>NW_012267253.1:1152032-1162097 GCF_000151885.1 Dipodomys ordii | reverse complement strand
TCTACCACTTGAGCCACAGTGCCACTTCCAGCTTTTTTTTCTTTTTGCTTATGTGGTGCTGAGGAATCGAACCCAGGGCCTCAGGCATGCAAGGCCAAGCGCTCTACCACTGAGCTACCTTCCCAGCCAACCACCACATTTTACTATGAAAAAAATTTAAGATGAGTGTGATGGTACAAAATATAAATAGGAAGATTACAGTCTGTCATTCCCAGGTATAAATTTGAGGCTATCTCAAAATTAAGCAAAGTGGAAGAGTGTACTAGGCCCTGATTAGGTTCAAACCCTAGTACTGCCAAAAAAATAAGTTAGATGGTGTAATCTGTACTGCAAAGCCACAGGAAGAGGCACAGGTAGCAGGATCATGATTCAAGACTGGTCCTGGGCAAACTAGATTCTGTTTGAAAAATAACCAAAAAGTAAGTAAAACTCTGTGTGTGTACGTATGTGTGTGTGTACGTATGTGTGTGTGTGCGCGCGGGCACACACACACACACACACACACGAGAGCACGTGAACTGGCGCTTAAACTCAGGGCTTCATATCCTTGCTTGGCTTTTTTGGCTCACAGTTGGTGCTCTGCCACTTGAAGCATGCCTCCAGTTCTAGCTTTTTTCTGGTTAATTGGAGATAAGAGTCTTTTGAACCATGATTCTCAGCTCTCAGCCTCCTAAATGGCTAGGTTTTTGCAGGCATGAACCACTAGTGCTCTGCTGAAGTTGTGGGGTTTTGTTGTTGTCTTGTTTTTTAATGAATTCAGTCCTTTTCCCCACTGTGTGAATATGCTTGCTGTAGTTTATGCAGTGAGTAGAGACTGGGATGTTTAACTTTCGGGCTGTTTTTTCTTTTGTGGTGTTGGTGTTTGGACTCTGCTTTGTACTTATGAGCAGGCACTCTACCACTTGAGCCATACCTCTAAAGTTGCCACTACCTTGCTTATACAAACAAGTCTTTTGGAAACATGTTTATTATGCTTGCACAGATACCAAGAGAAATGGCTCATGGAGTTGGTGCCTGTTTAGTTTATACAGAACTGCCAGATCTTTTCCCAAAGAGGTTGTACCGTTTTACATTCCTGCCAACAATGTATGAGAAATCTTAATTGCTCCACACCCTTGGCAGTATTTGGTGTTAGTTTTTAATTTTAGCCATTGTGGTATGTTTGTAATAGTATCTAAATATGACCTTATGTGTATTTGTTATTGGCTCTTTGTATATATTCCTTGCTTAAACCATTTGTCCATTTAAAAGTTGAATTAAAAAAATCTTTTTAGCATTAATTTTTTTTATTTTTTGGTGGTACTGGCATTTGAATCAGGGTTTTGGACTTGCTGGGCAGGCATGCTACTATTTAAGCCACACCTCAGTATGTTAGCAGAGAATTGTCTTTGGTATATGCTGGTTAAATATTCTTTGTCATATGTATATTCTATTAATATTTACTTCTAGCTTGTGGCTTGCCTTATTTTATTGTATTTATTTTTTGTGCCGGTAAAGGCTTGAACTTAAAACTTCATATTGTTGACACTTTTTTCTGCTTGGCATGTGGCAGATAGTATTTTATTGCGTTCTAGCTATTTGCCAGTTTTTAGGCACTGTAGTATACATTTGTATAGTTCACACATACACATACATACATACTTTGTTCCACCATTTTCCAAGGGGTAATATCCCACTTTTACAGATGAGGAAAAGATCTTCAAAGGGTAAATTGCCCAAGATATAGTGACTAATAAAGAGGAAATTGGGATTTAAACGATGGTCTGTTTAGCTCTAAGACAGCCTTTGCCTCTTTTGAGTAGCAGTGTAGTACAGCACAATGATTTTCTAATTGTTTGGAATCTTAGGCTTTAGCAAAGTGCCGCCTTAGGAGAGAGGGGTTGAATGCAGATGACTTTGCATACCCCCCTTCCCCTTGGCCACTTTTTTTTTCCTGCCAGACAGCAGGCTTGAGCTCAGGGCCTGGGCACTGTCCCTGAGCTGCTTTTGCTCAAGGCTAGCACTCTACGGCTTGAGTCTCAGTGCTTTTTCCATTTGTGGTACTGAGGGATCGAACCCAGGGCTTCGTGCTAGGCAAGCACTCTACCACTAAGCTACATTCCCAGCCCTCCCTTTCCACTTTAAATTGAGGCACTCTTTTGTATATTGGCTTTCTACATAGTATTTCATTTGGGGAAAACGTGTTCTACATTAAAAAATCCCAGGCATCCTAAGAACATGCTCCACTAAGCTATGTAGCTATCCACCCACCAAAAGAAAGAGTTAAAGGCAGTAGCTACTGAGAATATAATCTGCGCCATAAAGGAAGGGGCTGAAGGTTACTAGAAGACTATCCTTGCATGCTTATTGGGTATGATAGAAGTGATTTATGTTGGGGTGGTGGTGGTAAGGATGATACTGATGCATACTCATGCATGCTAGGCATCACCGAGCCATGCCTCTAGCTCAAAGGGATTTTCTTTTGGGGGCGGGGTGGTAGTCCTGGGGCTTGAACTCCTGGCCTGGCTATTATCCCTGAGCTTTTGTGTAATGCTATCTCTCTACCATGTGAGCCACAGCTTCCTTTCTGGCATTTTGGTGGTTAATTAGATATAAGAATGTCATGGACTTTCTTGCCTTGGCTGGTTTTGAACTGTAGTTCTCAGATCTCAGCCTCATCCTGTACCTGGTAAGAAGGGATATTTTAAGGAAGTGAGAGTTAAGCAGCAAACGATGAAGAGAAATGAATTCCAGGATTTGTGGTAGCTGGAAGGCTGAGTTACTTGTCCATCTTAATTCTCACTAGCTGGAGGTGGGGATATGGAGCCAGATCTTGTGAACCAAATTATTGCATTTTAGTTTATGTGCATTTGGGAGCTACTGAACAGTTTTTAAGTAGGGTACTAGTAGATGACAAATTTGAAGGGTAGTGGAACGTGGATTAAATAAGAGCTAGACTTTGTAGGGAGGAAATTGAGTTGAAAGATTTTTTTGCAGCCATTTGTGAAAGGGAAATGGTAGAAATAGAAAACACCAGACACATTTTAGAGCTGTTTAGAGGTAGGCTAGTGATTCATGGGCAGGACAGTGAGGAGTCAAAAAAGATTCTCAGGTATCTGATTAGTAGTGTAAGTGTGATGGAGATACAAGACGGAATGCTAGCAGATGAGTACCTCCTGGAGAAAAATTATGAAATGGACAGTATTCTGGGGCTAGAAACTGTGGTAGGACGGATTTACACTGTGAGGGTAGCCATGTATGGCAAAATACATAGGACTTTGGTGGACTGTCCTGTCTGCAATGACAGGCAGGTAAAGCCTGAAGGCTTACGATGTTCTTCAAAGTACATGTCAATTGCCACCTCTTCCACAAAGCCTTTCTATTGCAACTACATCCCTGAAAGCTAGACTGAATCCCTCATATTTTAGTAACCTCGAACCTCAGTTTTAATAACACTTTCTGATTTTTAAATTGTTGTAAATCTTTAAAGCAGTATTTAAAGTGACCTCTTTCTTGTAGATTATGGAGTGCTCTGAGGACAATAACAGAGTCCCGTTCACTCTCATGTTCACCATAATGCTTCTTCTCATAGCTCTCCCCATAGTGTTCAGTACATATTTTTGAATTGCTGGGGTTTTGACTGTGCCTTCCAACAATATACTACTAGCCAGGCATTGGTGGCTCACGCCTGCAATCCTAGCTGATCAGGAGGCGGAGATTTGAGGATCAAGGCTCGAAGGCAGTCCAGGCAGACAAATCCGAGAGACTTTTCATCTCCAGCTAACCAGCAAAAAGCCAGAAGTGGATATGTGGCTCAAGTAGTAGAACAGCATCCTTAGGGGAAAGAGCCAAATGAGAGCATGAGGCCCTGAGTTCAAGTCCTAATATTGGCCCCAAGAAAGAAAAAGGAGATTCAGTACTAATGAGTAAAGTAGTCGGGCTTACTTTATTAAGTAAAAAATGTTTGTAAGAGGAAAGGGACAGAAGATCAGGGAGGAGTTGTCAGACTGTGGTGTGAGTTGCACTCCAAGTGAAGGAGGAAAAAGGAAGGAGGAACTTAAGGTAAAAGTGCCTTAAATTGCAATGCTATACTAAAGAAAGTTTACCAAGGCCTCAGGAAATCTTTGAGTGAAAGTTGTCTGTCACAGGAATTCTGTATCTCTCAGGAATAGGCCAGCCTGCTTTAGCTGTCTTAGGATGCCTGCCTTGCCCTGTCATTTACTGGGAGGGGCTAGTTAGAAGAAAACCCAGTGATGGATTTCAGAGTGCAGCAGCTGGGGCCCTCAGCCAATTATGTTGCCTTATAGGCTTATTCTGATTGCCAGTCAGGGTCATCTCTGGGGCTTCTCGGCTCTCAACCCAAGAGTACTGATGGTTTCTTAATTTCCTTCTGATTTTGGATAATTGAATTCACCTCCCCCCCCCAATACACTTAAAGTGGGTTATTTGGTTCTTCAAACTCTTACATTAAATCAAAAGATTTCTTGGGGATGAATTCTTAAAATCAAACACTTTTTTCCATTAAAATTAATGGTACACAGTTTGCTTCATTTGCTGATCAAATGAGCATTGTTTCATGTTTAATGTTCACATAGTTCTGTAATTCACAAATCATATACAGAACAGTAAGACAAAAGAAAACAATTCAAGGGGTACTCACATTATTACCATATTAATTACTGAACTGGTACTCCAGGCAACATTATATAGTAAGTACTCAGAGTAGTCAAGATATACAGCCATGAAGATGCTACCTATTTTGTTGGATTTCTTTTCTAGTCAACTCTATTTCAGAGGCAGACAAACACAATTAAGTAAAGTAACTTCCTTGTAAAGCCAAATTCTGGTAACAATCTCCCATATATTTGGGGATATTTATGGGAGAAGTTTACACACATACACACACACGCATGCACCACCTCTCCCTCTCCCTCTCCCTTCCTCCCTCTTTTTTCCTCTCCCTCTTCAGTTAACCACCAAAAAGGGCTCAAGTATTACAGTGCTAGCCTTGAGTAAAAAAATCTAAGGGAAAGTGTCCAGTCCCTCCATTCAAGCCCTAGTACCAACATACCTACACACAGAGTAAAATTAAAATAGAATGCAGTTTTGATTAAAAAGATCTGAAGTCTAAAAAAACCCTATAATCTGCTCACATGCTAAAGCAGCTTAATTTCAAATGGGATCAATGTTAACATAGAAAATAGCTTTGTTTAGGGCTAAAAGAAAACCACTTGAGATAGGAAACAAGTTGAGTTAGATACATGCTTTGTAATCTAACAACTTTTAGATCGTTTATAATTTCTGCAATGATTTTTCCACATTTGAAAAATAGTACCTGAAAAACATATTTACTTTGTATTCCAAGTTTCCCTCATTGTGTCATGAATGTTTTCTTATTTTTATAGTTATCAAAACAGTTTTCTCTTTATGACTCAGTAATCTGTAGTGGAATATAATTATTATTAATTGTATTTACAGCAGTTTTGTTTAAACACATCAGTGGTGTTCTCATTTCTACATACACATTTAATAACTTCTTTGGATTTTTTTTTTTTTTTTGGGTCCGGTTGTGGGGCCTGAACTCTGGGCCTGGGCGCTGTCCCTCAGCTCTTCAGCTCAAGGCTAGTGCTCTACCACTTGAGCCACAGCACCAATTCCGGCTTTTTTCTTTTTGCTTATATGGTGCTGAGGAGTCGAACCCAGGGCCTCAGGCATGCCAGGCAAGCGCTCTACCACTGAGCCACCTTCCCAGCCCCTCCATTGTGTCTTTCACTTAGTATATTGTTTTCAAGATTTGTTCATGCAGCACTTGCCATTTCATTCCTTTTTTTTTTGGTCAGTCCTGGGGCTTGAACTCAGGGCCTAGGCACTGTCCCTGAGCCTCTTTGTGCTCCAGGATAGTATGCTCTACCATTTG
Organism: Dipodomys ordii; assembly: GCF_000151885.1. Lineage (NCBI taxonomy): Eukaryota > Metazoa > Chordata > Mammalia > Rodentia > Heteromyidae > Dipodomys > Dipodomys ordii. The sequence continues at coordinate 1,156,201 of NW_012267253.1, read as the reverse complement.
AGTTCACAGTGCCACATTTGACTTTTTCTGAATAGTTTATTAGAGATAAGAGTCTCATGGACTTTCCTGCCCAGGCTGGTTTCATACCACAATCTTCTTTTGAGTAGTTAGGATTACAGGTGTGAGCCACCAGTGCCCAGCTCATTCCTTTTTAAGGCTGAATAATGTCCTGTTGTATGTAGGCAGCACATTTTGCTTATTAGTTTATTGACATTTGGAACTCCACTTTTTGACTACTGTGAATAATGCCATAAGGAATATTGGCATACAAATATTGATTTGAGTCTTTGTTTTCAATTCTTTCTGATATGTATTTAGAGTGAGTGAAATTGCTGTGTAATTGTAGTGCAGTTGCTTTGGTTAGCTTTTTGAGGAATGGCATATTTTTTGTAGAGCCTGCTGCATTTTACATTCCCATCAACAATGCAAAAATGTTGATACCCCTTTTCCTTGCCTGCACTTTTTCTTATTTACCTTGGTGTGAAATGCTATCTCATTGTGTTTCAGGTTTGTATTTTCCTATTTACCATACTTACTGTCTTTCTGTAGATCTTCTTTAGAGAAATTGAGACCCATTGCCCAATTTTGTTTGGATATTTATAGTTCTTGTTAATTTCAGAAGATTTTTTTTTTTGTCGTTGGTACTGTGGTTTGAACTCAGAGCTTCACACTTCTCAGCAGAGATTACCACAGTCATGAGAGATTTTACACACACACACACACACACACACACACACACACACACACACACACACGAAAGTTTTATCTCTGAAGTGCTGGACTTTGAACCTAGGGTTTTGTGAATGCTAGGCAGGTGCTCTATCGCTGAACAGTATCTCCAGCCTAAGATTCTTATATATTTTTGATATTAGATTCTTATGAGATACTATTTACAAATGTATTTTTTCTAATTCAGACTCAATCAAAAGATTGGCTTCTCTTATTCTCTCACACTCTACCTCCCTCTTTCCTTTTTACCCCCTTTCTCCCCTGCCTTCCCCTCCTGTCCTCTTATGCTAGTACTGGGGTTTGAACTCAATTGGGCACTGTCCCTTAGCGTTTATGCTCAAGGCTAATTCTCTATCACTTGAGCCACAGCTCCACTTCTGGCTTTTTAGTGGTTAATTGGAGATTAGAGTCTTATAGACTTTCCTGCCACTGGTTAATTGGAGATTAGAGTCTTATAGACTTTCCTGCCACGCTAGCTTCAAGTCATGATCCGCAGATGATTACAGACATGAGCCACCAGTGCCCAGCTGTTTCTTGATAATGTGTTCTATTAAAATGAATTTTTTAGTTTTTTTTTAAGTTCAGTCCATCAATTTTCTGATTCATTGCTCATCTTTTGGTGTCATAGCTAAGACACCAAAATGCATTGCTAAACCCAGGACTGTGAAGACTTACAGATAATGTTTCTTCTAAGAGGTTTATAATTTTAGCTCTTACATTTAGTTCATTGGTGCTTTCTTTTCTGATGGGTGGAACTTGGGGTTGAAACCAGGGTTTTGTGCGTGCTAGGCAAGTACACTACCTGTGAGCTAATATTTCCAGGGTCTCACTAGGTTGCCCAGACTGGCTTTAACTTTGTGGTGCTCATATAGCAGCCTCCAGAGTAGTTAGATGAGATAATTCTTTGTGTTTGGTACAAGTAGAGAACAAGTTGTCCCAGCATCATTTGTTGAAGCACCCCTGAATGGACTTGGTACTTTTGTCAACGATCAATTGGCCATAGAGGTCTGAGTTTATTCTGGACTTTCTCTTTTATTTCATTGGTCTTACTTTGTATCCTTAGGGCAATACCCACAGTTTTATTTTATTTTGTTTTGTTTTTAGTCAGAGTCCTGCTGTATAGCCTATACTGGACTTGGACTCATAATATGCCTACCTCTTCCTCCTAATGCTTGGATTACAGGCCCATGTCATCATGCCCTGCAACTGTATAGTTTTGAATACTGTAGCATTGTAGTACACGCTGAAATCAGAAAGTATTGAGTCCTTCAACTTCTCCTCGGTACCCTCCTTTGGATTATTTTAGCTCTTTGGAGCATCTTCCAATTTCATATGAATTTGAGGATTGGAGTATCCATTTCTGAAAAAAACAAAAAAGGCTGTTGGATTTTGTCCATTAATCTATAGGTTGCTTTGGATATCAGTGATATCATGACTAAGTCTTCCTCCTTAGGAGCACAGAATGGGTCTCTCTTTAATTCATCTTTAATGTAATTTTAATTTTTTGGGGGTGGGGCAGGCTTGAACTTGGGGCCTGGGCTCTGTCTCTGAGCCTCTTTGTGCTCTCGGCTAGTGCTCTACTATTTGAGCCACAACATCACTTCTGGCTTTTTCTGAGTAACTTATTGGAGATAAGGGTCTTGTGGACTTCCCTGCCCAGGCTAGCTTCAAACCATGATCCTCATATCTTAACTTCCTGAATAGCTAGGATTACAGGTGTGAGCCACCAGTGCCCAGTTATCTTTAATTTTCTTTTTTTTTTTTCGGGGGGTGGGGTAGGGTGGGAGTCCAGTCGTGGGGCCTGAACTCTGGGCCTGGGCGCTGTCCCTCAGCTCTTCAGCTCAAGGCTAGCGCTCTATCACTTGAGCCACAGTGCCACTTCCGTCTTTTTTTTCTGCTTATGTGGTGCTGAGGAATCGAACCCAGGGCCTCATGCATGCAAGGCAAGCGCTCTACCACTGAGCAACCTTCCCAGCCCCCATCTTTAATTTTCTTTAACAGTATTTTATAATTCTAGGATAAAGAACTCATTAGTTAAATCTATTGCTAGTATTTTATTCTTTTAAGTATACATAGAATTACATTCCTAATTTTCCTTTTCAGACTGTTTATTGCAGGGCTATGGGAACATAATTGCTTTTTGTGTATTAATTTTTTGAATTAACTTGGCTTTGCTAACTTTGTTTATTCGTTGGGATTTATATAAATACATATGATATGTTGGCAGAAATAGTATTACTTTTCCTTTCCAATATGAGTGCCTTTCCTGTTTCTCTTCTAGTGTTCTAGCTAGAACGTCTAGTAAACTTTGTACTACAGTATTGATACAAGTGTTGAGTGCCCTGTCTTATTCCTGATCTTGGTGGGATCATTTTTAGTCTTCCATTGTTTTATATTTTGGTTGTACTAGGGTTTGAATTACTTGTTAGTCCTTATTTCCTTTTCATGTATTGGTCCCTCTCCTTCCCACCCCTCTACTAGAGTTTGAACTCAGGAACTTGTGCTTGCTAGGCAACATTCTGTCATTTTTGAGATGTTCCTCTAGCTCCCCCATTTTCTTGTGAAATACATATTTCCAAATGTTTATAGCTATAAATTTCCATTTGTGTACTACTTTTGCTGTATTCTATAGGTTTGGGGTCTTTGTGTTTTTTCTGTTCTGGTCTCTGTATTTGCTTATTTTCCTTATGGTTCCTTTCATTGAATATTTAGAAGTGGGTTGTTTAATTTTTATGTAGATAGTAGTTTTTCTATTGTTATTGTTTTTTAGTTTTATATCATCATGATTAGAAAAGGGCTTTGATGCTAACCTTTTTAAACGTATTAAAATTTTACTGTTATAGTTTGTCATGGAAAATATCCCATGTACATATGAAAAGTACATTTATTTCTATGTTACTGGATAGAGGGTTCTACATATGCCTCCCAGATTTAATCTGTTTATAGTGCTCAAATCTATTGTATTATTAGTTTTCTCTTTAGATTATTCTATTATTGAAATAGGCATATTACAATCTTAATTTTTTTTTTTTTTGGTCGGTCATGGGGCGTGAACTCTGGGCCTGGGTGCTGTCTCTGCACTCTTCAGCTCAAGGCCAGCACTTAACCGCTTGAGCCACAGCGCCACTTCCGGTTTTCTAGTGGTTTATTGGAGATAAGAGTCTCATGGACTTTTCCTAGTCGGGCTGGCTTTGAACCGCGATCCTCAGATCTCAGCCTCCTGAGTAGCTAGGATTACAAGTGTGAGCCACCGGCGCCCGGCATTACAATCTTATTATTGTAAAATTCCCTTCCTTTTTGTCAATGCATTTTTTTTTTTTTTGTCAGTAGTGGGGCTTGAGCTCTGGGCCTGGGCACTGTCCCTCAGCTCTTCAGCTCAAGGCTAGCGCTCTACCACTTGAGCCACAGTGCCACTTCCAGCTTTTTTCTTTTTGCTTATG
>NW_012267253.1:1145047-1151982 GCF_000151885.1 Dipodomys ordii | reverse complement strand
CTAGCGCTCTACCACTTGAGCCACAGTGCCACTTCCAGCTTTTTTCTTTTTGCTTATGTGGTGCTGAGGAATCAAACCCAGGGCCTCATGCATGCAAAGCAAGCGATCTACCACTGAGCCACCTTCCCAGCCCAATGCTTTATCCCTTGATCCTCAGTTCCAGTCTGGCTTTGATAGTTTATTAGAGATAAGAATCTCATGGAGTTTCCTGCCCTGGCTGGCTTTAAACTGTGATCCTCAGATATCAACCTCCTAAATAGGTAGGATTATAGGTATAAGCCATTGGTGCCCAGCTTATGTATATTTTTAAATGAAATTTCTTTATGCTCTGAGGATTACATTTATTATCCCAAACTTATAACAATCTAGTTTGAGTTGATACCAATTTAACTTCAAAATTTAACATACAAAAACATCATTCTTATACAGGTCAGCCCTTTCCCCTTTATGTAATTGTCCACAATTACATTATTATTCAATAATCTGCTTTCCTACAGGGTATGTTCTAAGACGTTTAATGGATGTCTAAAACCATGATAATAGTAAACTCTGTATGTACTATGTTCTGGGTTGTTTTTGTTTTTTGTTTTGATACAGAAAAAAACCTTCGATTTAGGCACCTTAGATTAACAATAACTGATAATAAAATAGAACAACAGTTTTCTGTGATAAAAGCTTAGGTGAATGTGGTCTCTTAAAATATTTCCCCCCCCAAAGGTTTCTTTGAGATTAAGTAATTACATAAATTTCACAGTACTTTGGCATAGTTATACTTAGTTGAAGTCACAAACACATTTTAACATTCACAATGATAAACATCATTATTTTAATCTACAAAGCTTATGAATAAAGAAAAATACAAAAACCTTAAGTTTTACATGAGAAAAAAAGTAACTCTATGAACATTAGTAAAACAATTCCTTCCAGACGGGGTGATACGTACATTTCTTTCCCTTTGCTTAGAGTAAGCCGTTCCCTCTTTCTCTTGCATTCCCTCTCTCCCATCACCATCCTTGAGTTAGTTGCTTGTTCACATTCATCAATGTCCCGTGCAGTTGATGGGCCCCTCTGCTGTACTTTTTCACTGATTCTGTGCTCTCCTTTTACCTTCCCTCAGATGTATACGTATACACCCTATATGAGGTACAGAATACGGCATCATCTAAAAACGATAAGACAGATTAAGAAGAGGTCCATTGTTTCCTTATCTTTGGGGTTCTTTTCAGTCTGTACATTGTTTTATGTACATGTGAAGAGGTGCTTGGGTAATACAATTTGGTGCCTTTCTCCTGAGACTGTGCTCTTTTGGTCTCACTCTGTATGGTTGTCTTGAGGCCTGTTTACTTTGTCATATCTTGTTGTGTTTTAAATCTAACATCGACCTATCAGAGAGACCATGCGCCATTTGTCTCTCTGATCTTGGCTTGTCTTGCTCAACATGATTTGTTTTAGTTCCATCCATGTCCCTAAGAATGCCATGATTTTATCCTTCCTAATGACAGTATAAAATTCCATTGTATATTTTGGGGTTTTCATCTGTCGTGGGGCATCTGGGTTGTTTCCATATCTTGGCTGTTATGAACAGTGCCCCACTGAACATAGAAGTGCAGGCCTCCTGGTTCCTGTTGTTCAGGGTAGATGCCTAGGATCGCTATGGCAGGGTCATAGGGGAAAGGTCTGTGTTTAGTTTTCTGAGGAACTTCATACTGCTTTCCAGAGTGGTTGTACTAGTTTACATTCCCACGAGCAGTACAGCAGGGTTCCTCTTTTTCCACATCCCCATCAGTATTTGTTGTTGTCTGAATTCAGAGTATTGGCCATTCTGACTGGGGTAAGGTGGTATTTCAGGGTTGTTTTTATTTACATTTCCTAAAGTATCTTAATGTATTGTACTCACCCATCTTGTGATATCAGATAGTATAATGCCTCTAATGAGATGGAGTGAGGTGAATGCTGCTGAAGTGGTGACATGGAGTTGATTGGTAACCCGCGAACAAACGAGCAGCTGTAGATGTAAGATAGAGGGATCATTTAAGTCTCAGGAAGGCTTTCCTGAGATTTCACCATGTTACTCTGAACAGTCCACAGTTTAAAATATGCTGTTTATTTCTAAAAATTTCTGTTTAATATTTATGGTTCATAGTCTACTGCAGGTAACAAACTTCAGAAAATAAATTGTGGGTAAGTGGGGGTTATACATTTATGCTCAGTAATAGAAATTTTAATTTACGCATTTTCCTTTTAAATCCCATACACAATAAAAAGAGTTGTAAGCCAAATATAAAAACATACTAGCTTTTATATTGAGAGTATTTCTACCTTTACTAGAGACTTTCATTTCTTCCTATTACTGAGCTGTTCTTTAGTGAATTTGCATTTCAACTTGAAGAGCTTTCTTTAGTATTTCTTATTGGCTGGGTCTGATGGCAATGAGCTGCCTCCAGTTTATTTGTGAACCTCATCTCTTTAGACTTCATTTTTCAAATTTTATGGACTGCCTGAGGTGGCCAACTTTCCCCCTCCCTTGGTATATGCTTGGCACCAATGCTTTCTCATAGGAAGTCAACTATTAATTTGTTGAAGTGCTTCTCTCTTGTTTCTTTTGAGATTCTCTGTTTTTAGTGTGCAAGCATTTGACAACCATGTGTTATGGTGTAATTTTCTTAGAAATTATTTATCTTGAGGGATACGGGGATGTAACTCAGTGAGTAGAACTCTTGCTTAACATGCATAAGGCCTTCCAGTACCACACCAAAAATTAAAAAAAAACAAAAAACAAATTTAGATGTCAGTGAATTTTTTAGATTTGTAGATCCCTATCTTTCATCAAGTTTGGGATCTTTTCAGGTATTATTTCTTCAAATTTTTTTTGTCTCTTCTCTTCCTAACACTCTTAGTAAGTTGTGGTTCACTTGATATTATCTCATAGGTCCCTAAGACTATACTCACGTTACCTCATTCCTTTGATCCTTTAGAACCCATGTTTTAGTTGTTCTGTACTAAAGTCCAGTGATTGTTCTTCCTTTTCCTTCTGTTTAAGTCTGGGGTTTACCCCTTTTGTTGCTTTTTTTTCTTTTCTGTTGTACTTTCCAGTGTTATAATTTTTTGGTTTTTTGTTACCCTTTGTCCATATTTTCTAGTTTTGATTTTAGTTTTTTTGAACAAGAGGAAGTTTCTGTTAGCTAAATTTTGTTGGTTTGAATAGGATCATTATAATGTTGGTTTGAATAGGATCATTTGAATGCTTTTGTGATTTAGTGGGTACAACCCTTATTCACACCTTGTTTCCCTATTTCCCTTTCAGTATATTCTGGAGAACCTAATTGTTAAGACCACCCTACTAACTTTTCAGTGGCTTTATGGTATTACTATTTTTTAGACCAGTATATGGCCTGGAAACTATTAATTTGGGGAGCACATACACATCTTTTTATGTTGACTCTTCAACTTGACAACTTTTTTTCTGTCTCTAAAATATTTATGGTTTAATGGATTGGCACAAAATTTTTTTTTGTAATTTTATTTTCAGTATGTGTTCATACAAAACATGAAAAGTTGATGGGTTTTTGTTTTTGGTTTTTGTTTTTTTGCCAGTCGTGGGGCCTGAACTCTGGGCCTGGGCATTGTCCCTCAGCCTCTTCAGCTCAAGGCTAGCACTCTACCACTTGAGCCACAGTGCCACTTCCAGCTTTTTTCTGCTTATGTGGTGCTGAGGAATCGAACCCAGGGCCTCATGCGTGCAAGGCAAGCACTCTATCACTGAGCCACCTTCCCAGCCCCAAGTTGATGTTTTTGTGGTTAATTTTTTTCTAAGAACTTTACTAAGAATTATATTTTTAGTTGAGGAACATTTAATTCTTCCTTTCAGATCTTTTTCTCTCTCCTTCTCTCCTTCCTTCCTAGCTTGCTTGCTTAAGCTTGCTGCTTGCTTGCTTGCTTGCTTGCTTGCTTCCTTCCTCCCTCCCTCCCTCCCTCCCTCCCTCTTCTTTTCCTTTCCCTTTCCCTTCCGCTTTCCTCTTTCTTAGATGGACTTGTTATGTAGCTTAGTCTGACCTTGAACTCATGATCCTCCTATCTTAGTTTCTTGAATGCTGGGATTACAGATGTATCTCCACTTCTGGCTTTTAAATATCTTTTCCCCTATCCCCCATCCCTTTTTGCCTTATTCTAGTGGCAGAAAGTTCCAGCACTGTTGTGTATATATGATGAGAGTAGACATAATTTTACTTTTCTTCAATTTTAGGGGCAGTTATTTAATTTTGTACTGTTAAGTGTATGTTACCTTTTTTTTTTTTTTAATATAAGTTGTTGCTGGGTACCAGTGGCTCCTGCCTGGAAACTAGCTATTCAGTAGGCTGAAGATCATGGTTCAAAGCCAGCCCAGGCTGGAAAGTCTGTGAGACTCTGATCTCCAGTATCTCCAGTAAAAGAAAGAGAGAGAGAAAGAGAGGGAGGGAGGGAGGGAGAGGGAGGAAGAAGAGGAGGAGGAAGAAGAAGAAGAATGGAGGGGGGGAAGAGGGGATAGAGGGAGGGAGAAAGAACAAGAGAAAGAACTTAGTCATCAAAACAGTTTATTCCAGGATTACAAGTCAGGTTCAATATTCTAGAATCAAGCAATTTATCACATCATATTAAACAGCTGCAAATATCACATGGTCACACTAACCAATGCAGAAAACTAACAAAATTCAACATCCATTTGTGAACTTTTAACTCAGAAAAATAGAAATGTGTGACAACTTGCATTTTTCTGGTGTGTGTGGATATGAGTGCATTTGTGTATGCTCGAGCCAGTCCTGGGCTTGAAGTCAGGGCCTGAGTGCTGTCCCTGATCTTTTGTGCTCAAGGTTAGCTTTCTACCACTTGAGCCACAGCTCCATTTCTGGCCTCAGATCCTACAGTAGGCAGGCACATGGCCTGGGCTGTGGGTGGCACATTGCCTTGTGCTTACATAGTTGGCCCTACTCCTGTGTGCCTGCCAAATTACTGTCCCACAGGTCAGGGCTTGGTTTGTCCATGTTCAACACTTTCTATTACTGATTTTAATTTGATCGATTATGCTTAGATAACATATTCTATATGGTCCTGCTTCCTTTAAATTTATTAAGGTTTATATTGTTTTATATTGCTTGAAAAGAATGTGTGTTCTTTGTTTTTGAATATAGAGTGTTTATAAATTTTGATTTGTATTTTCTGGTTAACAATATTACTGAGTTCTAAATTTTTGGTTATTTTCACTCTAGCTCTGTTAATTATTGAGAGGAGGTTTAACTGTGGATTAATTTGTGTATTCTTTCTGTGTCACCAGTTTTCCAGTTGGTGCATACACATTTGGGATTACTAAATATGTAAATTTTTATCATTATATAATTTTTGTTTCCAATAAATTATTTCCTTTGTAAGGTACTTTATCTGGTAAAAAAAATCATAATATAACCACTCCTTTCTTTCATTTAATGCTTGCATGATATTTTTTCTCTCTCTGTCTTTGTCTCTCTTCCTCCCCCTTCCTCCTCTACTTTCCCTTTTCTCTTTTTTGCTCGCTTATTCATTTTTCTGTGGATCAAGCAAAACAAGGGCTTAAAAATTATGACTCTCTTTGTGACTTATTTTGGAGGGATTTGTTTCATTGAAGTCGTAATGAGCATTTACTACTTAGTATTTAATATAGATGAATGTAAATTAAAGTGGAACATTTTCCTGTGATTCCTGTATTATATCAGTCTAACTCCCCAGAGTTTCCATACAATTTTTCTTCTTTACCTAATTTCCCCTAAGTTATAAGACCCTCCATCTCTTTCTTTTTTTTTTTCTTTCTTTCTTTTTTGTTTTTAATTGGTCGTGGGGCCAGAACTCTGGGCCTGGGCGCTGTCCCTCAGTTCTTCAACTCTACCACTTGAGCCACAGTGCCACTTTCAGCTTTTTCTGCTTATGTGGTGATGAGGAATCAAACCCAGGGCCTCATGCGTGCAAGGCAAGCACTCTACAGCTGAGGCTGAGCCACCTTCCCAGCCCCCTCCATCTCTTTCTAAAAATAAGACCGTATGTAAGTGTATATACACATGTAAGTATGTATATACATATATGTATACATATGTATATATATTTATATACACACATATATGGTCTTATTTGTATATGTATGGTCTTATGTCTATAAATATATAAAATAAATAAATATGTGTGTGTGTGTGTGTGTGTGTATGTACACATTTTAAACACAGACCATGAGTAGAATCAGGTTTCCTCCTCATCCTTACCAGGTGTGCCAGGAAGTCCTAGCTCTGCACTTAAAATTTGAAAACCCTTGTTCTCTTTACACTGCTAATAATTAAAGCAAGAAATTAGTTGAGCATTTTATGAAAGTCTTAAAAACTTATTGACAGTTAATTTTCTATTTTTAAAAAATGTATTTTTAAAGTATCTTTATATTTGTAATATAAATGTTGCTTTGTCAGATATTTCAGCATTTGGAACAGATTTTGGTAGTTTATTTCAAAATAAATATAATTCAAACCAGGCTTAGGATGGATGCCCAGAATGCTGTCAGGATGCATATAATACTTTGTATAAAGTCTAATTTATATGTTAATTTAATTGTTCAATAGTGGGCTGGGATGTAGCTCAGTGGCAAAGTGCTTGCCTAGCAAGCGCAACGTCCTGGGTTCGATCCCCAGTACCAAAAAAAAGAAAAGACAAAAAAAAATTGTTCAATAGTACTATTCTTTCTCTGTTTTATTTCATGTAGTCTATTATCCAGGTTTGTTCATATTGGTGCAAATGGCAGTCTCTTTAAAAAATTTTATGCAGGGGCTGGGAAGGTGGCTCAGTGGTAGAGTGCTTGCCTGCATGCCAGAGGCCCTGGGTTCAATTCCTCAGCACCACATAAGCAAAAAAAAAAAAGCCGGAAGTGGCGCTGTGGCTCAAGTGGTAGC
>NW_012267253.1:1135743-1144997 GCF_000151885.1 Dipodomys ordii | reverse complement strand
GGCTGGGAAGGTGGCTCAGTGGTAGAGCACTTGCCTTGCATGCATGAGGCCCTGGGTTTGATTCCTCAGCACCACATAAGCAGAAAAAAAAGCCAGAAGTGGTGATATGGCTCAAGTGGTAGCATGCTAGCCTTGAGCTGAAGAGCTGAGGGACAGTGCCCAGGCCCAGAGTTCAGGCCCCACGACTGGACCCCCCCCAAAAATATATGCATGCATGCATATAGTGTGTGTTTGAACTTGGCCTGGTCACTGAGTTGTTTTGCTCAAGGCTAGCACCCTATCTTTTGAGCCACAGCTTACTTCCAGCTTTCTGATGGTTAGTTGGGATCCTCAGATCTTAGTCCCTTGAGTAGCTAGGATAACAGGTTTGAGCCACTGGCTCCTGGCTTTTCCTTTTTTTTTTTTAAAGCTGAATAATCTTATCATATAATACACACACATATATGTCATATATACACATACACATTTATTTGTCTTGGACAAGACATTGCTTCCACATCTTTGCCATTGTGAACTGCCAGTAAGGAACATAGATGTTCAACTAGTTGTGATATGCTGTTTTAGTTGAAGTACATATGTGAAGAAGTCCAGCCTCATGCAAATAAATGGAAAAGGAAAATGTATTTAACATCCCCTTTCAGATATTATAAATATTTTTATTTGATATTACACTCCACAAATGGTAGTTTCTTAAAAGTTAGTTGCAATGTGAAATCTTAACCAGCAGTGAACTTTTTGTTCCCTCAGTAAAAGTAGCAGTGTGTTCTTATGAAGAGGCTAGAAAAGCTGTTTTATTACTTTTCAAAAATTGCCACTTTTTTGTACTGAAAAGCCAAAGCCCTTGAGGATCTGGCCTTCTCTTATCCCCCTGACCTCTCCTCTACCTCTGCTGTAGCTACATTGTGGCCCACCTTGCTGTTTTCCTCTAGACAATCTTATCTCTGGGCTTGTATTTGTTGTACCTTTAACTTTTCAGAGGGTTAGAGGTGCTAATGATTGACTCCAGAATCTTGTACTTTCTAGGCCAGTACTCACTATTGCTGAGCTACAGTCTCCCACCACTTTTCTTTTGATGCTGAGGATTGAGCCCATACATGCGCGATCATAGAGATGTCCCTGTTTATATATTTGTTTTTCTGTCGTAAGAATTGTATTGGTTGTGGGGTTAAACTCAGGGCCTGAGCGCTTTCCCTGAGCTTTTTTTGCTTAAGGCTAGCACTCTACCACTTGAGCCACAACTCCACTTCCAGCTTTTTAGTGAAGTCATGGACTTTCTTGTCCTAGATGTCAGCTCTTGAGTAGCTAGGATTAGAGGTCTCAGCCATCAGTGTGCGACCTCGAAGTTCAGTATTTGTTATTATTATTATCATTATTTTGTTGGTCGTGGGGGCCTGAACTCTGGGCCTGGGCACTGTCCCTCAGCTCTTCAGCTCAAGGCCAGCACTCTACCACTTGAGCCACAGTGTGACACCACTTCCAGCTTTTTCTGCTTATGTGGTGCAGAGGAATTGAACCCAGGGCCTCATGCATGAAAGGCAAGCACTCTACTACTGAACCACCTTCCTAGTCCCTTATTTTTATTTTTATTTATTTGTCAGTCCTGGGTCTTGAACTCAGGGCCTGGGTAATGTCCCTGAGTTTCTTTTTCTCAAGGCTAGCACTCTACCACTTGAGCCATAGCACCACTTCTGGATTTTTCTGTTTATTTGGTACTGAGAAATCGAACCCAGGGCTTTATGCATGCTAGGCGAGCACTCTACCTCTAAGCCACATTCCCAGCCCTTTATTTTTAAAAATACATAATCTCTCTCTCTCTCTCCCCCCTCCCCCTCCCTATCTTTTTCTTCATGACCTGAGTCTAGGCACTATATCTGAGGTTTTTTGCTCAAGTTTTTTTTTGCACTTCTACCTCTTGAGCCACAGCTCCACTTCTGGCATTTTGATGGTTAATTGGAGATAAGATTCTCTTGTTATTTAAACATGTATCTTTTTCTTGAGTAATTGCTATCAAAACTAGTAATTTCTTGATGTCATCTACTTATGCCAGTTAAAATTCAAGTTTCTTAGTTGTCTTTTATTGATTTATTGATTGGTTTATTGATTTCAAAAGCCAAACAAAGTCTGCATATTACCTATGGTCCTATATCTCATAAATTTCTCTCAGCTGTAGACTTTTGTCCAGTGTAAGAATGACCTGTAAGAACTGAATCAATTGTCTTGCAAAATATCAAACATTATGAGTTTTTCTGTTGACTTTCTTGTGATAATTTAAATTTTTTTATTGTAAAGATCTGTACAGAGGGTTACAGTTACATGATTAAAGGTAATGAGTCCCATTTTCTATCGAGCATTGTAACCCCTCCTTTGTTTTTCCCCTACCATCTCTTTCCTCCCGCACCCCCACCCCGCCCCACCCAAAGTTGTAAAGTTCCTTTTCAACATAGTGTCTTGTACATCTCATTGTTACGATAGGTTATCCTGTATCCTTATTTCAGCATTTTGTTATTTCCCTTTCCCTCCCCAAATTAGAAAAATGTATATACAAGATGCAGGACACTGGAATCAAATACAGTGACAACAGAGATTGTACCCTGGGGGAAGAACATACAAAGAAACAAAAAAAAATCACATAGTAATATTGATAATTTTTTAACTTGTTTTTATATCTTTCACTGTTTCTGCAAATGGAAGTAGCTTTAGTGGCTTGATCAGGTTTATTTTCAGCTGTCTTTCAGACAGGAAAATAAGATACAGAATTCTTTCATGGTAGTTATTTCTAGTGATGCTCAATAATTTTTGTTTTTTAACTAAACAACATTTATTTCTCATAGTTCTGGAAGCTGAAAAGTCTAAGATCAGGTTTTTCTCTCATATGTAGAAGCTAAATCTAAAATACACCAGGACATAAAGTATACAGGACCTAGGTACCAAAGGGTACTCTTGGGGAGGAACACTAAGATGCAATGCCTCTGATCATATAAAATAATATTTATCAAAATGAACTCCAGGATACAGAAACGAAAAGAAAAAAGCAAGTTGAAGGTGGGCACCAGTGGCTCATGCTTGTAATTCTAGCTACTTTGGAGGCTGAGATCTGAGATCATAGTTCAAAGACAGCCAGGGCAGGAAAGTCTATGAGACTCTTAGCTCCAACGAACTTAAAAAAAGTCAGAGTAGAGCTGTGGTTCAAGTGATAGAGCACTAGCCTTGAGCAAAAATGCTTAGGGAACAGCACCCAGGCCCTGAGTTTAAGCCCCAGGACCAGCACAAACATACACACCACACATAAAACCACTTGACCCACCCAGCTTTCTATAAAGTCATTACATTTCAATCATTACAGTTGGTTTGGTTTTAAATTAGCCCATTTTTGGCCAGTGAGAAGCCATTTCATGATACTTATGTGTTCTTTTGTTCTGTCCTGTTCTTTTTTTTTGTTTGTTTGTTTTGTTTTTTTGTCGGTCGTGGGGCTTGAACTCTGGGCCCGGGCGCTATCCTTCAGCTCAAGGCGAGAGCTCTACCACTTGAGCCACAGTGCCACTTCCAGCTTTTCTGGTGGTTTATTGGAGATAGGAGTCTCACGGTCTCTCCTGCCCGGGCTGGCTTTGAACCGCGATCCTCAGATCTCAGCCTCCTGAGTAGCTAGGATTACAGGCGTGAGCCACCAGCGCCCGGCTGTCCTGTTCTTCTATGAGTCTTCCATGATTTCTGGTACAAGTTGATGTCTTCGTGTGTGATGTCATTTATAGTTTTGAATAAAGAACATATGTGTGTGTGTGTGTATGTGTGTGTGTGTGTGTGTGTTTTTAAATTTGCTATGCATGAATTCTGTTCTTAAGATAGTATGAGAATTTCTGGTAATTATATTCTGACCTTTTGGTGAGTGCAAATCAGAAAAAGACATCCTTAACTCCTAACCCCTAACTACCTGCCCAAGACACCAAATAAAGCAGCTAAATTGACCTTGGTCATTATGTCTGTCAAGATAGGAATTTAGGCAAGACATATACAGAAGTAAAGATGATAGGAAAAGAAATGTGCCAGGTATCAGTGACTCATGCTTATAATCCTAGCTCTTCAGGAGGCTGAGATCTGAGGATTGTGGTTCTAAGCCCTCCCTGACAAGAAAGCCTGTGAGACTCTTGGTTACTATAAGCTACCAAAAAGCTAGAAGTGTAGCTATGGCTCAAGTGGTAGAGCATTAGCTTTGAGCTAAAAAGTTCAGAGACAGTGCTCAGGCCCTTCATGCAAGCCCCAGAACTGGCACAGAAAGAGAAAGAAAAGAAAAGGGGGAAAGGGGAGGGAAGAGGAGAAAGCTGGAGTGGGGGGGTGGCAGTGGGGGGAGTAAATATGGCAGAGATAGAGCAGGTGGCATAGATATGCTGTAGAAAGACAGCACTTTAGGTCAACTTAGCCATCTTGCTATCTTCCTCATTTTAGAGATTGGCCTTGAGTTAAATTGGGAGAGCAGTTACTTGGATGTTTTTTGTTTGTTTTGTTTTTTCATCTTGTGGCTTCAACTCAAGTCTAGTGTGCTGTCCTTGAGCTCCTTCTGCTCAAGGCTAGCGCTCTACCTCTTTGAGTCACAGTTCCACTTTCTGTTTTCTGCTGGTAAACTAAAGGAACTTATGGACTCTCCTGCCCAGGCTGGCTTTGAACCCCAATCCTCAGATCTCAGCCTCCTGAGTAGCTAGGATTATAGGTGTGAGCCACTAGTGCCCAGCAAGATTCCATTTTTTAAAAATTATTTTGGCTGTGAAGTTTTTGCCCAACGTTGTTTCAAATGTTCAAGTAGAGAAAAAAAAAACCCTCAATATCTGACAGGTGTTTATAGTATAGAAATAAATTTAATATTAGTCTCCAAGCTGTTGTAACTACAGAAAAGGAAGTTTACTTAATGGAATATCTATTTCCAAATAACCCAGCAACTTTAAAGATCAATAATTACAATAAATAGACTGAAAAAGTGAAAGTTGTCTTAGGGGTAATTATTAGGATGTGGGATGTGGCACAAGGGGTAGAGTGCTTGCACCTGGCTTCTTGACTGCTTTCTGATTGGTTGATCGTCTTTCTGTTTTCTATAAAGTTGTGGTGCCAATGATGTTGTGCCCATCCTTACTTCTTCGTTTTTCTGCCCTTAGTCCTCATTCTTTTGTAGCCCTTGGCTCCCATTTTGTTGTCAGGTAGTTTTATCATTCTTGTCCTACTCTCTGAAAGTTGTATAGGCTGCAATTTCTGACTGCCTGCTTTTGTACCAGTTCAATCAATATCTCCTGTAAATGGACAGGTTTTTTTTTTTTGCTTTAAGTAAAATATGTTATTAAAAATTTTGTGAAGATAACTTCTAATTTGCATTTACATTTTTCCTACACCAAAGCTTCTTATACTGTAAAGTGTTTATAGGTTCTCAAACTTTATAGTTTGCTCACAACCAACTATGTGGTGTATGTATTCTCTTTCTCCCTCTCGCTCTCGCTCTCTGAGGTAGTCCTACTGGAGATTGAACTCAGGTCCTTAAGCAAGCACTCTACCCCTTGAGCCACATCCCACATCCTAATAATTACCCCCTAAGACAACTTTCACTTTTTCAGTCTATTTATTGTAATTATTGATCTTTAAAGTTGCTGGGTTATTTGGAAATAGATATTCCATTAAGTAAACTTCCTTTTCTGTAGTTACAACAGCTTAGAGACTAATATTAAATTTATTTGTACTATAAACACCTGTCAAATATTGAGGGTTTTTTTTTCTCTACTTGAATATTTGAAACAATGTTGGGCAAAAACTTCACAGCCAAAATAATTTTTTAAAAATGGAATCTTGCTGGGCGCTAGTGGCTCATGCCTGTAATCCTAGCTACTCAGAAGGCTGAGATCTGAGGATCATGTTTCAAAGCCAGCCCAGGCAAGAAAGTCTGAGACTCTTATCTCCAGTTAACCACCAGAAGACCAGAAGTGGTGCTGTGTGTGGCTCAAGTGGTAGAGTGCTAGCCTTGAGCTGAAGAACTCAAAGACAGCACCCAGGCCCAGAGTTCAAGACCCATGACCGACAAAAAACAAAAAACAAAAATAAAAAGGAATCTTGATAGAAAGAAAATTTTTATTTATGTTTTATTGATAAAAAGATCTCTTCTCTGCTTCTCTCCTAACCTCTTCCATCCGCTTTCCTCTTTCTTTTTTTCTCTTTCTTCTCTCTTCTCTCTCTGTCTCTGAGAGTGTGTGTGTGGTGGTTATGAGGTTTGAATTCAGGGCTTCCTGTTGGCTATGCAAGTATTCTACATTGAATTCTACCAATTTTGTAGTATTTTTGTCCCTAAGAGGATGATTCTCTTTCATTTCTGACCATAAACCCCCCCCCCAAAAAAAAAGGGAGATATGTAGACATATCTCCTATCACAACAGTCTCTTCCAATTTATACTGTTTCTACCTTGGTCCAAGTCCTTTCTTTTTCTTCTTACAGAGTCTTGGGTATTACTCAACTAGTTTTGCCTCCTTTAGCCTCATCACTGTTTCAATTCATCCTTCATATTGATGTTTCACTTCCCTAACTTCTTAGAGTAATGTGCAAGCCTGATTTATACAATGTCAGCATTTCCCTATATGTACTGTTTGATCCAACACATCATTTTGTTCTTGGCCTCTGTGCCTTTTTATATGCTAACTCTGTCTTCCTTTGCTCCTGTTACCATGCCTTCTCAAACTTTTTGCTCCAGGTCAAGCATGTCTTTCTGGTAAGAATTCTGATAGTGCCCTTATCCCTATATTCAATGGTCAGCCTGTACCTTAAGTAGTATAACTCCATATTAGCAGTCATCACACTGTTATAGTTCATTTGCATATCTAGCTCCTCAGTGAACTAAATTACCTGAGAACAGATGCCATGTTTTTCATTTATTTTTGTGTCCTCCGTAAGTAGTAGAAGCTGGGGTGCCCTGATAAATTGTGATATACATAAGCCTAAGGACTAATTAACAGATATCAGAATGAGAAAGCTAAAAACTCTCAGATTTGGTGGGGTTTTTTTTTGTCTTCTTACATTTTTGAAAGTTTTGTGCCTTGATTTTGGACTAACCTTAGAGTGAAGAGAAATAAGAATTGAACAGTGACCAAATATCTGTTACAGTGAATGAAATTTGAATCACCAAATCTTTATTTTTTACTATGGTAAAGGCTTTGAGAATAACAGTTTTTTTTCCTCTAAAATTCTCCCATTATTTTTGTAAATCAAAGTAGCCAATGTAGACTTAAGGCATGACAGATACAGTCTAAAAGCTTTTCTAATTCTTTAGCAAGCCATTAGCTAGAAAAGAATATTAAAAATTCATCAGTGTTCAACCCACTGTTTTCTGGCAATTTACCCTAGGGGTTCCTGAATATACTGGGAGGATTCATGTATCCAACAACGAGGAATTGATTTACACAAAATTGCTTTGCTTTTTGATCCCACAATATCTGGAAATAATAGCCAATAAAGTCACCTTAGAATCAGCTAGGATTTACAACAGATAAAATGAACTGACAAGAAAGAAGCCCAGAAGTCCTTAAGGAAGACTTACAATTCAAGATGTGGCATCTTTGAATATGGTGATTATACTTTAAAGGAGGAATTACTATCATGCTCATTTAAAATTCTTTTGGCTATCATTAATTCTTCAGTGAAACATTTACATTTATTGTGATTAAATTACTTTTTAAAAAAGATTCACACTTTTCTGTGTTAATGTAAATGGAAAATGTAATATTCTAGGAAACTTTATCAAGGGGAAATCCACATTCCCAAATCTAAATGCTTATTATAATTTCTCATAATACAGCTATAGATTGTTTCTGGTAGCTATCATGGGATTTGTCAGGGTATCTATTGTGTACAGTATTGAATAATTAAGTTCAAGAAAATTAAATGTCTTAGTACTATTTTTGATGTGATGGAGTACATTAGTTATAATACTATGTCATGGAAGGAAAATGTTTTTTCTTCATCTGTGTGGAATACAATGCTACTACTGTTGCTCTTTGAAAGAATAAAGATCAGTCAGTGTATTTTTAGGAACTGGCACTCTGCTTGACTTATGCATAGACCAGTGCTTGTATTTTTCAGTCAAAGGTTGACATTTTTGTCTTTTTAGGGAAGTAAAACAACATGTGGTCTCTTATATGAATCAATTTTATGAGCCTAGTTTACAAACTAATTTAATTATCTAGTAGATTTTATTTGCCTTTTAGTAACCACCAGTAAACCAAACTGTTTAAACTTGAAGCTCCTAAAATTTCCTTACACAAAGTGCCAAATTTAATCAACATATATGTGGTATCAAGTTGTTGTTTTTAGTGCTGTGGATATATCAGATATATTTGCTTCTAGATAGCAAACATATATAAAACATAAACTATGCTTCTGTAATATATAATATTCATTGTATTGCCCTCTTAAAAGTATAAATTGAAGAGAAACTAGAAATAGGGCTAAATATTAGTGAAGAATTTAAAACTATTGGGACCCTCTGTATTATCAATGATATTTTTACCTTTTCACATTAAAAGACAGAGCTGTTTTGGCATGTATGACATGCTTGTGTTTATTAAAGTAGGATGACATACTTCAAGCTAAGTTTTATTTAGAAGCCCACTAGTAAATAAGATAATTTCTTGGCTACTCTCTGTACTGACAGGGCTATTGGGATCTAGATACAGGTCTACATGTTAGGTTCCTGTAAGTTTGAATCAGAAGAATTTAATGGAAAGAGCTCTAGTCTAGACAGGAGGAGGCCCAGGTTCAGTATTTAACGGTATTACTAGTTAGCAATAAGATTATTAGTATCTCTTTTTTGTCCCCTCTGCTAAGTAGATGGACTGAGTTAGATGCCTTTTAAAGTGCCTTTTAATTCTAAAAGTCTGTGGTTTACAAAAATCTGGAGATAACTTTATATAATTCTGGGGCCTTGGATAGGAATGTAACCCACAATTTTAGCTACATTTTTCAGGACATGTTAGTGAAGCCGGAGCTTCTACTTTCCCCCTCCCTCTCCCTCTCTCTCCCTCCCTCTCCCTCCCTCTCCCTCTCTCTCCCTCCCTACCTCTCTCCTCTCTCTGTCTCTCCTTCTCTCCACACACATACATATATATGCACTATGTATGTTCATTTGATTGTTGTTTTTTTGTTTTTTTTTTTTTGTCAGTCGTGGGGCTTGAACTCTGGGCCTGGGCGCTGTCCCTCAGCTCTTCAGCTCAAGGCGAGCGCTCTACCACTTGAGCCA
>NW_012267253.1:1043970-1135693 GCF_000151885.1 Dipodomys ordii | reverse complement strand
TCTATCTATCGATCACCTGTCATCTATCATCTACTATTTATTTATCTATCTTTCAGATCATCTGCTACCTTCCCCCTTCTCCCTCTACCCAGCTTTCTACACATTTTCTTTTCTGTCAGTCGTGGGGCTTGAACTCTGGGCCTGGGCGCTGTCCCTCAGCTCTTCAGCTCAAGGCGAGCGCTCTACCACTTGAGCCACAGCACCACTTCCTGTATGTTCATTTGAAAAAAATACTTTCTACGTATGAGATCTTTCTTGGCTAACTTTTATACGTTTTCAGTAAGATGTTGGGAGAATAGGTAGAACTATCTAGCAGTGATAGTTCAAGATGTGGAATTAAATGAGATTACTTGGGTAAGAATAGAGGAGCAGACAGACCAAGAGTCCGCATTTGAGGGGTAAGGAAAGAAAGTACAAGTAAATAGGAAAGGAGCAAAGAGTCAGAGAATCAGAATTTTGTCACTAATATTCTTTAGAAAAGAAGTTGACTAAGATCCACGTAGGAATAGAATTCACTGCTAGATGAAGATACACCAGGCATGAAGATAAAGGGTAGCTTGAGAAGACAGTTTAAGCCATGCAATTCAATGTACACAAGTAAGATTTATGTCGTTTCAGACTTTTTCAAAAAGGGAGGTTGAATCATGATATTGAAGGGAATAAATTACAAGAGTTAGTACCTATATACATTAACCAAAATGTGAGAGCATGCTGAATGGGAAGGATTGAAGTCAGAATCTTGAATGAACCATTCATTCATTCAACTAATAACATGTAGAATTTGCAGACTGATAAATTACAATCAGGTTGGTAGTTGCCATAGTGAATATGGTAAAGTGCTTGAGCAAATGATGTAAATCATTCTTGGGCTTAGTTTATTCACTTGTAAAATTGTTTAAAAATAGTTTTAAACCTCTTACTCTATGTAGTATTCCTTATGAGATTCTGAGTTGTTAGACTGTTATTTACTGTGAGAATTATGAAATGCATTTGTGTGTGTTTACATTTAATGTATACTTTTGGGACTTCACTATACACTTTTTAGAACAATTTCCCCTACTCGGAAGTTGTCTTCTCAGCTAATGAAGTGTAGTAGGACAACCATATTGAATGAATGCCCTGGTCTGTTATATTATATCCATGCTACTCTGTCTTAAAATGCATGTTTTGTATGTTCAGGACTTGCTTTTTCTTGATATTTATTTAGTAAGGAATAGTTTTGACCCATAATAAGTGATAAAGGGAAATGGATAAAGACTATTGTGCTCATTATTAAAATGCAAGCTTTAGCCAGGTGTCAGTGGCTCACATGTATAATCCTAGCTACTCAGGAGAGGAGGCTGAGATCTGAGGATCATGATTCAAAGCCAGGCCAAGCAAGAAACTCTGTAAGATTCTTATTCAACCAAGTTAACCAGCACAAAGCCAGAAGTAAAGCTGTAGCGGAGCACCAGTGTTGTGAAAAAAAGCTCAGAAATAATGCTCAGGCCCTGAGTTCAAGTTCCAGTACTGGTACAAAAACAAATACATAAATAGAGGCCAGTGGCTTTATATGTCTGTGAAAAAAAGGTTGTGGGAAAAGAACATAAAGATTAAATCACTATTCTTCCTTCGATATACTAGACAGTCATAAATTGTCAGAGGGCTCATTTGTGTCTATTCCTTTGATATAGGGTGACTTTGCGTTCACAGATATTATTAAGCTTGTACTGTGTGTGTCCTGCATAGTGCTAAATGCAGGAGATACGTTAGTGATCATGATGAGATTGAATCGTCTTGGATTTTTTGTTTATCATTTATCAGTATGAAATAGAGAATTCAACAAGGGACAAAGCTTCTATGTGACCAATTTTGTTCAAGCAGGATATTATATGACTGTTGTTCTTACTGGTTCCTGGAAATGAACAAAAGCCCTGAATAAACTGCATGTGTGTGTGTGCATGTGTGCATGTGCATGAGTGCACCCATGGCCATGCGGGTGCGTGTCATTCCTGGGCTTGAACTCAGGGACTGGGTGCAGTTCCTGAGTCTTACTTTGTTCAAGGTTAGCATTCTACCACTTGAGCCAACACTCACTTCAGGATTTTTGGTGGTTAATTGTAGTTATGCATCTCATGGCAGGCTAGCTTTAAACCATGGTCCTCAGATCTCAGCCTTCTGAGTAGCTCAAATTACAGGTGTGAACCACCAGTGCCCAACTAAATGTATCATTTATCACTACATTTGCTTCTTCCTGTGATATGAGAAAAAAATGTTGAAATTAGACAGGTAACTGGATCTTTGAAGAATATTAGCATGTATGGACATGTAGCTAATGGGTAAGAACTGATTTTGGTATAATGTTCAATCTGTATTTGTAGACCAGTCCACTTAAAAAAAAACCCACACTTAAAAAAATTACTTAAAATTAAAAACAAATGTATACCGAGCACTGGTGGCTCATGCCTCTAATCCTATCTACTCAGGAGGCTGAGAGCTGAGAGCTGAGCCCAGGCAGGAAAGCCTATGACACCCTTATTTCTAATTAACCACTAGAAAACTCAAGTGAAACTGTTAGCTCAAAATGGTAGAGCACTTGCCTTGAGTAGAAAAGCTCAAAGACAGCAGCCTAGGCCCCCATGATGGACCAGAAATATTAAAATTATCTTTAGTTGTACAAAGGGTTTCAGTTTGGATTAAAATTTGCTTTTATTATATGAAACAAACCCACATTTATTTCACTTTTTGTTTACAGGTCCAGGGGCAAGTTCATCCTACTCTTGAGTCTAATGATGATGCTCTTCAGTATGTTGAAGAATTAATTTTGCAATTATTAAATATGTTATGTCAAGCTCAGCCACGAAGTGCTTCAGATGTAGAGGTATGAGAAATTTTTTCTTCTTTTTAAGTATATCTAGTCTTTGTGTAAACTATTAGATATTTGCTTTTAGGCTAAAGTGAACAACTTTTTTATGCTAGAAGGATCTGGTCATACCTTTAAGAGTAAATGTCTCTCTTGTTTCTGTTTGGTAAAGTCAGCTGCATTCTAAAAATGTTACCTTTAATTTTAGAAGCTCAGAAACAGAAAATATGTGAGTGATAGTAGTCTAATAGATCAGAACAAGAGAAAGAGTTGTTTAAATATAAGATTTCATAGGTAAAAGAAAGCAGGATGTAGCCATTGTTGATAAAAGTTGAACTAGAGGAAAAGGTCCTTAAAATGAAACGTTTAAAGAAGTAAGAGACTACGAGAATATTTTTTTTTCTTTTGTGCCAGTACCATGGTTTAAACACAAATCCTTGTGCTTTTGCTTATTCATGGCTAGTGCTCTACTATTTGAGTGATACCTCTAGTTTGGCAGTTTGATAGTTAATTGGAGATGAAGTGTCTGACTTCTTTTCTACTCAGGCTGGCTTTGAACTGAGACCCTTCATGTAGCTAGGATCCCGAGTAACTAGGATTTCACATGTGAGCAGCCAGCACCCAACTATCTCTCTTTTCATTATGGATTAACCAGTGTGCACAATTGACTTGGACAAAAGAAAATAATTTTTTAGATGGTCCTTTCCACTTTTCTTCCCTTCTCTTCTTACCTTTTTCACCCACTGTTACTATTCCAATATTTTCCTTCCTTTCCTTTCCCCTTGGGCTCCTGTCCCTTAATTCTTCATCTCAAGGCTAGCACTCTACCACTTGAACCACAGTACCATTTCCGGCTTTTTCTGCTTATGTGGTGCTGAGGAATTGAACCCAGGGCCTCGTGCATGCAAGGCAAGCGCTCTACCACTGAGCCACCTTCCCAGCTCTTATTCCAATGTTTTCGACGTTTGCTTTTACTAAATGGGAGTAATATTTTGGCAAATAGGCAGTTGAGATCTGTTCACTCATCTTTTTTCACCACAATAATTCCTTTCCACATATTTTAAGTGAATTTAAATGATCATTTGAAAAAATGGGCTCTGGGTGTCAGTGGCTCATGCCTGTAATCCTAGCTACTCAAGAGGCTGAGATCTGAGGATCGGGGTTCAAAGCCAGCCTGGGCAGGAAACTCCATGAGACTCTTATCTCCAGTAAACCACTCAGAAAACCGGAAGTGGCTCTGTGGCTCAAGTGCTAGAGCGCTTGCCTTGAGCTGAAGAGTTGAGGGGCAGCGCCCAGGCCCAGAGTTCAAGCCCCATGACTGACAAAATAAATAATAAATAATAAATAAATACATAAATATTTAGGCAACCAGTGTAGCCAAGAACATAGATGAAGAATGAATTAAACCTCTTAATTGATAAATGAGCTCATATGATGTTTTTAGAGTCATTGTATTTCTCCTCCCCCACTCCTGACACCCCATCTCTAGTTGTGACATGGAGATGTCTCTTTTTTCCATTTTAACAGTCACTTACAAAACTAGTCAGATTTATAATCAGAGATGGTGTTTAATTTCAGTCCTACATAATAGTTAAATAATCAGCAATTTAAATGTTGAGTTGTGTAATAGCGACCTCTACTGGTTTTAATTTAAATACTGCTAGTGAGTTAAAAATTTGAGGTGATGTAAGGAAATTCAACTATTATAATAACTTGCATTCTTTCAAACTGATTTGTTGCTCGAAATTAAGTTGAGACAAAAACCAGTGATTTAGGGACTGGGACAGGTGGCTCAGTGGTAGAGTGGTTGCCTTGCATGCATGAGGCCCTGGGTTCGATTCCTCAATACCACATAAGCAAAAAGAAAAAAGGCGGAAGTGGCGCTTGGCTCAAGTGGTAGAGCGCTAGCTTTGAGCTGAAGAGCTGAGGGACAGCGCCCAGGCCCAGAGTTCAGGCTCCATGACCAGACTCCCCCCAAAACAAACAAAAAACCCCAGTGATTTATAGAGGATTTTAAAGATAAGTTATACTATATTATACAATTGTTAAACTATATATATACAATTGTTACCAATGTAAGCTGGGCACTGGTGGCTCATGCCTGTAATCCTAGCTATTCAGGAGGTTGCCATCTGAGAATTGCTGTTCCAGGCTGGCCTCAGCAGGAAAATCTATGAGATTCTTATCTCCAGTTAACCATCCAAAAAGCTGAAAGTGAAGCTGTAGCTCAAATGTAGAGTTCTCACCTTGAGCAAAAATGCTCAGGAAGAGAACCCAGGCCCTGAGTGCAATCTCCAGGACTGGTTCCCCACCCCCCTCTAAATAAAGGTTACTAATGTAAACTATTGATTTCCATGATTTGTAGATAGTTTGGAAGTTAAATTCTTTAACATGATAAAGAAAAACTTACAGGTTTAAATTGCAAAATGCCTTGTGATCTAGTAATTGATATTGAAAGTAAATGAGTGTTAGATTTAGATGCTTGCTTCTTGAGCTTAAGGTCTTGTTCCTTGAAAGTTTATGAAAGTATATTAAAGCGACTTATGCTCATTCTTGTGATTAGTTTATTTAGTAAGTTTAGAGTTCAGTATATAGTTTTTCCCCCTATATCATAGAAGGAACAATTAGTCTCTTAATTTCCTAGTTAAGAAATGAATATATTGACAAATACAATTTTAAGTATGTTTGCATTGTACATTATGTCACATGTAAAGAGCTTTACTTTTGGTATTCTTTAATTTTAAAACTAAATTTCAAGCAAAGATCACTATTTGATTTGTTACTTAGTTATCTTTCTATTTCCCAAGGAACGTGTTCAAAAAAGTTTCCCTCATCCTATTGATAAATGGGCAATAGCTGATGCACAATCAGCTATTGAAAAGAGGAAGCGAAGAAATCCAACTCTCCCAGTAGAAAAAATTCATCCTTTATTAAGGGTAAAGTTGAAATATTGACTTCTTAACTTTTTTCTTTTTTAAAAATTGTTATTATAAAGGTGATATACAGAGGGGTTAACAGTTACATAAGTCAGGTAATAAGTATATTTCTTTTGCCAACAAAACAAAACAAAGCCCACCATTTTTCAAACACTAAGAATATTTGAACCAAATGTAAAATTATCTTGTTTTAAGTCTTCCAGGGACTGATGTAGTAGGGAAGGATGTTGTGAAAATAAACTGTAAGTTGGGCAACAAGATTTAAGGCAGTTCCATACCAATGGTAATAGCAAATGTAAGGGACTAAGAAAAGTTATTATTTTAGATTTTGTTAATCCCAGGTGTTCCTAGAAATACAAAGAGCATATAAAATTATTATTATTATTATTTTGCTGGTTGGACTTAAGGGTTCCTATAAATCCTTTAATTGTTAATGTGTGTGGGAACTTTTATGAGATTGTCATACGTCTGTGTGTTGTCTTTGAACAAATTCTGTGAAGATCTCCTAAACTAGCCAGTCCTATTACAAGTCAATCAGTCAAATAAGTGCAGGAAACCTTAATAATGTTCTGTTGTATTTAAAACAAAGAAGAAACTGTTGATTAATTCACAGCAAAAGATGTAGTTATTGTAGCAACTAAAATCTTAATGATACTTCAGCAATAAATTTTCATATAGTATAATATAGTATATATTTCTCATACAGTATATATATGCAAAATGTTAATAGTTACATGTATTGTCTCTGCATTTTATTCTCAACATTATCATCTTCAATTTGTAAATGATGTATAAAGGCGAAAGCAATTAAGTGACTCCCTATGCTAGGTTCATAAGACTCTAAATGATAGTGTTAAGACATCTAGGTCTCCATAAACTTGTCAAAATTGAAGAGTTTACCACTTGGAATGATGTTTAAGATTGTTGGAAAGTTATGTTTTTGCATTTGGTGGGTGAATAGAGATGCCTTCCTTTATCTTGTTTGAGAAAGTATGAAATCTATGAGAAATTATTAAGCTATTAATAATGGCTAATTATGAATTATTGATCATATTTTTTAATCTTTAAGATTTTAATTGGCCAAATATTGAATTATAAGCTAAGAGAATTAACAATTTGAGATTCACATGTTCTTAATGGTCCTAAACTTTTGAGTTTTATCATTGTGAATATCATTTCAATTTATGAATACAGTTTACCATGATATAGCTAATAATTTTATATTTTTGCATGGTAAAGAAAACCTAACCCAACTTATAATAAACCTCTTTTTTCCTTGCCATTTTTATATTTTTTATTTTACAGAATCTAGATTCTTTTTAATTATTAATTTTTTTATCTTCATATGGTTGTACAGGAGTTTTCAATTTACCAGGTCCATGTCGGTATATGATCCATTTTGATCAGCCACCCCTTCCATCATTCTCCCCCACTTCCACGACCTCTGCCCCACAAATCAAATCACTTCCCAGTTGTTTTTGGACAAATGCATTAATTAAATTATTATGATCAGATTTGTTCACCATTCCTTTTTCCATTCGCCTTTCTTCTCCCAAGGGGACCAATCACAGGTGGGACAGACAGAGACAGAAATAAGGGTGGGTGTGATAAAAGTATATGCACCTATTAAAAAATAGCAAGGCGTTTTTTGGCAATAAACCTCTTGTTTCATTTTTTTCCTCTCATTAACTGAATTGTTTAGAATTTGTTCTCTTTTCGAGTTGGTCAGCTCAACAAAAGAATAATTTAGCCAGGTGCTGGTGGCTCATGCCTATAATCCTAGCTACTCAGGAAGCTGAGATCTGAGGGTCATGGTTCAACGCCAGACTGGGCAGGAAACACCATGAGACTCTTATCTCCAATAAACCACTCAGAAAACCACAAGTGGTGCTGTGGCTCAAGTGCTAGAGTGCTAGCCTTGAGCTGAAGAGCTGAGGGGCAGCGCCCAGGCCCAGAGTTCAAGCCCCATGACAGACCAAAAAAAAAAAAATTAAAATTAGTCTAATAATAGCACTGACTACTTTTTATATTTTCTTCACAACTACCATTGTTTGGTAGGACATAGCATGATTTTTTTTTCATAGAAGCAGCCAAAGATATTAGGAATATGCAACTAGCATTTTGGGGAGTCCATATTCCTATGGAAAGGATAGAGATATAAGACTAAGATATTTGGGCTGGGAAGGTGGCTCAGTGGTAGAGTGCTTGCCTTACGTGCATGAGGCCCTGGGTTCGATTCCTCAGCACCACCACATAAGCAAAAAGAAAAAAGCCAGAAGTGGCACTGTCTCTCAAGTGGTAGAGCACTAGCCTTGAGCTGAAGAGCTGAGGGACAGTGCCCAGGCCCAGAGTTCAGGCCCCACGACTGGACCCCCCCCCCAAAAAAAAAGGACTAAGATATTCCTAGATAACAGTGAGATGCTTATTGTTACATTATCTAAAAGAGAAAACTCATATCTCATAGTTACTTCCAAGTATTCTTACTTAGATGCTAGAGAACATTTGCTTCCCTACATCAAACTTAGACTTACCTTTCTAAGTTTGGGATTGTCTTTTAAGCTATACCTCCACTTGTGGAATTATTATTATTATTTCTTTTTTTTGTTGGTCATAGGGCTTGAACTCAGCCTGGGCACTGTCCCTGAGCTCTTCAGCTCAAGGCAAGCACTCTACCACTTAAGCCACAGTACCTCTTCCAATTTTTTGATGGTTAATTGGAAATAAGAGTCTCACAGACTTTCCTGCCCAGGCTGGCTTTGAACTGCATTCCTCAGATCTTAGCCTCCTGAGTAGCTAGGATTACAAGTGTGAGCCACCATCGCCTGGCACTTGTGGAATTATTTGTTTAGTAGTTATACTTCTTCAATAGTGTGCACATCCAATGGTAATATTGCCTTGTTTTTTCTTAGCTTACATTTTAAAATAATGGTACACATGTTCATAATAGAACCACTGGAAATTATGAAATTCAATGTTGACAGTCACAGGCCTCAGTAAAACATTTTAATTAGTGTGTTGATACTGTATGATGTTTAAATATGCTTTTCTTTAATTTTGCAGGAGGTCCTAGGTTATAAAATTGACCACCAGGTTTCTGTTTACATAGTAGCAGTGTTAGAATACATTTCTGCAGACATTTTAAAGCTGGTTGGGAATTATGTAAGAAATATACGGCATTATGAAATTACAAAACAAGATATTAAAGTGGCAATGTGTGCTGACAAGGTAGGAAACTTAGCTTCTTTATGCTATATTGTATTATGTAATGAGGGCATTTCCAGTAATCTAGTACTATTTAGATTCTGAATAGGTATTAAATGTGTAGTATAAAAATGTGTCTAAACATACTATGTTTTTCTCCTTAAATATTACTGTAACTAATGTTAGTTACAATAATTATATTCAAACTGATTATTTATTTATTTGCTTGCTTGCTTGCTTGCCAGTTCTAGGGCTTGCACTCAGGGGCTGGGCACTGTTACTGAGCCTCTTTTGCTCAAAGCTAGCACTCTTATCACTTGAGCCACTGTACCACTTCTGGCTTTTTCTGTCTATGTGGTCCTGAGGCATTGAACCCAGGTCTTCATGCATGCTAGGCAAGTGCTCTACTGTTAAGCCACATTCTCAGCCCTCCAAACTGAATTTTTTAAAATATTATTTAAATTGAAAGGTTTAGGTGCTTATGGATTCACTTGACAATTTTTGAAATGTTAAGTTACTGATAGTTTTTATTGCAATAACTAGATTTCTTTTGTTACTAGTTGTATAGTACTTCAATAATAATACTAAGAGTAACATGAAGCATGTGCATGGTTTATGATACTCCTTTAAGATAGATGATCTTACCTACATTTTATAAAAGGGAAGTTGAAGTTCAGGGAGAAAAATAATAGATCCAGAATTTTCTGAAAAGATTCAAAGCTTAGACTTGAACCCCAGATCTGAATCTAGATATTAAGTCATTGCGTGTGTGTGTGTGTGTGTGTGTGTGTGTGTGTGTGTGTGTGTGTGTGTGTGTGTGTGTGTGTGTAAGTTGTGGAGGTTGTGGAGGTTGTAGGGCTTGAACTCAGGGCCTGGATACTGTCCCTGAGCTTTTTTTGGTAGTACTACCACTGGAAGCCACAGTGCCACTTCCAGTTTTCTGGTGTTTAATTGGAGATAAGAGTCTCATGGACTTTCTTGCCCAGGCTGGCTTTGAACCTTGATCCTCACATCTCAGCCTCCTGAGCTAGGATTACAGGCATGAGCCAATGGCACCTGGCAGTATTTTCATTTCATGAAAATGACTAAATGACTTTGCAGAAAATACTTTGTGATAAAGCATTTAATGTTATTTTTTCTTGCTATATTCTTACAATTTTGAACATTCTTTCTCATTAATGAATCCATTTAATTCTTTTTTTAAAATTTATTTTATTGTGAAAATATTGTACAAAGGGGATACAATTACATGGGCAAGATAATGAGTACATTTCTTATCAAGCTCCATTTAATTCTTTTAGTATCTATTCTTTAATAGAGTAAAAATTTTACCTGATCTGAAGAATATTAAATGCTTTGATATTTTAAAATGAATATTTGCTTTTTAAAGAATATTTAAGATGAATGTCAAATGTTTGATTTAAAAAATGTTTTCTAATGAATCAGATCAATAAAATATTTTTGAATACCTACTATATGCTCACACAGGGAGGGAAAAGGGAAAACAAGAGAAGTAAGAAACAGGCTCTTATTTGTTGAAGGAAAGACACTTACATTTGTGAACAAGCACAAAGGAGCAGGTTAAATATTAGGTGTAGTGATACTGCAGAAGTTCACAAGAAATGGGAAGATGAGTTTCAGCAGGTAGTTGAGTTATACTCAACAGATGTAGGAAAATAGACCAACAGGATGGCTGTAAGCATTATTTGCATATGAGAGAGTGAGAACATGTAGTAAAAGGTGAGGAAAGCAAGTATATGAATAGAGGACACAAAGTTAGAGATTAATTTAAGACAGGTACTGGTATTGTCACAAGACTTGGAGAAGGCATCTGTCATATCAGAGAGATGACAGAGAAGCTGTGGAATAATAGTTGAAATAAAAAAGACAGTCTATATCTTTTTTTTCTTAATTATTTAAAAACATTATTCAAAGCAATTGAGGGCATTTACTTTTAAATTTGACTATAGATTCTTATTTTATACTTTTTAAAAATATTTCTGACTATATAGGTATTGATGGATATGTTTCATCAAGATGTAGAAGATATAAATATATTATCTTTAACTGATGAAGAACCTTCCACCTCAGGAGAACAAACTTACTATGATTTAGTTAAAGCATTTATGGCAGAAATTCGACAATATATAAGAGAACTAAATCTTATAATAAAAGTTTTTAGAGAGCCCTTCATCTCCAATTCCAAATTGTTTTCTGCTAATGTAAGTATATTGTATATTTGTCTATCATTTCACATGTTCAATTTTACTTAGGTTCGAATTTGTATACTTACAACTACTAACTTGTCAAAATTTTAAGTTGTGGAATGTAATTCATGGTCACTAATAAAATGCTTGAGCAGTTCAAGAGATTAAACCTCAAATTAAAAAAATAAAATTTAAAGAGCTGATTATATGTAAGTGAAAGTGAACTCACAGAATCTTCCATGTATTCCAGAGAACAAAACTTCTTGTTTATTTAGAAGATATGTATGTTTCACTTGTCATTTAACCAATATTTCAGCAGCCCCACCATACTGTCAGGCACTGTTCTTAGCAATGGGATTCAAAAATAAATAAGAAAATGTTTCTTCCCTAATTCATTCCATCATTAACTTTAGTCAAAATAGATATTAAGCTGCAGTACAATGTGATAACATGATAGTAGCTATAATTGAAGGATGATAAGTTGTGTAGTGATGTATCATATTAGTAATTCCTAAAGCCATAACCACACATCCATAGGCAACTGATGGAGAAACAGTGCTCTGTACAGAAGCTGGATTGGGGCTCAAGTTATGGTACTAAGTAAACCTTTTTTTTTTTGGTGCCAGTCCTGGGGTTTGAAAGCAGGTTGTTGTCCCTGAGTTTTTTGTTTTTTGTTTTTTTTTTCAGAGCTGAGGACTAAACTTAGGGCCTTTTACTTGCCAGGCAAGTGCTCTTCTTCCACTGAACTAAATCCCCATTTCCAGTTCTTGAGCTTTTTTGCTCAGGGCTAGTGTTCTTTTTTGGAGGGGGGTCTGGTTGTGGGGCCTGAACTCTGGGCCTGGGCGCTGTCCCTCAGCTCTTCAGCTCAAGGCTAGCGCTTTACCACTTGAGCCACAGTGCCACTGCTGGCTTTTTTTCTTTTTGCTTATGTGGTGCTGAGGAATCAAACCCAGGGTCTCAAGCATGCAAGGCAAGCACTCTACCACTAAGCCACATTCCCAGCCCCCAGGGCTAAATGTTCTTAACATTTGAGATAGCTCCAATTCTGGCATTTCGGTGGATAATTGGAAATAACAGTCTCAGATTTTCCTGCCCAGGCTGGCTTGAACCCATGTTCCTCAGATCTCAGCCTTATGAGTAGCTAGGATGACAAGTGTGAACCACCAGCATCTAGCAATAAGAAAGTATTTAAAAATTAAGGAGTAGGACCTGGCGCTGGTGGCTCATGCATGTCAGGAGGCTGAGATTTTAGGATCCTGGATAGAAGCCAGTCTGGGCAGGAAAGTCTGTAAAACTCTTATCTCCAATTAAATGACAGGAAAAGCCAGAAATAGTGATGTGGCTCAAGTGGTAGAGTGCAGAAGGAGCTCAGGGCCTGAGCATAGGTCCAGAGTTCAAGCCTCAGGACCAGCCAAAAAAAAAAAAAAATAGGAAAAGAAAAAAAAATAGGTAGGAGCCAGGGAGATAGCTCAGTAGTAAAGTTCTTGCTTGGCTGGCATGAGGTCATGGATTTAAACCCCAGCACTGTAATAATAATAATAAATGAAGAAGAGTATATTACATTGGTAATTATTCAAGTCTGTAAATATACTAAAACTGTTGAATTACTTTAAATTGATAAATTGCATGGTATATAAATTATATTTCAAAGAATGGCTTAAAATAAGAGTAAAAGCAGAGATATGCTCTATCTACTAATATTCTAGGAAAAATGCTTTTTAGATATAGAAAGTAGATAACTGGTTTTATGGGAGTGAGCATGATTGGGGCATCAGGGAACTTCCTATATCTAGATTTTGGTGGGGTTTTACAAGGATTATCTTGAGCTGTGGCTCAAGTTTTAGAGTGCTAACCTGAGCAAATGAAGCTCAGGGACAGTGCCCAGGTCCTGAATTCAAACCCTAGCACTGGCAAAACAACAACAAAAAAAATCAGGAGTTGGGGAGGTGGGGAGGAAAGGGATGGTAGGGAAAAAACAAAGGAGGGGGTAACAATGCTGGATAGGAAATGGACTCATTACCTTGCTCATGTAACTGTAACCCCTCTGTACAGCATCTTTATAATAAAAATATATATTAAGGGGCTGGGAAGGTGGCTCAGTGGTAGAGTGCTTGCCTTGCATGCATGAGGCCCTGGGTTCGATTCCTCAGCACCACATAAGCAGAAAAAAGGAATTGAACAGTATAAATTAGGTTTACATTGAAGCAAATATCCAATTAAAGCCAAGGCAAATTTAGACTTTCTTAGCCCTTAAATAAATCATCACAAATAACCTCTATCAAAGGCAAGGAAGGGGCTGGGAAGGTGGCTCAGTGGTAGAGCACTTGCCTTGCATGCATGAGGTCCTGGGTTCGATTCCTCAGCGCTACATAAGCAAATATATATATATAAAAAGACTAATACTCATCAAAAAGTACACTTAAAGTAGGTATAGCTTACTGTATATAAACTATATATCAACATTGACTGGCAAAAATAAAGTCAATGATAAAACAAATTAAGTCAAATAATAATAACCAGTTTTTTTTTTTTTTAAAGTAACGGCATGACATTGATAAGATTTCAGATTCTACGATACAACCTTTAAGAAACCATTTTAAAACATTTTAGTCTTGGGCTGGGAAGGTGGCTCAGTGGTAGAGCGCTTGCCTTGCATGCGAGGCCCTGGGTTCGATTCCCTCAGCACCACATAAGCAAAAAGAAAAAAGCCGGAAGTGGCGCTGTGGCTCAAGTGGTAGAGCGCTAGCCTTGAGCTGAAGAGCTGAGGGACAGCGCCCAGGCCCAGAGTTCAGGCCCCACGACCGGACGCAAAAAAACAAAAAACATTTTAGTCTAATATTAAGATAATAACTCTAGATGAGATGTCCACAATAGGCAAATCTGTAGGTAGAACGGTGGTTGCCAGGGGTTGTGAAGACAGGAGAATGCAGCATGCCTCGCCTGTCTTTGTGGGATAGTGAAATGTTCTAGAATTTAACAGTGACGAGTGTACAACTCTTAGATATACTGAAAAACGGCTGAATAGTAAGTACATTTTACAGTCATAAATTATGTCTCAAGGAAAATTACACAAAGAAAACAATACCACAATGATATAAATAGACTAAAGATACTCCTGCTGTTCCCTATTACTTATCTATGTATGTAATGATAGACTTTTCATGTACTTCAGCCAGAATGATATATTGCACAGATTGGACACAGAAATGGAAAAATCCTGTTGTCTTCTATTAAACTTCATTTTAGAGATTTGCAAAAATGTAAAAAAGACCCCAAACCAAAAGATCCCAAACCTGTTATTTTTCTACTAACCAGTTTTTTGCTGTTTTAGAGTTATTTTATGTTACTTTTGTTAACATATAGTAGGTTTATTGTTGTTGTTTTTTTTTTTGGGGGGGGTCCAGTCGTGGGGCTTGAACTCTGGGCCTGGGCACTGTCCCTCAGCTCTTCAGCTCAAGGCTAGCGCTCTACCACTTGAGCCACAGCGCCACTTCCGGCTTTTTTCTTTTTGCTTATGTGGTGCTGAGGAATCGAACCCAGGGCCTCGAGCATGCAAGGCAAGCGCTCTACCACTGAGCCACCTTCCCAGCCCCAGGTTTATTGTTGTTTTTAAATGAATTGAATATTAAAAAATTATTGACTTTAAACTTCTGATATGCTAAGCATTGATGGATATAAGCAAAAAGCTTTTTAAGAATATGGAGTCCTGAAACTAAATAGTTTGAGAATTGCTGATCTAAAAATGTATTTGTAAAAATGAATCATTGCTAAAGAAAATTTCAAAGTCTTTTATTTATATATGTAAGTCATTAAAAATTTCAGTGTATCTGCTATGTTATGAAATAACTTATTAGCTCAAAATGTGTCTGCTATTGAATGAGCTGAGTTTATTTTTTTACCTTTTCAACAGGATGTAGAAAATATATTTAGTCGAATAGTAGATATTCATGAACTTAGTATAAAATTGCTGGGCCACATAGAAGATACTGTTGAAATGACAGATGAAGGCAGTCCCCACCCATTAGTTGGAAGCTGCTTTGAAGATCTTGCAGAAGTAAGTGCTTTAATTAAATAACAAGCTAAATCTGTATATAAACTTCTATTTGTATTAAAATTTTGAATCTTCATTCTTGCTTTCAGCTAAAGTAATAGAAAGTGTTGGCTGCTTATCTGTTACTGCCTTCTTAGTAAGATTCTTGTCATCATTCATTTCTGTTATTTTATCAAACAGAAACAGTAATCTCATTATAGAAAAGCAGATTCCACAACTAACATGCAATATCCTGTTGTAAAATCTTCACAGCAAGGCCAACAGAAGTTGGGCCTCAATGAAGAACCTGAATCTGGAATCCAATTACTTGTATTGTACTCTGAGCACCGTTGTCTAGATGAGATTGGGCACAGTCAGGGTGGTATAGCTATAGACAGCATTGCTATTTAATTTTGTGATTGTGGGTGAGTTATTTTATTTCTCTAAACATCCATAGATGTTTATCATCCATGAAAGCATGATCATAACAGGACTCATGATTTTCTTATGTGTGAAAATTAAGTAACCTATTTGTAGTACTCAGCCAACCATTCTTACATAGTAAGCTACTCAGTACTCATTACAATTAAATATAGGAGGAATGAAGTACACAAGAAAATGAGGTCTAGGACCTAGATGGTTCAGGAGCCAGAGGGTACAAAATCTGGTAATCTTCAAGGGCTAACATGAGAGTCTTACTATGTTAGCATTGACAGTCATTCTGTAATCTCCAGTTATTCTCTGTTGTAGTCTTACTATGAAATCTACTCTATATTATATTAAATTTTATTTTTCTCCTCTCTATTTTAAGAGAGCTATAATAGAATTCAGAAACTAGAAAAAATACTATTACTACCCCTACTCAGTATTCTGTTCTCTTTAGCAAAAAGAGAAAAAAAGGAACTGTCAAGATGATTTTCCCTATTTGTAGTCAATATAATTGTCTAAATAGAAAATCCAAGAAAAAAAATATATTATTAAAACCAGCAGTTCAGTGTAGTAGCTGCAGGACAGATCAGTGTGACTGTGGTAAGTTACAACCCATTGAATATTTAAGTATTAAAGGCAAAAGGCTCCATTTACTAGAAGATATTTAAGAATCTTAAGACGTGTCAGATCTTTAAGAAAGTTCATAAAATAACAATTCATAAGCAATATCTGAATAAATGGAGCTACATCCCGTACCATGTTTTTTGAAAGGACAGATTCAATATGCTGCTGTCCCCAAAATAATCTTATTAGTCCAGTATGTATTGATCTAATCCTAAAATTCCTGTGTAAGAAAGGATAGCCAGGCTGTGGTGGCTCATGCCTGTAATTCTACTACCAGGAGGCTAAGAAGGATCTTGGTTTGAAGCCAGACCAGGCAGAAAAGTCTGTGAGACTCTTATCTCCAACTAACCAGCAAAAATCCAGACTGGAGGTATGATTCAGGTGGTGGAGCACCAGCTGTGAGCAAGATAGCTACAAGGCCCTGAATTCAAGCTCTCATATTGGTGCACACACACTCACACAATAATAATAAAGAAGGGGAAAAAAAGGAAGGGAACCAGGTATGACTCTGATAATCTAGCACTTG
Organism: Dipodomys ordii; assembly: GCF_000151885.1. Taxonomy (NCBI): domain Eukaryota; kingdom Metazoa; phylum Chordata; class Mammalia; order Rodentia; family Heteromyidae; genus Dipodomys; species Dipodomys ordii. The sequence continues at coordinate 1,118,898 of NW_012267253.1, read as the reverse complement.
TGAGGCTGAAGCAGGAAGATCATTAGTTTGAGGACAACCTTACTTAAATAGCAAGTTTGAGAGCAGCCTGGCATACAAAAACAAATAAGACAAAAATGACAATTTAGAGGAAGAGTAAATTGAGATAATTTGTCCCATGTCACACATTAATATTTAATGTGGCTGGATGCTGTTAGCATGAAGGATCAAAGTAAAACTGGGACTGCGTGCTGGTAGCTCAAGCCTGTAATCTTTGCTGCTCAGGAGGCTGAGATCTGAGGATCACATTTTTGTCCAGCCCTGGCAGAAAAGTCCCATGAGATTTTTTTTGTTGTTGTTGGTCATGGGCTTGAACTCTGGGACTGGGCGCTGCCCCTCAGCTCTTCAGCTACCACTTGAGCCACAGCGCCACTTCTGGTTTTCTGGTGGTTTATTGGAGATGAGGGTCTCACCGACTTTCCTGCCTGGGCTGACTTTGAACCATGATCCTCAGATCTCAGCCTCCTGAGTAGCTAGGATTCCAGGGGTGAGTCACTGGCGTCTAGCTCCATGAGATTCTTATATCCTGTTAACTACCAAGAAGCAGAAGACAAGCAAAGACTATGGTTCAAATGGTAGGGTGCCAGACTTAAACAAAAAAGCAAGTAAGCCCTTAAGGCTCTGAGTTCAAGCCTCAGTACGGGCCAAAAAAAACAAAAAAAAACAACGATTTATTATGTCGTAAATAAGAGTGTTGTATTGGATCAAATATAGATAAGTCATTGGAACAGAAAAGAGTCCTGAAAAAATACATATATTTCTGATATGTGGCAAAGATAACATTAATCAGTAAAGAAAGAAAAATTTAATAAATAATGCTAGGTAAAAACTAGTTATCTGTATAAAAAAACGTTCTATAGCTTACATCTTTCACAAAAGTTATCACTAGATTAGAAATAGGAAAAATCTATGTTCATGAATTTGGAAAAATCAGTATTGTTAAAAAATATCTATAATATACGAAGTAATCTTCAATGCAATTTGAATCAAAATGTCAAATATGTTCTTCACAGAACTAGGAAAAAAATCCTAAGGCTTGTATGAAATTACAAAACCCCCAAATAGTCAAAGCAGTCTTATAATTGTTTTCTTTTTTTATTAATGTATATTGTCTGAAATAATGTGATTTATTATGACATTTTTCCTACATGCATATAATACATTTTGATCTATTCATTCCTCCATTAGCCTTACTCAAAGCAAGCAAGAGAGAACAAAGTAAGAGGTGATACACTACCTAACTTCAAAATATTATAAATGGGAGGTTGAGTGGGAGTGTGTATGCTTTGCTATGTGGAGCTCCACATTCTGTCTCGAGCACAGACACACACAAACCCCCAAATTTGTGAAGCTGTTAGCAATGAAAACAATTTGGTCTTTGGCATAAAAACAGACACATAGACCGATGGGAGCAGAATAGTCTAGACATGAACCCTTACAATTAAAGCTCATTACTTTTCAAAGGGACTAAGAAGACAGTGGTGTAGAGAAAGGACAGTCTTTTCAATAAATGGTGTGGAGAAAACTGGATATCCGCAATTAGTGGAATGAAACTCAACCCTTATCTCTTACAGTGTACAAAATCAACTAAAACTGGGTTAGTTTTAAATGTAAGACTTGAAACTACAAGGGAAATGCTGCAGGACATTGGAATAGGCAAAGATGTTCAGAAAAGAATTAAGAACAGAAAACAAGCAAAAGTGCACCAAAATAGAAAATGTTCATTATCTATACATCTGTTAAAGAGTTAATACCCAGAATACGTGAGAAGTTCCCAATAAGTTACTAGCAAAAATAGAAAAAGCCAAACCTCTATTTTAAAAATTGACTCTACATAGATTGTTGAGTATCAGTAATCATCAAGGAAATGCAGATCAAAACTACTCTGAGCATCACCTATTTTATTAAAATGTCTATTATCAAAAGGACTCTCAAAGCTTGTAGCTCACACCTATAGTCCTAGCTACTCAGGAGGCTTAGATCTGAGGATCACAGTTCAAAGCTAGTCTGAGAGACTCTCCAATTAACCTCAAAAAAGCTGGAATGACCAATGATAGAGCACTAGCCTTAAGCAAAAAAAGCTCAGGGACAGTCCCCAGGCCTTGAGTTCAAGCCACAGGACCAGCACATACCCAAAAAAGACTCAAAGAAGGAAGAAAACCAAACCTGTATATACTTTGGGTAGGCACTCACAATAGAGGTATATGACCCAACAATTCACTACTAGGTATATGTTCAAAAGAAATGAAATCAGTATCTCAAAGAAACAATATGTACTACAAAATGAAGCAGTTAATGTGCTTTTAAAGATATTTACTTGCACATATGAATAATAAGATAGGATATAATAAGATATACATGTTAATTATAAAATTTTATAATTGTATAATATGGGAGATTATCAGTGACTCAATAGAGAGTAAAAAACAGTAATGTATTCATAATGTAGAATATTACTAAGGATTTTTAAATAAATGGAAGAGCAACATTCATCAGAATAGATAAATCTTAAGCCCTAAATGTAACTGACAGGACAATTTGCAGAAAAATGAATATTAATATATAAATAATCATATGTGAAATTTGAAAACATGCAAAATAACATATTACCTTTTCTTTTTCTTATTCTTGTTGTTGTTCTCATACTGGGGCTTGGACTCAGGGCTCTTGCTTGTGCTCAGCTTTTTCACTCAATAACTGGCACTCTACCAGACTTCCACTTCTGGGTTTTTGCTAGTTAATTGGAGATTTGAGTCTATCTATCTTGTCTCTTTTCTCCTATTTCTTCTTTTCCCTCTCTTCTGTCTCTCAATTTTTTGGCAGTTTTATGAGAACTGCGTCAATGAACTATATACACATGTATATATTTGGGGAAGCAGTGCTTCCTTATGTTTGGTTAGCAAGTACTTGAACCACGGTCCCAGTCAATAGTGAATTTTAGATATAGAAATTGTTACTTCTGGTTTACAGAATATGAAATATTAAAAACTATGAGAAAACAAATGTTAAGTATCCATATTCTAAAGACTTATCCTTTATCTAATTGCTGATATCTGTATTTGATTGTTCAAGTTAAGCTTTGTTACTATTTTCCAGATGTAAGTCTGCACACTGTCATAGCAACTCTTATGGCAAAACTCTTATGGCAACTCTACTGGAATCCAGTAATGAGATGGCTCATATGATGGTCCTATGACTCTGAAGAAAGAATTGACATACTTGAGAATATTAGATTTATTCTGTTAAAATTATAATTAATATAGGTATACCGTATTCATTTAGGAGCACTATAAGAAATATATAATTGTGCTTGCCTGGTCATGCTCATATTTTTTGTTCTTATTTATGTTTTACCTTTATTTTCTAAGGAACTGGCATTTGATCCATATGAATCATACGCTCGAGATATTTTACGACCAGGTTTTCATGATCGTTTCCTCAGTCAGTTATCAAAGCCTGGGGCAGCACTTTATTTGCAGGTATAGTCTTGTCTTATTTTCTTCTTCTGGCAATATTGGGGGTTGAACACAAGCTTTATGCTTGCTACGCAGGCTTTTTGCTTTGTGTGTGTGTGTGTGTGTGTGTGTGTCTGTGTCTGTGTGTGTCTGTGTGTGTCTGTGTGTGTCTGTGTTGGTACCGGGAGCTTGAGCTCTGGTGTGTGTGTGTGTGTGTGTGTGTGTGTGTGTGTGTGTGTGTGTGTGTGTGTGTGTGTGTGTGTGTGTGTGTGTGTGTGTGTGTGTGTGTGTGTGTGTCTGTGTGTGTGTGTGTCTGTGTGTGTGTGTCTGTGTGTGTCTGTGTTGGTACTGGGAGCTTGAGCTCTGGTGTGTGTGTGTGTGTGTGTGTCTGTGTGTGTGTGTCTGTGTGTCTGTGTGTGTCTGTGTTGGTACCGGGAGCTTGAGCTCAGGGCCTAGGCACTATCCCTGAGCTATTTCACTCCAAGCTACTTACTTTGCTCTACCACTTGAGGTGGAGTTCCACTTCTTGTTTTTGGGGGCTAGTTTATTGGAGATAAGAGTCCCACAGACTTTTCTGCCTGGGCTGGCTTTGAACTATGATCCTTAGATCTTAGCCTCCTGAATAGTTAGGATTACAGGTGTAAGCTACTCGCATCCCCCTCCAATTGTGGCTTTTTGATAGTTAATTGAAGAGTCTTAAAGTCTTTTCTGCCCAGGCTGGCTTCGAACCGTAATCTTTACATCTCAGCCTCCTTAGTAGCTAAGATTATAGACATGTGTCACCAGTGCATGGCTGCTCTGGTTATTTTGAGCTAGTTTCTCACTCTTTGCTGGGGCTGACCTCCTGTTTATACTTTCAATTGTAGCTGGAATGATAGATGAGTGATAACTACAGTCTTTTTTGTTAAAATAGGAGTCTCATTAACTATTTTGCTCTGGCTGGCCAAGAATCATAATCTTCCCAATCTCTACCTCCAAAATTGCAAGGATTCCAGGCATGAGCTACCATGCCAGTGCAGGAATAGTAAATTTCAAATCAAGTTGTACATGTCTGAAACTGTTTTAAAATTTTAACTTAAAAAAATTAGGCAGGCACCGGTGGCTCATGCCTGTAATCCTAGCTACTGAGGAGGCTGAGATCTCAGGATCACGGTTCAAAGCCAGCTCAGGCAGAAAAGTCCGTGAGACTCTTATCTCCAATTAACCACTATAAAACCGAAGTGGTGCTGTGGCTCAAGTGGTAGAGTGCTCGCCTTGAGCTGAAGAGCGTGGCTCAAGTGGTAGAGTGCTCGCCTTGAGCTGAAGAGCGCAGGGATAGCGTCCAAGCCCAGAGTTTAAGCCCCATGACCGACAAAAAAAAAAAAAAAAATTCCCTTTCTTTTCCAGTCAATAGGCGAAGGTTTCAAAGAAGCTGTTCAATATGTTTTACCCAGGCTACTGCTAGCCCCTGTTTACCACTGTCTGCATTACTTTGAACTTCTGAAGGTAAGAACTCTTTTAGTGGTATTTATGAAATATACAAATTTGGTTTTGGTTTTGTTGTTGTTGTTGTTCTGAGGATTGATACAGGGCCTTGTGCTTGCTAGGAAATATTTTCCCACTTGAGTCTGTCCTACTTTAGTTTTGATAGGACTTTGTGTTTTTACCCAGGCCTTCTACCTCTGCCTCCTCAGTAGCTGGCATTAAAGACATGAATTATCACTCCTAGTCTTGTAATTTTTTTTGCCACTCCATTTGTAAATTATTAGGCAAAGCATTGATGTACATATACCCATTTTCTTTTTTTCTTTTGCCAGTCCTGGGGCTTGAACTCAGGGTCTGGGCACTGTCCCTGAGCTTCTTTTGCTTAAGGCTAACACTCTACCACTTGAGCCATAGTGCGACTTCTGGCTTTTTCTGTTTATGTGATACTGAGGAATTGAACCCAGGGCTTCATGCATGCTAGGCAAGCACTCTACTACTGAGCCACATTCCCAGCCCACCCATTTTCTTATTCCAGTTAAGAAGTAATTGTAAATAAATATGCAAAAGAGTAGTATATTTTATTCATCTTTAAAACTGAATATTTTCACTTTATGGAGTTTTGTATGCAGGGGTCATTGTTTTATGACAATATTGGATGTTTGTATCCAAATTTCCATTTGGGGACCTCAGTAGATTTAGGGACTCAGGTAAAGGATCCAATGTGAGAATAAAGATAAAATAATACAGAAATTCAATTCACTTGATTTTCATGACTCAGGTTTGCAAGTATTTCTGTTAAACTGCTGATCTTTGCTTTAGAAACTGAGTTTACTTTACATAAACCCAGTAAAAATCCCTCATTTGAAACCAATTCAAAATATTGAGAAGGACTGAAGGGAACCTTTTTCTTTTCTTTTGTTATACTGTAATTAGTGTAGTACAAAGTAATATTCTGTTTTCTTTTAATAAAGTATCCCCATAAAAAACAAAAGAAGACATGTTAATACTGTTATTTTTTTAATAATTTTGGAATATAGGAACTTGCTTTCTGTATTGATGAGTTAGCAGTTGCTTTCAGCCTATCTTGACACTATCCTCTGTAGATAGCCATGATACACATTTAGGACTAAGGATTAATAGCCAAATCAATTATTAACTATGTATTTTGGCCATCACCCCTTTCTAAATTCAAAGAGATCTTAGTTTTATAATCACAAAGAATGCATATTTTAAAATATCCATCTTTAAAAATTTAAGTTGAGTTGAAACTTAACAGAAGTGCCTATAACTTCCTTTGACTACACTAGTAGAGAAGAAATAAAAGTTCAGTTGATTGATTTTTATTTGCTTGTGTAATGCTTTATACAATGACTGAAGCAGGTATATCCACAGTTAGGAAGTTATTATTTCTGGTTCATTTTGACTATGGTGAAGGAGGGAGAATATGTTTGATTGACAATAAAAAACCTTTCATGAATCAGAGTTGCCTTGTCCCTTGCCAATTGAGAACCTTTTTTTTTTTTTTGGCCAGTCCTGGCAAAAAGCTTTTAGTGATCTGTTCCAGACTGCAAATGGCCTACCATTTAAAATTTTTGATAATACAGAATTTTTTGTTCCAATTGTATTTTATTGGCTGGGAATGTGGCTTTGTGGTAGAGTGCTGGCCTAGCATTCATGAAGCCCTGGGTTCAATTCCTTAGTACCACATAAACAGAAAAGTCCAGAAGTGGCACTGTGGCTCAAGTGGTAGCGTGCTATCCTTGAGCAAAAGCTTAGGGATAGTGCCCAGCCATGGAGTTCAAGCTCCAGGACTGACCAAAAAAACCCCCCAAAACAAAAAAACCCTAATTATCTTTTATTTTTTCCTTTCTCTTTCATTAGCATGTATTAATTGTACAAAGAAGTTATAGGGTGATGATGATTGTGTTTGTGTGTGTGTGTGCACGCGCACTTGTTGGTCCCATGGCTTGAATTCAGGGCCTGAACACTGTCACTGAGCTTTTTGTGCTCAAGGCTAGTGCTCTACTACTGAGCCATAGCTATACTTCTGGCTTTTGTTGTGTTGTTGTTGTTGTTGTTTTAGATAAGAATCTCAAGAATTTTCCTGTCCCAGATAGCTTTGAACCTCAATCCTCAAGTCTTAGCCTCCTGAGTAACTAGGATTACAGGTGTGAGCCACTGGTGCCTGGCTAGGATAATCAAAAGAGAAGCGTTTGGTATATTATGTAATTCCTTACAAAAAGTCACTGATGAAAGTGGCTCTTTTTCTTTTTCTTTTCTTTTTTATCAGTTATGAGGCTTGTAGTCCGGGCCTAGGTGCTGTCCCTGAGCTCTTCAGCTCAAGGCTAGCACTGTACCACTTGAGCCACAGCGCCACTTCCAGTTTTCTGATGGTTATTTGGAGATATGTCTCATGGACTTTCCTGCCCAGGCTGTCTTCAATCCATGATCCTCAGATCTTAGCCTCCTGAGTAGCTATGATTACAGGCGTGAGCCACCGGCAGCTGCCTTAAGTGGTTCTTTTTCTATGAAAATAGAAATGTTTTATTGTAGAGAATTTGAGTTTTTATTGTGACTAGAATAGGATACTTTAGATGAGGTTAACTATGATCACATTGGTAATGTAATCTTAGGATGTGGTATTTTTTTAATTTTAATTTTTTGTGAACATACTGTACAGAGGGGTTACAATTACATGGGCAAGATACTGAGTACATTTCTTATCAAGCATTGCAGCCTCCTCCTTTGTTTACCCTTCACATCCCTTTCCAGACTCCCCCCGCCCCCCAGGATGTGGTAATTTTTTAACTAATTAAAAAACTATTTGTAAAGTTAAATTACTGTTATTGTACTATGTTATTAAGTAGGCACCCATGAAAACTTGGTATTAAATAATTGCTTTGATAACCACAGGATGCTTTTTTGTTAGACTTATTTACATACTAGCTACTGCTTTGTTTTTGTAGCAATAATAAACCACCCCTTTGATGTCAGTTAGGTTGAATTATTATTATATACTAGTGCCCAGTTTAAATCAGTTGTTAACTAAAAGAAGAAAAGAATGCTTATCAGAAAGGTCATCTTATACTGAAATTTATTTTAGATATTTACCTAATGATATGATGGACATCTAAAATTATTTCATCAGAAAAGTTTTGAGTCTGAAATAACTTTGGGTGTGTGTGGATTATTTGTTTTTGTTTTTTTCCAGTCTTGGGGCTTGAACTCAGGTCCTGGGCACTGTCCCTGAGCCTTTTTTGTGCTCAAGGCTAGTGCTTTACCACTTGAGCAACAGCACTATATCTGGCCTTTTCTAAGTAGTTTACTGGAGATAAGAGTCTCATGAACTTTTCTGCTTGGGCTAGCATCAAACTATGATCCTCAGATCTCAGCCTCCTGAGTAGCTAAGATTACAGGCGTGAGCCACCAGTACCCATCTTGGATGTATGGTTTTTAAAATACTAAAAATATGTTTAAGATGCCAGAGTATCTGTACACAGAATGCTACAGTTAAATGGTAGATAAATGGCAAACTTGAATCAGTTTTTAGAATAGAAAATCAAATGCATATTTAAACAGATTTATCTTTATATTCTTTGTGTTAGAATTTGATATTTTCGAATTTGATATGTTGATGTTTGATATGTTAGAATTAGCAATATAAAAAATTAAGAATAATGTATCAATGCTTAATAGTCAACCTGTTAATGTCAAATCTTACAGATATATCTCTGGACTTTTGAGTGATTGTAGTCTCAACTCAGAAATAGTATATTCTTCAGTGGTACTTTCATTAAGCTGCTTTTTTTTCTTTTTTTGTCAGTCGTGGGGCTTGAGCTCTGGGGCCTAGGCACTGTCCCTGAGCTCTTCAGCTCAAGGCTAGTGCTCTACCACTTTGAGCCATAGCTCCACTCTCTGTTTCTGGTGGTTAATTGGAGATCAGAGTCTCACGGACTTTCCTGCCAGGGCTGGCTTTGAAGTGCAGTTCTCAGATTTCAGCCTCCTGATTTCAGCCAGCTTTTGTTTTGTTGTCTTTTCTTTTTTGGTACTAGGGATTGAACCTAGGACCTTGCACTTGCAACACAAGTGCTTTGTTACTGAGCTACATCCCAGCCCAAGTTGCTTTTCTTTTAATGTATATAGCTGTTAATGTTAGATTCTTCTTTTGCCTAAAGCCTAAACTTGAAAATGTTAGTGGTAACATTTTATTTGTCTCACAAAATTATCCCAAGAGGCAAATTGTTCAGAATAGTACAGGTGGAAAGTGCATTTATTTGGAACATAGTCTTCAGCTTGCTTACCAACTAATGTCAACATGTCAACATTTATGTATACAATGCCTACTGATCAAAGTGACCTACCTTCTTTCAGTCTCCTTGAATTTTGTGTGTGTGTGTGTGTGTGTGCGCGCGCGCGCGCGCGCAAGTAGATGATGCTGGGGTTTCATGCTTGCTAGATGAAGACTCTACTACTTGACCCATGAATCCAGTTCTTTTTCTCTCATTATTTTTGAAATTGTCTCAATTTTTTGCACTGATTAGCCTAGACCATGATCCTTCTATTTAGACTTGCCACCACACCCAGCTTTTTCTGTTGCAGTTGGTTCTTATAAACAGTATTTTTCCTGGGATTGCCTGGAACTTGGATTCCAATGTCAGCTTCCTGCAGAGCTAGGGTGACAGTTATATACTATCATGTCTGGCTTTTGATTGAGATGGGGGTCTCTTAGAATTTTTGTCCAGGCTGGCCTTGAATCACAATCCTCCTGATCTTCATCTCTTGTGTAGCTTAGGATTATAGGTGTTACCTCCTATGCCCCGGTATAATATGTATATTATTAAGTTTTTTATGCTTTGGAAAACATCACATTAGCCTTTTATTTTTGTAATAATATGTAGAATTTCTTTATTTTACATAATTGAGACTGAACTTTTTTCTTATGTAAATACCTATAATAGAAACTGTAGGTTTTGTTGTTGCTCTGTGTGTGTGTGTGTGTGTGTGTGTGTGTGTATTTGAGAGAGAGCTGGTTTGAGGCTTGAACTTAAGCCCAGTGTGCTGTCCTTCAGCTTATTCATTCAAGTCTGTGATCTACCATTTGAGCCTCAGCTCTACCTACAGCTTTTTCCTGGTTTATATGAGATAAGAGTCTGCCAGGACTGGCTTCAAAACACAGTTCTCAGATCTCTTAGTCTCCTAAGGAGATGGGATGTTAGGCATTTAATCCTGGGCACCTGATAATTGTACATTTTTAATAAATATAAGAAACATAATTACTTTGAATATTTTGTCATTTTGTTTTTCAGGACTTTTTCTGTGTGATAAAGTAGATTTTCTGAAATAGTTGGTGAAAATTCTATTGATAAAATACTATTTTCTGACTTTTTTATGTTCACCAGAAGCAAGTTTAGGAAGTTACTGAACTATTGTTAGTTATTATTACTCATACTTTCTATTAAATGCTACTCAATTTAAAACTGCCTTATTGTGCTTGTGCTGGTTCACACCTATCTATAATCCTTATCTACTGGGAAGGATGAAATCTGAGGATTGAGGATTGAAGCAAAGTCAGACAAATCTGAGAGACTTACCTCCAGTAAACCAGCAAAATACCAAATTGGAGATGTGGCTCAGTGGTAGAGCACCAACCGTGAACAAAAAAGCAAAGTAAGAGTGCAAGACCCCAAATTTAAAGCTTTGGTACTGACTCAAAAAAAAAAACTATCTTATTATATTTGTCATTAGTAATGATCACTTGTTAAATCTGGCATACATAGATATTTGTTACTAATTAAAAATGCACTTGAGGTTCATAAATATAGATATTCCTGGCTTTACTTGACATCTTAATATGTAGATACCATCAAGAGTTCTTTATGAAACTAATGTTAATTCTATAGAACTACAAAGAAAACATGTACACTCAGATTGTGTGTTACCATTTACAAAACACTTTGATTTTTTAACATCAGCCTTATAAAGGAGACCTGGCAAGCTTTTAAAAATCTCTGTTCAGAAAGAGAAAAATAAGACAGATCAAGAAGCTTGCCTAAGGTTACACACGAGTAGAGTCAGTTCTGATGGCATATGTCTTTAGTCCCAATCTTGCTGAAGCAGGAGGATCACTTGAGTCTAAAAGTAATAGGCTAGCAGGGGCAACAATGAGACCCCATCTCAATTTTTTTTTTTTGGTCAGTCATGGGGCTTGAACTCTGGGCCTGGGCGCTGTTACTCAACTCTTCAGCTCAAGGCAAGTGCTCTACCACTTGAGCTACAATGCCACTTCTGGTTTTCTGGTGGTTTATTGGAGATCAGAGTCTCACAGACTTTTCCTGCCAGGGCTGGCTTTGAACTGTGATCCTCAGATCTCAGCTTCCTGAGTAGCTAGGATTACAGGTGAGAGCCACCAGTGCCTGGCTCAGAAAATTTTTTTTTCCTTTTCATGATAGTGTATCCTACATTGTATATTTATCTTACCATATAATAATAATCCTGATCCCTATATTTATAACAGTAATAATATAGTGATCAGAGACCTAAGACCAAATTCTACACTTAATAAAAATCTTATTTATGTGTCTAGTGCTATGCTAAGTCCTATAATAGTTAAAAAGCAGTTTATGCCTCCTGTTTCTCCCTCCCTCTCTCTCTCTCTCTCTCTCTCTCTCTCTCTCTTTCTCTCTCTCTCCTTTCTTTTTCTTTTCTTTTTTTTTGGGGGGGGGTCCGGTAGTGGGGCCTGAACTCTGGGCCTGGGCGCTGTCCTTCAGCTTAAGGCTAGTGCTCTACCACTTGAGCCACAGCTCCACTTCCAGCTTTTTTCTTTTTGCTTATGTGGTGCTGAGGAATTGAATCCAGGGCCTCATGCATGCAATCAAGCATTTTACCACTGAGCCACCTTCCCAGCCCTCTCTCTCCTTTCTTTTTGGTGCCAATCCTGGAGCTTGAACTCAGGGCCTGGACACTATCCCTGAGGTTCTTTTGCTCAAGGCTAGCACCCTTACAACCTGAGCCACAGTGCCATTTCTGGCATTTTCTGTTTATGTGGTACTAAGGAATCGAACCAGGGCTTCATGCATGCTAGGCAAGCACTCTACTACTAAGCCCCATTCCCAGCCCTCTTGTTTCTTTTCAGTAATACATAAGTTGAGAAACCGCATATTACTGATTGTCACAAAGGTGTAGGATGTCTTTTTAACATGTTCCTCTTGGTTTTTAATGTGGAAAATTTAGTTACCTCTTACTACAGATGAAGAAAATACACAAAAACACTTTTAAAAGAATACATTTTATGACACATTTAACATTATTGTGGTAGAAAGTATTGAATGAATGTCATATTTATCCTTATATATAAAATAGGTTTATTATCTTATCCAAAAACTGTTCTTCTGGTTCAGAATTGTCCCCTTTGCCTTGCAGCAGTTAGAAGAAAAGAGTGAAGATCAAGAAGACAAGGAATGTTTGAAACAAGCAATAACAGCTTTGCTTAATGTTCAAAGTGGTATGGAAAAAATATGTTCTAAAAGTCTTGCTAAACGAAGACTGAGGTGAATATGCTCACTTTTTACATGTCTTCCTTTTCACTCTGAATATTGTGGTATAATATCAGGGATCCCAGTTCCGTACCCAAGTAAACAATGAAGAAAATAGTTTTAGTGACAAGCTTGGTCTTTCAGAGGAAGTGACATTAAAGCCAAGAGAATTTGTTATTGTTTGAAAAACCTTTCATATTTGTGCATTTTCCTTGCATACTCGCAGACAAGACCTCCTGAGAATCAACTGGTAAGCTAAAGGAGAGCTAGAGCAAAATGTATTCAGTAGATTTATGTCAGCATCATTGTTTTGTCAAAGTAAAATTAGTAGTGTCCTTTATTTTAGGGACTATGTAACTTGAGGCATTAATTCTAATAACATCGCTTCCACTTTCCTAATTATAGTATGTGCTCTATGTTTTTAGCTTTGGGTCGTGTCTATTTAAACACTTCTAAATTAATTTTAATCTCTTAAATTTCTTTTTTTAACTATATTGGGCTACTTTTTAATATTGTCATTTAAAATATTTAGTAGCCAAGGTAGAAGTAATCATTTTGTAGCTGAAATTATAGGATTGAATTTTGTTAGTAATTTTTGTTCTTTTTAGAGCACTGAAAAAAAATCTGTGACTTTAATTTAAAAAATTTTATAGTGGTGTTAACACTAATGTATTTGGCGAATTCATGAACACTTTATCAATGTGACTTTTTTACAGTGTAGTTTTCCCTTTCTTTTATTTACATGAACTCTAGAGACTCTACTCCGTATACTAATATGTCTTTTCCTTTATCCCAGTGAATCTGCGTGTCGTTTTTATAGTCAACAAATGAAGGGGAAACAACTAGCAATCAAGAAAATGAACGAGATTCAGAAGAATATTGATGGTTGGGAGGGAAAAGACATTGGACAGTGTTGCAATGAATTTATAATGGAAGGAACTCTTATACGTGTAGGAGCAAAACATGAGAGACACATATTTCTCTTTGATGGCTTAATGATTTGCTGTAAATCAAATCACGGGCAGCCAAGACTTCCTGGTGCTAGCAATGCAGAATATCGTCTTAAAGAAAAGTTTTTTATGCGAAAGGTACAAATTAATGATAAAGATGACACCAATGAATACAAGCATGCTTTTGAAATAATTCTAAAAGATGAAAATAGTGTTATATTTTCTGCCAAGTCAGCTGAAGAGAAAAACAATTGGATGGCAGCATTGATATCTTTACAGTATCGGAGTACACTGGAAAGGATGCTTGATGTAACAATGCTACAGGAAGAGAAGGAGGAGCAAATGAGGCTGCCTAGTGCTGATGTATATAGATTTGCAGAGCCAGACTCTGAAGAGAATATTATATTTGAAGAGAACATGCAGCCCAAGGCTGGAATTCCAATTATCAAAGCAGGAACTGTTATTAAACTTATAGAAAGACTTACATACCATATGTATGCAGGTAAGAAATAAGAAGTGCCTGTCAATGTTGCTTTCCTGCTTTAAGCTAATTGTCTTTGCTGTCTGGGTTATTGTGTCTAAAATAGAAAAGTAACAACAAAGACTGGCTCCACTACTTTATATGTCTTAAAATTTTAAACTTTTTTTTCTACTTCGCCATATCATCAGAGTTACAGATGAGAAAATGAGGTTCTTGGCTTAAATGTGCCACTATAAAGCAGAAACAACAAAAATTAGTAATAAGTGATCATTAACATCTAAAAAGTATTTCTGTTTCTCCACTTATTATTCTCTTTTCATTATTGATAATGATAAAAATAAGTACAAAATTTTAGTATGCATCCACCACTAAAAGTATTCTGGCTATTTAAGTTGTGAGTCTATAAACAATCCTTTAAGCCATTTTCTGGTTATTTTTTCTTAATGTATTACTGTTACTTAATAAAATAGTTATCACCTTAGCAGTTTTTAAGAGACAAACCTGTTTAAACACCTAGTGATCAAATATAATGGTTGAGAGATAAGGAGCATAAAATAATTTTAAGTAATTTTATTTTTTGTGATAAGGTAACATGATCATCTGTTTTTCAATCTTCAACTTCTCTATGCAGTAGGAAGTCTGATAATTGTCCAGTTTCAGAGAGTTGTGGAGTGGAAAAAGCACTGAACTTTGATTTTGCACCTTCACTTGGCAGTGTTCTAATGTCTCACAACTAATTTTTCATCTATAAGTATTAAACATCAAACAGCTGCATCTGTATTTTAGAACTAATGAAATGTTAGATGTGAAAGCTCTTTATAAATATAGATGTAAACCTGTTTTCAGAGAATGCTTTTATTAAAAGACATTTACATGATTTCAAATCAAATGTGACTAAAAGTTATATTCTTAAATAGTTAAATGTGAAGATTAGATTCTATCACTATATTCCTTAGTTTTAAATATATTCATTCATTTATCTATTTAAGTAAAGATGAATAGAACTTAATGTTTCTCCATTTGACTTAGAAAAAAACACCAGAACTACTTCCATGGCTTGAAAGAAGGAAAATTAAAGTAGTATTTTTATCTGTTATACTACTTTATAAAAGAAAATGTTTCATATGTACATGTCACTGGGATAAATAAGCTAATGTTTAGTTTGGTTTGGGTTTTAGTTTATTTGATCTCCTACTGGTATAGATTTTTTTCTAGTTTTTCTAGAGTAACAATACTAGCTTTACAAGTAGTTTGGGTTCTTGAAGCACACATTTGGTAGTAGTAGGCCATCACTACTAAGGCATATTGATAACTATTCCAGAATTCACTTTTTATTTAGTTTTTAGAAATTTCTGTATTCAGTGTGTTCATTTTGCTGATAAAAATTAAATAAAACGAAAGACAAACTTTGTTTTAAGAGAAGTTCCTTCTAGTAATGTCCTGAAAAATAAAATGTCAGTGTTGGTTTTAAAAGTGTTGTGACTCAGTTTTTGTTTTTTTCCCTGCCTCTAGAGCTGGGGTTTGAACTCGGCCTCTTGCTTGTTAGGCAGGCGCTTTACCAAATGAGCCCTTAACCCATGGCTCATTTTGTCAGTGTTCCTTTGAAATTTATTGGAATATTTTATGTCAAATATATTACTACTGTAACTGGAATTTGCCACAAACTGTCATTTGTAGAATGTGAAAGTGTTATTATTAGTTGAGACATTCTATAAGGCTTGCTCACTGAACTTATTACTGGCAATATAGAATGTGTTTTCAATAGACCAGCTATAAACTTATGAAAACATGAAATCTATTGTTATTGTTATTGTTGTTGTTATTTTGTGTCAGTACTGGGGCTTGAACTTGGAGTCTGGGTGCTGTTTTAGCTAGCACTGTACCACTTGAGTCATAGCTCCACTTCCAGCTTTTTGGTGGCTTCCTGAGGAACTAGGATTGCAGATTGAGCCACTGGTGCCTGGTCACCAATTATTTTTAAGGTCCTCTCCAGCTGAAATCATTTTGTGTCTGATTATGATAATAACAAATCCAGTTTCCATTGTTTTAAGAACTGGTCTATTTTTACCTTTCTTCAGCTTTAATAAACTAGGAATTTTGGCATGAGTATTTGTTTAATAAGTATTTTTATTGAAGAATATGCAGTACAAGCTATGGCTTACACTTGAAACAAAAGCTAACATTTAACTTGCGCATTTTTACTATAGAATTATAATAAAAGTCGTTGTATACAATACATGGGAAAATTTAATAGCTAGTGGTGTATGACAAGACGTAGATGTGTTATTTAGATTATTATAGGTTGGTAAGACATTGAAAAAAAAAAAAAAACCAAACAGGAGAGAAACTGGTTTAACCTTGCTTAAAGGAGAGACTTAATTATGGCTTCAGCCAAATTGATTCCTCAAGGCATTAAACAATAATTTACAAAAGGAGGAGGCTGTAAATCTCTACTGCTAGGATAGACGTCCAAGCCCTCACTTTATAGAAAAAACCAAGATCCCTGAAGATTTTATGATTTGCTAGAAATTTTAGTTCCAGAAATTTGTTGAAGAAACCAGATCTCTTACTCTTAGAGTACTTCACACCCTATTATACTGACTCAAAGTGAATTTTTTTCATTTTAGAATATAATTTTAAAAAGTTATGTAGTGAATGATAAAAGTAAAAGGAATTATGAATGCCTAATATAAATGTGTTCATTTCATCTTTAAATAGTTAATAAAATTCAGATATTCTTGAAACAGCTGACTAGATAAACTGCCATTGTAATGCATAGATTTTAATGTGTTAGATCTCTCTAGCTTACTCAAAATGCTGGCAATGGAGTATAATGCCTTATGTATGCTAGATAAGCATTCTATCATTGACTTACGCTCCCAGAGGTGTCATTTCATTATTGTTTTATTTTATTTCTACTTATTAAGACAGGATCTTGCTTATGTAGCAAAGGCTGGTCTCAAACTCAATGATTCTCCTGCCTCCGCTTCCCAAGTTTTAGGTATGTGCCACACACCTGGCCCATTCTATGTTTTGGTATAACACAGTCATTAGTCTATTGCTGTCATTTATTCTAAAAAAGAAAACTTAATTTTATTCTAAAAAAAGTTAAATTTAGGTGAACTAAAAAATTATTTACTTGTGTAAAGGGTACAATAGATCTTTTGTGGAATTCAATTACACTGGACTTATTGCTCCAGTATTTCTGAACTATATTCACTGAGTATATCAGAGCTTTGGGATTTATTCCCAAATGCTAGGGGTAGGGTGGGGTGGAGAATTACCCAGTTGGGTTATTCTAAATCTGGCAGTAATATGAAGAGACTATTTCCTTACTTTGAATAAGTAATCACAAAGCAATGTGCCCAAGGAAAGGCATTGGGAATAGGAAGTTTATTTCATAAAGTTGTTTGTAGGCAGTAATATACAAGTTCATTATTGAAACCTGACAATGTAAGTAGAAAAATGCTTGCTGGTGTATCCAGTTCTATGTTAGAAAAATGAGATGTCTCTTTGGTAAAGATAATAGATTCCAGAACTGACATTATTTGGAAATGGAAACTTTTATATGAAATTTGAGGAAAGAGAGCTTCCTTTGCATAGCAAACTTCTCCTTTATCAAAGATAGAATTGAAGAAAACTTAAACTAGAATATATTTTTAAAGTATTCAAAAACTCCTTTACAGTATTTTAAGACGTCTGTTTCATGCACTCACATATAAAATATTAAATCCACAATAATTTATTTTGAATGTGTGTCTTATGTAAGTTCTGTTTAGGCACTTTTAAAAATCTTTTGAACAGTTTTTGATCCATAGGGCAGTGCTGCTCTATTTTTAAACTCTGATTTTTTTTTAAGTGTTTGTGCGTCAGCATAGCGTCTGTTTCCTTTTTTAAGGAATTCAAGAGTGATTGTTTGTAAGTCCTTGCTGGGGAGTGTATTGTTTCTTGCAGCTTTTAAACAACTATATTAAAGGGAGTATTATCACATAAGCAGACATCCTGATTAACTACTGGGGAGGGGGGATTATTCATTATCAGTCTCATCAATCTTGCCATATAAAATGTCAAGTACTAATCAAAATGGGGACACAAGGATTAACTTTATCACCTCACCATTAAACATTCTAAACATGAATGTAGATATATTCTGAATTCATAGAATCTTGGAATCATTCTGCAGTAAAATAACAAAGCTTTTATAATGAAGGAGACAGAGGCAACTATAGAAAGCCAGCAGAAAAACAATAACTACATCTTCTGTTTGAAACAGCCTGGATCTATCCAGGCTTAGGCTTAGCAGGTATTTGTATAGAGAGTGGGGAGAGAGAAGCAGAGAAGCTAGTGACCATGTTGAAATCTTAGTTCAGGGGGAGAGAATTCAAAAAGAAGAGTCATGTTGCCTATGTTGAAGCAGAAAAAGACTGCAAGGAAAGTTTTTGTTGTCGATAATATAGAAGTCCATCAGAGGGTCATATTTAAGGAAGAAGTTTGCAAGTAACCTTTGTGAACAGTTGATAAACAGAAAGGGAACATCTAAGATATTTTTTATTTTCTTTATGACTTTATGTTTGTGTTTTGAAGACAAACTTGGACTTTTTTTTTATGTATCTGCCTTCAATTTCTGAAACGTCATGTTAGAATAAAGGTAGATGATGGCTGCCCACAGCCAAACAAGTATTTCTAAGCTTTTATCACTCCCTGTTAAAGTAGGTACTCAGGGTTTTTTTGGTGGTGGGGGGGAGGGGATTACTGGAGTTTGAACACAGGCATTCAGGCTTGCTAGGCTGGTGCTCTACGACTTGAGCCATGCCTGCTCTTTTGCAGGACAAGCAACTTTCCTGCCTAAGCTGTCCTCAAACCATGATCCTCCAGATCTCAGCCTCCAGAGTAGCTAGAATTAGACGTGAACCACAAATTTTCTTATAAGATCACATACCCTGTCCTTATTGATGGGTATTTTTTAGTATCAAATTACTTAGCTTTTTACATCATCAGTGAGGTAAAGATTTCCAGTGGTTAATATGGCATGGTATATGTTGCAGTCACTGAAGTGAAGAAATCAATGTAGTAGAAGCAAAAATAGCTTCTGGGGTAAATGGGCTTTTCTGTACAAAATTTCAGATATAACTATGTTCTCTCAATGTTAAATTATTTAATTCCTTGGTTTTTGTTTTGTTTGGTTTAGGTTCAAAAAGAATACTAGCCCGAGATATATGTAGCCTAGTTTCTTGCCTTATTTTCCCCCTTTTGGCAAGTCTGCTCTTCCAACAAAGCTAAAAATAGCTTACACTTGAGTCCTTTTTAGACCCCACTACACCAGTGATGCTTGTGGGAGTGTTGCTTCATGGCCAGAAGCTCTCTTTAGAATACAGTATACAGGAAGGTACAGCTGCTGCTTCCTAAAATCTGGAAGAAAACTTACCAAGACTACAAAATCACAATGTGATTGCTCATTTCTTAGTAGCTTCTGGTGCCTTTAACGAAGATTAGCAATTAGAGCTGCATTTGAACTAATCTATAGTGATTATATAGCTCATGCATAAATTGTGCATATTTAGATCTTACAGCTGGGGAAATCTTTAGCCCTCCCCGCTTTTATGGTGCTGGGCCCAGGTCCAACCCCAGGGCCTCACATGTAGGAAATATTCTATTTGCTACGGGCCCAGCTCCTAAGGAACTCTTTAACCCAGGGAGGTGACATGTCACAGTAGAAAAGAGCACCAAGCACTAAGTCAAGAATCCTTTCAGCTCTGCCACTGCCCTGTGTGGCAATCGATATGTTAGTTCTTTTTCACCTGCTTCTCATCTCACAGATCCTGTGAATAAGTCAGGTGAAAGCTCTTGGGGACATTAGATAGCAGCCACCAGGGGCTGGCGTGGCGCTGAGGCATTCCTGTCTTTCCCAGCGTCATCATCAGTTACTAAAGTGCTGAAGTGGCTTACGAAGATGAAAAGTCCAGTTTTCTTAAAACATACGTTTTGCTTTTATTCGTTTTCAACGTCAAGGTACCTTCGATAGCCCACAACATTTTAGCCTGACTTTAGATAGCATTTGAGAAGAGATAGTTCTAGATGTTGTTTTTTAATCTTCCAACTGAAATACACTCTCCTTCATAGGAGGGGATGGGCGTACCCTAAATGTGGAGTGTAGATCGGGGATGCTCGGAGACCTTTGTACTGAGTGCAGGGGCTCTCTCTACAGTGACAGCTGAGGGTCCCTATGTTGCCACTGCTGTTGCTTCCTAAACACATGCTGTTTTGAGTGGCCTCACCTTACAAATAGATCTGCAGAACAGGAAGAAGATTCTTGAAAGGGAAGATTGTGATGAACGATAAAAATCTCTGTTTTAAAATCTTGTACAGCCTTCTGTTTTAAAATCTGTTCTTCTGGTTGAGACATTAGTCTTTAATTGAGGAACTCTGGAACTGAAGACAAACAATAAAATACCAACAGAAAGGAAATTATTAAGGAATTATATGTATTTAAATTGCTTTTATTCAGTAACCCACTCAAGGCTCAGAGGTATAAAACTAGAGGAAAATGGAACATTTAAAAGCCGCTATATTCTTTTAAGCCAAGTGTGGTGGTACACATCTGTAATCCTACCATATGGGAGGCTGATGCAGGAGGATTTCAAGTTGAGGCAAGCCTAGGCTACAATAATATATATTTATTAGGCAAATTTTTCTTTAACTTGAAAAATCATTGTAGTTTTAAACTTGTCTTTTAAATTGATTCATTGTCTTGACCACCACATGTTGATTAGATATAGATTTCTGCTTCATAATAAATCCATGAATTTGCCTTTTTACTCTTGGGGGTAAAAGTATGTTACAATATTTTAAGGGAAAAATTAGAGTGCTTCTTAATCAGGTAGAGTCAAACAGAAAATTTCAAAATACATTCTGGTTTTACTAAATCATGTGCCAAGAAAAGATATGTACTTCTTAACAAACTTTTGATCCACAGTGTCTGTATAGCTTGACAAAAATAAAGGCATTTTCTCCCCTTAAGGGAAGTACCATTTGAGTCAACAGTCCCTACTGTAAGTAGGAGAGTGTTCCCACAAACAATTCAAGTTAATGAACTTTTGCCTCCTTTTTTTTTTTTGGTCAGTCATGGGGCTTGAACTTGGCCTGGGTGCTGTCCTTCAGCTCTTCAGCTCAAGGTTAGCACTCTGCCACTTGAGCCATAGCGCCACTTCCGGTTTTCTAGTGCTTAATTGGAGATAAGAGTCTCATGGACTTTCCTGCCTGGGCTGGCTTTGCACCATGATCCTCAGATCTCAGCCTCCTGAGTAGCTAGGATTACAGGCATGAGCCACCAGCATCAGGCTTGCCTCCTTTTTTAAAAGCCTCTTAGTACTATTTTTAGACCTTGGTGAAACTGAATTATAAAAGGGAATGACTATTTTTTTCCAGTAGGGAAGATGTTTTTCCCCAGGTTATGCAGAAGGCCATCTCCTATGCTCACGACAGCAGCCTTTCTCCACAACTTTGGAGAATACTGTCAAGGAGAGATGGGAGTAGGCCAGGCCTGGAGAAGTGACCTCATTCAATGAGCCTCCTGTTTTACTTCATGGAGGTATGAATGAAAAGTAGGTCCTTTCATGGAAAGAGTTGGAGACTCCTGCTTTTATGGTTGAATTCTCATTGTTATTACTTGAAAAACAAAAACAGGAATTAATATTTGGGAGCAGGACCAAAACAATAATTTTGTATAATTCTGATCTAGTTGGTAATTCTAATAGCTTACAGAATCTTAGTAAGCATGTTTTAGCAGTTATAAATAAGGCCTCTGGCAATTAAAAGTTTAGAAACAGTATGTAACTTGATCAACTAGTTTCAGATCCAGTTTCAAGTGGTATGCTCTATAACATGACTAAAGAAATGAAGATGGTTAATCCTCCCATGTGGATGTCAGGATATGCATTGGCTATGCTGTTGCCTTTCTTTTGACTAGGGATATAAACTAGCTGGTGATGCTCTGAGATCCAGGTCCCAGATGTAAACCTGGTTCATTACTCAACCTTTGCTTTTGTTTGTGCATTCCTGTAGCCAACAATGAATTTAAGATTGGGTCTTAGAGAATGCAGAATGCAAAAAATAGGTGATGTAAAATTTTAATATCAATATTTTTACCACTGATTTAGGAAGCACTAAAACCAACAGTAGTACATTACAAAGTTCAAAGTTTCCTACATGTTAAAGTAATAAAGACTTTTGAAATTGACTATCTGATCTCGAAAATGTTGATAAAGTTTTAACCAATCAGATTTAAAGACTAATATATCTTTCCTTTTTCTCCTTAGATCCCAATTTTGTTCGGACATTTCTTACAACATACCGATCCTTTTGTAAACCTCAAGAATTATTGAGTCTTGTAATAGAAAGGTATGTCTTTTTTTTCTTGGACAGTCCTAAGGCTTGAACTCAGGGCCTGGGCACTGTCCCTGAGCTTCTTTTTGCTCAAGGCTAGCACTCTACACTTGAGCAACAGCGCCACTTCCCAGCCTTTTCTGTTTAAGTGGTGCTTAGGAATCGAACCCAGGGCTTTGTGCACGCTAGGCAAGCATTCTACCACTAAGCCACATTCTCAGCCCTAGGTATGTCAATTTTTTAATGTTTTAAGGTCTTTATTTTTAAAAAGAGATTAGTCATGGAACATTGGTTACCCTTAAAAATTATGTCAGCTGATTTAGAGTTATTCTACAAACCAGAAATGAACATCAGTCCCATACCTTTACAAGTTGTATTTATTTTTAGATTTTTACATGTATTTTTATGTTTCTAGTTAAGTTTTATCTATCTTGGCAAGTGTTAACTTCTTTTTTCTAATATTGTCAATAGCTTTTGTATTACAGAAGCCTCAGTGGTTCTTCTGGTGTATGTAGCCTCAGTAATTATTTTGCTGTATTCTCTTGACTATGCTAACAAGTGAAAAAGTATGTGGATTTTTATTTACAATTAATATTTTCATTAATTTTTTCCCCTTAGGTTTGAAATTCCAGAGCCTGAGCCAACAGAAGCCGATCGGATGGCTATAGAGAATGGAGATCAACCCCTGAGTGCAGAACTAAAAAGGTTTAGAAAAGAATATATACAGCCTGTGCAACTGCGGTAAGTCTTAAATAATAACTGAAGTAAACAAATGTTTATCAAATTTCAGTTTCAAAGTTGAAATATATAAGAACCTTTCCCAAGCAAAAAGATAACAAGTAAAAGGACTGAATTAAAGAAGAGATGTCTTAAATTATCGTATTCATATTAATTAGAGTTTTGAAAGATTATTTATTTTGACAAAAATAACTATTTATACCAAGTTTGGGTTCCCTTGTGATTCAATTCTTTGTTAATGCTGTAGGGTGTTAAATGTTTGCCGGCACTGGGTAGAGCACCACTTTTATGATTTTGAAAGAGATGCAGATCTTTTGCAACGTATGGAGGACTTTATTGGAACAGTAAAAGGTATGTTTCTCATAAATGCCTAGTTTTATATATAATAAAAGCACCAATATGGTGCTTATCAGTTTATAGCATCATAGATTTGAGTGCTAAGGAATATTTATGATGGTGTATGCCTTTAGGCAAAGTCACTTGAATTTTTTCGACTGCACTTTTCTATCCAAAAGATGAAGAGCTAGGTTTGATAATGTCCAAGGTTTCCCTTCTAATTTAAAACATTCTACAAGTGTCTGATTCCCAAGACATTCTAGACAATCTTGTTTTTACTTCTGTTGTATACTCTAAGTGAAAAATCAGAAAATAAAAGTTTTAAATATTCTATTTTATATAGTAAAAATACATCCACATCAAAACTCAGGCTGATATGAGGGAATCAGTCTTCTGATACTGTTTGGTCTATAAAATTCATGTTAATTAGATTAATGTTGAATTATATAGTTCTTAATCTTTGAATTTGTGGAAAATAAAACTTTTTTGCGTTGTTTTTTGTCTGGGCTTGAGTGCTATCCCTCAGCTCTTCAGCTCAAGGCCAGCTTTCTATCGCTTGAGCCACAGTGCCACTTCTGGTTTTCTAGTGGGTTATTGGAGATAAGAGTCTCCCCAGGTGGGCGCCGTGGCTCACGCCTGTAATCCTACTTACTCAGGAGGCTGAGATTTGAGGATCTTTTTTGAGGTTCAAAGCCAGCCCGGGCAGGAAAGTCCGTGAGACTCTTATCTCCACCAGGAAACAGGAAGTGGCGCTGTGGCTCAAGTGGTAGAGTGCTAGCCTTGAGCTGAAGAGCTGGAGGACAGCGCCCAGGCAAGCAAAAAAGAGTCTCATGGACTTTGCTGCCTGGGCTGGCTTTGAACCTCAAAAAAGATCTCAGCCTTGTGAGTAGCTAGGATTACAGGTGTGAGCCACAAGTGCTCAGCTGAAAATAAAACCTTTAGGGGAGGATTAAGATAATGTTTAGAACTAAAGTTCAAAACAGTTTATGTTTCTAGTTTTATTTAGAAAGGATCTAGAAGATAGTAACATACTAAATTATTAGCAGTGGTTGCAGGAAAATGAGAGGAGACATGAAATGGGAAAGGGGAACTTTCAGTTTTTATTTGGGTCATTTGAACTTTATAGCAACTATAGAGTCAGATATCACATGTGATTTTAATTATTTTTAAAATATTAACTAGAGAATTTTTAAGTGTTTTAAAAATGTATTTCAGGTAAAGCAATGAAAAAATGGGTTGAATCCATCACTAAGATAATCCAAAGGAAAAAAATTGCAAGAGACAACGGACCGGGTCATAATATTACATTTCAGAGTTCACCTCCCACTGTTGAGTGGCACATAAGCAGACCTGGGCACACAGAGACTTTTGACTTACTCACTTTACACCCAATAGAAATTGCCCGTCAACTCACTTTACTTGAATCAGATCTATATAGGTATGTAATTTGACAGTCAAGTTGAAAGTTTCTGCCCCTTGTAGAGTTCTCATAAGATGTTAATGAGATGGCATATGAACTATTTAGTAGCAATAAGGTTTGTGAAGCAGTTCTGCTTTTACTCCTTTAGTCTCTTTTGTTCTCCTTGAATTTATGCTGTCCTTTTTTGCAAGCGTCCCTAGTGAAGCTAGGCTCAAATCCTGGCTTTACCAGTTACTGGCAACTTTAACCTCCTTTGTAACTTTTCCTGTTTCTTAGAAGCTTCCTGAAGACTAAGTGAGGCTAAAGATCATACTGACTTCTGAGGCTCTTTTGAGATTTAAAATAGTTGATATGTGTATGGCTTATTAGCACATAGTACAAGTTCAATAATTGTTAGTTACTGCCATAACAAATTTAAGCCATGACTATGTACTATTGTACATCAGTGTAGCTACTGACTCAAGACTATGCTTCTAGTTCTAAATTCTACTTAGCATCTCAAACTAAATTATTTTTAATAACTAAATGAGGAAAAAAGCAAAATGTATAGCCCTCCTTCCACCAAATACCATTATATTCCCCCAAATTTTATTATTTTATTATCAGGACTCTGTGTTTTTGTGGGTTTTTTTTGTGTGTTTTGGGGTTTTGTTTTGAGGTATTGAGGTTTGAACTAGGACCTTATGTTTGCTAGGCATTTACCACTTAAGCCATGCCTCTAGCCATTTTTGATTTTGTTGTTTTCTAAATAGGATCTTACTTTCTGCCCATGCCACCCTGGATTGTGATCCTCCTATTTGTGCCTCCAATGTAGCTGGTATACTACCATTCCCAGCTTTTTTTGGTGATACGGGGTTTTTGGCACTTTTTGCTTGAACTGGCCTTTAACTGCAATCCTTGGTCTCAGTTTTCTGAGTAGCTAACATTACAGTTTTAAGCCTCTGTGTCAGCTTGTAGTAGACTTTTTTTTTCTCCATTAGACGAAAAGAAAAGAGAATGATGATTTTAGTGATCATTGTACCCTCTTTGGAGTAACTATTAGATATTGAATATATATAATGTGTTAGGAAAAATGTAGAAATCTGAACTTTTTAAAACTATAGAAAAAGATACATAATTATAATTTAGTGTACTATATTTTCATAAGCCTTTCAGTTGGTGAAAGAAGAAAATTTGTGATGAGTTTAGTTTTTATTTGTCTCACTTATATACTAAAGCATTATATTAGAGGGGAAAGTATGTTGTAACATTTTCTGTTGATTTTAGAGCTGTGCAGCCATCAGAATTAGTTGGAAGTGTATGGACAAAAGAAGACAAAGAAATTAATTCTCCTAATCTTCTGAAAATGATCCGACACACCACTAATCTCACTCTCTGGTTTGAAAAGTAAGTATTCTTGACATACGTATATTTATATCAATCATTTATGTTAAGAATTGTGGCACAACTTTCTTTCTAGGTACTATGTATATCTTTGTCCTTTCTTGCACATTGAATGGCTGTTTTTTCTAATTAAAGCTTTTTAAAATTATATTTTAAGACTTTTTTTTTAGGGTTTACCATATACTTCTCTCCCCCACTTTTCTTTTCTTTCTGGTGCTTATTAAACCTAGGGTCTTGGGGACATGCAAGGCTTTACCAGTGAGCTGTACCCCAGACCTACCATCTACATCTTATCAGAATAAACTTCATATTTATAGTAGTTTAATTCCAGTGATATATAGAAATATCCTTCATATATGTGTATATTGTCTCACTACCTCCCTTCTGTTTGCTTCTGAAGTTTGAACTAAGGACTAAATGCTTGTTAGGCAGGCATTCTATTTTTGAGCTCTACCTTCCATCATATGCCTCCCTCCTTTTTTTGTGTGCCAGTTCTGGAGCTTGAATTCAAGGCTTGGGTGATGTCCCTGAGCTGTTTTCACTCAAAGCTAGTGCTCTACCACCTGAGCTACAGTTCCAGCTTTGATTTTTTTTGGTAGTTAATTGCAGATAAGAGTCTCACAGACATTGTTGCATGGGCTGGCTTCAAACTGCAGTCCAGAGATCTTAGCCTCCTAAGTAGCTAGGATTACGTGAGCCATTGACACCCAGCTCTATCCCTTTCTTTCTTTCTTTCTTTTCTTTTCTTTTTTTTTTTTCGTTAGTCATGGGGCTTGAACTCCGGGCCTGGGTGCTGTCCCTTCAGCCCAAGGCTAGCGCTCTACTACTTGAGCCACAGTGCCACTTCTGGCCTTTTCTGTTTATGTGGTGCTGAGGAATCAACCCCAGGGCCTCATGTATGTGAGGCAAGTGCTTCACGGCTGAGCCACCTTCCCAGCCCCTCCATCCCTTTTTTGAGTGATGATTTTTGAGATGGGGGAGGGTCCTTGCTTCCTGCCAAAAGTGGGATGGTAAGTGTACCACCTCAGCTTCTATTAGGATGGAGTCGTGCGACCATTTCTGCTTGGGGTTGGCCTAGAACCTCCATCCTCCTATCTCAAGTCTCCCACAAAGCTGCGGTGGCAGCATGTACCACCAGCTATTGGTTGAAAAGGGGTCCTGCCTGGACCTTACAAGGCAATCCTTTCCATCTCAGATCTCAGCCTTTACAGTAGCTTTGATTATATACATGAGTTGGCACCCAGTGGTACTGCAATAAACTTATTCATTGTTTTATACAGGTGCTTTGTAAATAAGGTAAGAAAAGAAATGAAAAAGAAATGCAGTTATAGTATCTTTTATAATTACACAATTTTATAATTACACAATACTTGTTTTATAATTACATACTGGATACTTTTTTTGTGGATTCTAATTACTACCTAGAGTTACTTGTTTTCACCCAGAAGAGAACTTCCTTTAGTCTCTTTTATCCAGTGAGTTAACTAGCAACCAATTCTTTATTTTTGTTTATCTGAGAAAAATCTTTCACCTTCATTTGTGGACAATAGCTTTATAATTTTTCTTCTGTTAGCACAGATCTATTCTTGAGCCCTCTCTAGTTCTTAGTTTCAGTCAAGACATCAAATTAGATGTCTTACAGTAACTTCTGTTGCTTTAATGATATTCTTTCTCTGTTTCTCTCTCTTTGTCTGTCTTTCTTTTTGTGACAGATCTGGGCCTTGAACTCAGGGCCTGGGTGCTGTCCCTGACCTTCTTTTGCTCATTCTACCACTTGAGCCACAGTGCCACTTTTGGTTTTTACTGTTTAGGTGTTACTCAGAAATCAAACCCAGGGCTTCATAGCATGCTAGGCAAGCACTCTACCATTAAGCCACATTCTTAGCCCATAATTTTATTTTTGAACATAGCATATTTTTAAATTTTTCTGGGAGATAAATAATATAGTAAAATAGCTACTATATAGCACATATACTATAAGATATTTTATTAATAGCATAAGATATAATATGTAATAATATATTTCATATAGTTTCCAAGAATTATCAGTATGTAAATATAAAATGCTTTGTTTTCATTATTGTTCATTCATTTTTTCTTTTTAGGTAATATTTATATTTTTCTCGTTTTTATTTATTTTGTGTTTTTAATACTGGGAATTAAAACCAAGGCCTCTCATGCATGCAAGCCAGCTATTCTATTTCTTTTTTTTTAATTTTAATTTTTTATTTTTTCTCTATTTCTAACTGTGGTGAAAACAGAAGTCAGTTGGGCTGGGAAGGTGGCTCAGTGGTAGAGCGTTTGCCTTGCATGCCTGAGGCCCTGGGTTCGATTCCTCAGCACCACATAATCAAAAAGAGAAAAGCCGGAAGTGGCGCTGTGGCTCCAGTGGTAGAGCGCTAGCCTTGAGCTGAAGAGCTGAGGGACAGCGCCCAGGCCAGAGTTCAGGCCCCACGACCAGACCTCCCCCCCCCCAAAAAAAGAAGTCAGTTATAACTAACTTCTGTCCATCCATCACTCTTAACTGTATGTTCCCAGTAGCTATATGATAGCTATTCCTCATACCCTAGATTGTTATACTTACTAAAATTTTTTTTGGGGTCCAGTCGTGGGGCCTGAACTCTGGGCCTGGGCACTGTCCCTCAGC
Source organism: Dipodomys ordii (assembly GCF_000151885.1). Classification (NCBI taxonomy): domain Eukaryota; kingdom Metazoa; phylum Chordata; class Mammalia; order Rodentia; family Heteromyidae; genus Dipodomys; species Dipodomys ordii. The sequence continues at coordinate 1,090,092 of NW_012267253.1, read as the reverse complement.
TCTTCAGCTCAAGGCTAGCGCTCTACCACTTGAGCCACAGCGCCACTTCCGGCTTTTTTCTTTTTGCTTATGTGGTGCTGAGGAATCGAACCCAGGGCCTCGAGCATGCAAGGCAAGCGCTCTACCACTGAGCCACTTTCCCAGCCCCCTTACTAAAATTTTTTAACCATTACTTTATTGAGAGCCTCAACTTTTTAATTCTTTCTGTTTTAATTCCTAGATGTATTGTAGAAACTGAAAATTTAGAAGAAAGAGTAGCAGTAGTGAGTCGAATAATTGAGATTCTCCAAGTCTTTCAAGAGCTGAATAACTTCAACGGTGTCCTTGAAGTTGTGAGCGCTATGAATTCCTCACCTGTTTACAGACTAGACCACACATTTGAGGTAGGTGTATACATGGGTTTTAAAAATGAGTTCCCATTGTATATTACAAATTAGCATCTTAATCGTTGTGACCTTTAATTTTAAAATGACTCATCTACCTTTTCGGTGCATTTTAGAAGATGGAATTATCTGTATTTTGTTATGAATTGGTTACTCTTTTAAAATTAGATATTCTCTTTAAAATGTACTCATAGGTCCTGGCTTTTTAGAAGAAAAATGCCCAGCACTTAATTAATAATGTTATAAAAATGTTCAGTAAAACGATCACATAATTATGTGTCTCACATACATGTTGGTGGTGTTTTTTTTTTTAATATTTTTACATTCTTCAAGTCAAACTAATGTTTTATGTTTGGCTTTTAGTGATTAATCCAGCTTATTTTAGCAAGATCTGTAATTCCTTTGTGAACTTAGGCCTCCAAAAGTTATTTTTTTCTTCTTATAGCAAATACCAAGTCGGCAAAAGAAAATTTTAGAAGAAGCTCATGAGTTGAGTGAAGATCATTATAAGAAATATTTAGCAAAACTCAGGTCTATTAACCCACCATGTGTGCCTTTCTTTGGTAAGTATTTCTTCCTGGAATTTTATTCTGCTTCTGGATAAAAGATGGCACTTATTTTATTAACTGAGCTTATAGACAGACATGTGTAATATGCTAGCAGACAATAGTTATTTAATAAATATTTAGTGTCTGAATCCCCTCAGAGATTTTCTCTACTAGGACTTACAAGATCAAGCCTAGTACAAGCCCAAGTTGAGCATCCCAACTTGAAAATCAGTGTTTTACAAAATCTGAAGCTTTTTGAAATGCTATTCTGAGTGGAAAATTCCACCTCTCTTAGATTAAGGATTATAGTCAGAGAGCAAGCCCTCCAAATGGAGGATTGGGAGGTCAATGCCAGTCTGGGCTACATATCTCTATGTTTGACTGTTTTAAAACAAACAATCTTTAGGCTACGTATTTATGATTTATATAATAGATAAGTTTCATTTTTAGACATAGGTCCATGCCCAAGATAGCTCATTATATACAAATATTCCAAATCCAATAAATTAAAAGCACATCTTCCTTCCCTGCTTTTTCTTTTTGGTGGTATTGGGCCAAAAAACTCAGGGCCTTGTGTTTGCCAGGCAGGGTCTCTACTAATTGAGCCATACCCCCAGCCTATAACCCTTCTAACCCTAATTATTTCACATAAGGGGTATTCAGCCTGTATATACATAGTACTTTCTTTTTACATTTTTGGTAATGATTAGATATTATAGAATACTTAATTATATTTTTGTATTTCTAGAGATATTTTTATTTTTGATAAACAATAGAAGACAGCTCAATATTTATAGTTAATCATAGTATAAGTAGGGTACCAGTGGCTCATACCTTAACCCTAGCTACTCAGGAGGTGAGATCTGAGGATCGAGGTTCAAAGCAAGCTTGGGCAAGAACATATGTGAGATTCTTATTGCCAATTAACTACCAGAAAACTGGAAGTGGCACTATGACTCAAGTGGTAGAGTGCTAGCCTTGAGCTGAAGAGCTCAGGGACAGTGCCCAGACCCAGAGTTCAAGCCTCACAACTTACCTCCCCCCAACACACACACAGACACACACACACACACACACACACCCATACCCATAGTATAGCTGGGCTCTGGTGGCTTATGCCTATAATCCTAATCCTAGCTATTCAGCAGGGTGAGATCTGAGGATCGAGGTTTAAAACTAGCCCTGGCAAGAAAGTCAATGAGACTCTCATGGACAGTGCCCAGACCCAGAGTTCAAGCCTCACAACCTACCTTCCCCCCAACACACACACACTCTCTCTCTCTCTCTATTTCTCTCTCTCTCTCTCTCTTTCTCTCTCTCTCTCTCTCTCATAGTATAGCTGGGCTCTGGTGGCTTATGCCTGTAATCCTAATCCTAGCTATTCAGCAGGGTGAGATCTGAAGATCGAGGTTTAAAACTAGCCCTGGCAAGAAAGTCAATGAGACTCTCATCTCCAATTAACCACCATAAGACTGGAAGTGGAGCTGTGGTTCAAAGTGGTAGCGCACTAGCCTTAAGAAAAAAGAGCTCAGAGACAGCACCCAGGCCCTGATTCAAGCCTCACAACCAACCAAAAAAACAATTATGGTGTATATGCCTTTGGGTTCACACCTTCAGCATATCAGAATTTCATTCTCTTCACCCACTTTTCCTCTCCTTTTTGCATCAGAGAAAGAATGCACTTTTACTCCCTTTCAGTAGATTCCTTTATCTTCCTTGTATTTACTTGTATTTCATTTCTTCACTGTCTCTCACTCTGGCTTCTTTCTCTGCCTGTGTGTATGCTCAATGAACTTTTCTCTGAATACTTAACAGAAACTGATCACAATCTTGTACTTAATCTTTTTAGTATTTGGCAGATTTTTTTCTAGTCTTTAATTTGTCTGTTTTTTCTACATGGTTGTAAGTCCTGATATTTTCTTCAATTAATATATTGTATCTTTCTGTATTTTATTGTCTAAGACATAACTAACTACAACCACTTCTGTATTTCTTATTTTTTAAATTTTTTTTTACTTATCAAATTTTTTCTTGTGTGTGCTAGTCCTGGGACTTGAACTCAGGGCCTGGGCACTCTTCCTAAGCTCTTTTGCTCACTCAAGCTGGCAATCTTCCACTTGAACCATAGCTCTGCTTCTAGCTTTTTTGGTGGATAATTGGAGGTAAGTCTCATAGATTTTTCCTGCCTGGGCAGGCTTTGAACTTTGATCCTCAAATCAGTAGCTAAAATTATAGGCATGATCCACTGGTACCTGGCTTAAACTCCTATTACTTATTTTCAAGTTGCTTTCTGAAAGGTTTATGTTCACTTACAGTGCCATCAAAAGTATATGCCAAATGTATAGCATCCCATTATTTCCAATTTTAGGTAGTTTTACATTTTTTCTTAGACTAAAAAAAAAACACCTAGCCTATTTCCTATTTGTTGTCATTTATAGTCTGTGGGTATTTTTTCATCCATTTGGCTTTGATAATTATATTCCATCCTATCTGTGCTCTTTTTCACATCTGCTGTAGATATTCTTACCATGTCTTTTAGTTTTTATTAGTCAACACATATTAGTTATGAATTCTATAATCTGCCTGTCTTCTCCATTGTTTCTATATTTTGATTACTCTAATAATTTAATATTGAATCATTATCTTCTATTGTTTTTGATTTAACTTACATATTATATTCAACTCTTACCAAAATGACATTTCTTTTAGGTGTCATATGAGATACTCAAATTTGTTTTTCCATCTATTTTGTTATTCGTTGAGCAGGTACATTGACAAGTTCCTATTTTCCCCATTTATATATGTCACTTCTTCAGTACATTGATTCTATTGTCTCCCCTCACTGATTTCTTATACTAGTGCCACAATTTTAATGATTGCCACTTTATAATTCTGATTTTCAATCAGAATTGTCTACCAGGGAACATTTAACAGGTAATAGCTTTTATTATCCTAATTGGTATGATGCTACAGTATATAGTGAGTAGAAGACAGTAATGTTGATGACATCCTACAATGTATAGGTCCTCCTAATTCCTCCCCTATTTAAAAAAAAAATGTCTAGTCCAAAAGGTCAGTAATGCCAAGGCAGAGAAATATTGCTTTATAGTACTCTCATAATTTGGGGAGACAGGTGAAGAAAATGTCCCCTCCCCACCCATACAGTTCATTTGGTATGAGCACTATGATATTTAGTATTTCTCCTTAAATTTTTCTGGGTACTTTTGGGATGGTATTCATTTAGTCAATCTTAATTTTATTAAGAATTTTTTAATGTCCTTAAATTTCCTAAATATTTAATATTTAGTGTCTCTTTTATCTTGAGTTATATCTCATAGAATTGATCACTGACTTCCCAAAGGTTAAAAAATGGACTAAGTACAGTATTTTGTGCCTATACTCCTAGCTGCTCAGGAGGTAGAGATGGGAAGGATTATAGTTTGAGGTCAGCCTCAGCAAAAACTTCGAGAGACTCCATCTTAGCCAGTGAAAAGCTGAACCTGGTGATACACACATGTCATCTACACAGGAAGCATAAACAGGAGAATCACCACCCTGGCCAACCCAGCATAATTTGAGACTTTGTTCAAAAAATAATAATAACAAAAGGAGATTACAGTGTGGCTCAAGTGGTAGAGTGTTTGCCTAGCAAAGAGCAAGGACCTGAGTTCAAACCCCAGTACCACTAAAGAAAAAGAAGAAAGAATTTGGTAAGAATAAGGATTGTTAGCCTTGAGCAAAAGAGCTCAGCCAGCACCCAGTCCCTGAGTTCAAGCCCCATGGCCAACCAAAAAAAAAAGAATAAACAGTTTGATTTTTAGGGCTGAAGGGAGGATATAGCTCAGTGGTAGAGTGCTTGCTTGGTATGCCTCAGGCCCTGTGTTTTATACCCAGCAACACACAAACACATACATGCACACACTCATACTTGTAAATTAGCTTTAGCAGATAAAGCTATAAATTTATTTGCTTGATTAAATGTTTTTTTTCTTGCTACAGAATTAATTGATTTCATTATTTAAAAATACTAACAGTTATATCTACAAAAATGTTTTGTTGTTGTTTTGGTTCGGTTTGGTTTGGTTCTAACCTTTGAACTCAGGGCTTGAGTGCTGTCCCTGAGCTTCTTTTGCTCAAGGCTAACACTCTACCACCACGTGAGCTACACCTCTGCTTCCAGCTTTTTGGTGGGTCATTGGAGATAAGCATCTCATAGACTTTGATGTCCAAGTTGGCTTTGAACTCAAGATTTCAGCCTCCTGAGTAGCTAGGATTACAGGTGTGAGCCACTGGCACTTCTGACTTGATTTTGTTTTTCATTAAAGTGATATACAGTGGGGTTACAGTTACATAAGTCAAGCAAAGAGTACTTTTTTTTTGTATAATGTCATACTTTTCCTTGCTCCATTTTTCCCTCCTACCTACCCAGAAATTGTATAGTTCATTTTCAACACATTGTCCAGTTAGCACCATTGCTACATTTGTTCACCCTTTGTCCTTCCACTTCTGTGCCTCTCCTTCTGACTGATTTTTTAATGTATTTTTTAATGTCACTTTTAAGTTGTTTTCTACTGTTTTCTTCTCCCTCCCCTCCCTCTCTCTTTCTCTTTGTCTTTTTTTTCTGTCTTTGTGCCCAGCCCAGGCTAGCTTCAAACTTGAGATTCTCCTACCTTAGCCTCTTAGGTGCTAGGATTATAGGCACTTACCACCACAATGAGTTCATTTCTTTTTCTGCTAAAAGTTACATTTAGTAAATTTGACTAAATACCTATTAGTCTTCAGAGTATGAATCCCCATTCATACAAAAGATCTGAGAAGGGTTCCAGAGGGGAAGGAGTTGCCTGTTCATTTCTTCCCATCTGCGAGTAAATATTTCCTAAATACCTACTAAGTACCAGAAGCCATGTCACATGCTTAGAGAAGTGAAAAGCTTACAGTCGCTTCTCAGTATATTCTTCCAATAATCTCTGTTATGCAGAGATGAAGAAAAACCTGAGAGCTGGGTGCTGGTGGCTCACACCTGTAATCCTAGCTACTGAGGAGGCTGAGATCTGAGGATCAAGGTTCAAAGCCAGCCCAAGCAGGAAAGTCTGTGAGACTCTTATCTCCAATAAACCACCAGAAAACAGGAAGTGGCGCTGTGGCTCAAGTAGTAGAGCCTTTGCCTTGAGCTGAAGGGCTAAGGAACAGTACCCAGGCCCAGAGTTCAAGCCCCAAGACTGACAACAAAAAAAAAAAAAAAGAAAAAGAAAAGAAACCTGAGGATCTTTTGTGGGATTCACTGTTTAGCCCCTACTACTGGTCTCCCAAACTGGTGGATAATCAGTTCTTATCAGCTGAACTAAAAATACTGTCTCTCAGATCTTTATGAACCAACATAATCCATTTCTATACATGTTACTTAAAAAAGAAATTTCAGACCTAAATTGAGAGCATGACTCATTAAAGCATTTTAAGGTGAGCTGTGTGATTTAGTAAGTAAATACAAACATGTGTAGGTAGTGTGATAGTACCCTTAATCCTTTTTGCTCATCTTCCTCGTTATTAATCCTCTGTTCCTCTTAGCTAGTTTTTCTGAAACAGTCCCTGGTTTGTCCTGCTATTCTAGGAAGATGTTTGCTGTTCTCAAGGTAAAGCTTTTCAGTTCCCAGAATTGACCAGGTGGCTTTTTATGGTTCTGACCCAGGAGGTAGAATATGAGATGTTATTGTTGCTTCTAAATTCCATTTTGTCTATATATGGTAGTTTATAAAAACACTTTCCATATTTGTGTCCTTAATTCTAGATACTGTTTTACTGTTTATGCTTAATTCCTCTTCCTTTCACTAGAATTCTTATTCTTTTACTGGTATTGCTACCACTTAGGGAAAACAGGGCAACTTTTTTTTCTTCCCATGTTCTACCAGACTTCTGTGGGCAATCTAACATTTCCTCTAAGGAAAAATTTGTACTTCAAGTTTCTTCTCTGTGCATGACCCATTCACTAAAGCACAAATCCTAAAATCTCCTTCCCTGTTGTCTATACTTTGTGCCCAAACCAATTAAGTTCTTGAGTTCTACCTCAGATACCCACCACTCTATCTCCATTACCTTTGGCAGCCTTTGTCATCTCACTAGCTAGCCTAGTGACTCTTGCTAGCCTGCTTAACTGCTCTTCTTTGGCTTTCAGTACAGCTAGTGATGCTAGAATGCAAAGATGTTTCTACTCCTCTATTTGTCTACTGGGTCAAAGTAAGCTTCTTTTACAAAAGACATTTCAAGATCCAGTCCAGGTGCTTCTACTCTTCATGGAGGAGCCATCAGTTTGTAACTTATATCAAAAGTTAACATTGGCTGCCGTTAAATATGCACTCTTTTAAGGGCACGTCTGGCAGGCTGATCCCCAACTCAGCAATTTGTACAGAGAAAACCATAACTAGAGGAAAGTAAAAAGGCCTGTGACTTACTAGAATATACAGTGATTGTCCTATGAATTTACCAATAAAAAATGGTCTCAGTCCTGAGAATCAGACAAATAATTAATAAACCAACTGGATGCTTTTAAAGTCCAGTAGGCATTGGTATTAATCACATTTTTACCATTGATTTGGATTATGTAATGTTTTCAAGGATGTGCCAAAAATTCTATTATTTAGGAGTATGCTGTACCACAGAAGTATTTAGAACCATTGATCCTTCTGCTGATGTCGGGTCCCTGCCACTCTATTACTAAACCTCTATAGTCTAGCCGTACCAAACAACATGCTATCTCTAAGTATGCCTTTCAGATTTTATCACAAATTATTGCCACATTTCTGCTTTGCTTGATAGAGAGCATTCTATCTTACTCTATACATTAAGTCTATATTCACTTTTTGAGTGAATAAAAGATCTAAGCATCATCTCATTTGTGTTGCTTTTTCAATCCTCTCAGCTGAAGACAGGATATGGCCCACCTCCTTTGTACTCTCATAGCATCTTATGCATTGCTGCTAATATGGTATCTCCTAATACAGCACTTACCAAATTGTACCATAGTGGCCCATGTTCAAAGCTCTGGACTCCTTGAGGTCAGGGACTGTATTGTGGATTTTTGTTGTTGTTGTTGATCTTTGTATCTGCAGTACCTAATGCAGTACTTGACATACAACAAAAACTCAGTACATTTGTATTAGTGAATGAACTTAGGTTTCCACACCTTGGTTTTCTCCAAAGAAGTAGTCAGTACTTTGGGAGGAAAAAGCAGAGAATGGGAAAAGATAAAATAAAAGTGTTAACAGTTGCAACAATAGCTAATTAATGCTTGTATTTGTTAGTCCCTATTCTAAACCTGTATTAATTCATTTCTCATTGCAACTCTCCTTTTGTTTTGCATATAAATAACTGAGGCACAGAGAAACAAAGCAATTTGCACACATCACACAAGTAGAGTGTATAGTTTGGCTCCAGAATATTTGTGCTCGGAAGGAAAGGAACTAAAGTGCTCCAGTACCAGAGTGCTGGATAAAGAGCTAAAATGCCTGATATTTTGTTCATTCTTCTCCTCTTCTAGTGCCCTACTTATAGTAATGGAGGAACAGGAATTCAATTATCAGGTTGCCACTAAATCTAGAAGTATTGAGACCAGAATATACATAAAATATTTACAGTCCTGTGTTAGATAGGTCTGCAAATCTTCTCTCACTTCCACGAGTAAGCATATACAAACGGAACTACTTCTGAATTGCAAATCTTAATAACCTCTTGAGATTAAGAATTGAATAAGAAAAAAATGAATTTAACTGATTTTTTTTTTGCCAAAAATATGCATCATCAGTGCAAACCTGTGATTTAAATCAAGTAACAGTGATTTGGAGAGTATAGAAAATTGATCACTCTTCCTGAAAAATCTACTACTTTCTTAAACTTAGGTTCCCTTTTCCTAATTATTTGTAAGATTTAAGTCTTTCATAGAATAATTTGATACTTAAAAGTCTTTATCTTAATATTTCCTGAGCTTATTTTTCATAGCATGAGAGCTGAGATTTCATTCTTTGGTTATGATGACTGGCTAGTTTATAGACTCACATTCAGTGAGAAAGAAAGAAAACTTGCTTTTCCCTCCTTACCCTTTGAATAATTTCATTATATGTCTTTTAGGAATTTATCTCACTAATATCTTGAAAACAGAAGAAGGCAACCCTGAGGTCCTAAAAAGACATGGAAAAGAGCTCATAAACTTTAGCAAAAGGAGGAAAGTAGCAGAAATAACAGGAGAAATCCAGCAGTACCAAAACCAGCCTTACTGTTTACGAGTAGAATCAGATATCAAAGTAAGTAGAATTTTGTGAGGGTTCATATTTTTTATTAAGTTAGTGAAATGCCTTATAAAGGCAAGTTGGTTTTATAGAGCAGAAAAATAAAATTAAAAATAAATAATTCCTGCTGGGTGCTAAGGCTCATACCTGTAATCCTACCTACTCAGGGGGCTGAGATCTTAGGACTGTGGTTCAAAGCCAGCCTAGGCAAGAAAGTTCCAAATAACTACCAAAAAAGACAGAAGTGTCTGGTGCTGTGGTTCAAGTGGTAGAGTGCTAGCTTTGAGCAAAAAGCTCAGGGACAGTGCCCAGGCCCAAAGTTCAAGCCACAGGACCAGCACAATAAAGAAATAAATCCTATTTTTATGTTAAATGTTTTCCTAAATTATTTTTATGAGTTCCAAATATTAAAAATATTTTACATTAATAATTCTTTGTATTTATTCTAGAGGTTCTTTGAAAACTTGAATCCAATGGGAAGTAGCATGGAGAAAGAATTTACAGATTATCTTTTTAACAAATCCCTAGAAATAGAACCACGGAATCCTAAACCTCTCCCAAGATTCGTAAGCACTCATATATTTACATTTATATTATATGCTTCCTGCAGTTATCATCCATGTCTGGTGATGCCATCTTTACCTTATCTGTAATGTAGATTAATGTAGATTATTTTTCTATGAAAGCATTCAGGAATAAAGTTCCCATGTAATAGTTAACAGTAATAAAAAAAAAAAGTGTTTAACAATATACCCAGGAATATCCTGCTTGGTTCAAATAAATGAACATTAATATTAATTTGAATTAATTCTGACATGATATGATGAAGTTGAACCAATATGTAAGTTTTTGATTTTTTAAAAATAATTTTAGACTTTATCAAAAATGTTACTTAAGCCGGGCACTGGTAGTTCACGCCTGTAATCCTAGCTACTCAGAAGGCAGAGATCTGAGGATTGTGGTTAAAAATCAGCCTGGGGAAGGAAATTCCATGAGACTTTTTCTCAATTAGCTATTAAAAGCTGGGGGCTGAGATGTAGCTCAGTGGCAAAGTGCTTGCCTAGCAAGTGCAATGTCCTGGGTTCGATCCCCAATACCAAAAAAGAAAAGCCAAAAAAATAATGATAATACAGTTAAAAGCTAGAAGTGGAGCTGTGGTTCAAGTGGTAGAGTGCTAGCCTTGAGCACAATAGCTCAGGGACAGCACCCAGGCCCTGAGTTCAAGCCCAGGACTGGCATTTAAAAAAAAGAATAAGTTATTTTGAATTTATTCAGAAGGGAGAAAATATAATGAATTTATATTAAATCACAGAAATATATTTACTTGGGACTTTTTAAAATTACTGATTTATTGTAGCTTGGAACCATGAATCATGAGCCCTAGAAATACCAGGTTTAGCTAATATACTATCAATAGTTTTGTAGTTTTGTTGTATTTGTTAGTGCCTGGCCAGATTTATGTTTAGTATCTTCACCTCACTAATCTGAGAATGTTCTCTTATTCAGAAGAAAATGAAGAATTATAAGATAAACATGAATAACTCTTTAAGTCATCAAAATAACTTGTCAATGAATTAGATTGTATGCAGTTGCCTCAGACAAATTTTTCAAGCCTTATAACAATTTTTTTTTTTTTTGGGTCCAGTTGTGGGGCCTGAACTCTGGGCCTGGGCGCTGTCCCTCAGCTCTTCAGCTCAAGGCTAGCGCTCTACCACTTGAGCCACAGCGCCACTTCCGGCTTTTTTCTTTTTGCTTAAATGGGGCTGGGGAATCGAACCCAGGGCCTCATGCATTGCAAGGCAAGCGCTCTGCCACTGAGCCACCTTCCCAGCCCCCCTTATAACAATTTTTAATACATGAATTAAAAACAGCAAATTGGAGATACAAATCTAGTCTGCTCTAGAGAGCTCAGCACACTAATTGACAAGTGATCTCTCTTAAAGGAGAATGCCACAAAATTAACATACAGATGAAAACCGAGATGATTTAATGCACTTGTAAATAGTTCACATGGTTCTAATAGGAACACTATATTTATGGCATGGTAAGGTATGGTCATTCATGATGATGATCTAAGCTTTCCCAACAACATTAAATTTGCTCAAAACACCCTGTTTAGAAGTCAGGGTCTAATACAATGTGTATATTAAGCATTTCTTTTTATTTCTGTGTACAATTATTTGTATAATTACTTCTAAAATTATTCTGAATTTTAAAAATGTCCACCCTTCCAAATAGTAAAATAAATTTCTGGTATTTCTAGGACTAAAACCTAGTTTACTTAAAAAGATTTTCTAACAATTTAGATAGCCAAATCTTCAGCGAAGTAGAATGTAATGCTTTTACCTGAGCAGTTTAATCTGAACCATTATGTGACTGCCTTATTGATGATATATAGTTTGTTATTAGTTGAATTTTATGAGTCATATTTACCTTCCTTTCTAACATGGTGTTTTAAATATTCTTTTAATTATGTTTACAGCCAAAAAAGTATAGCTATCCACTAAAATCTCCTGGTGTTCGTCCATCAAACCCAAGACCAGGTACAATGAGGCATCCCACACCTCTGCAACAAGAACCAAGGAAGATTAGTTACAGTAGGATCCCTGAAAGTGAAACAGAAAGTACAGCATCTGCACCAAATTCTCCAAGAACACCGCTCACACCTCCTCCTGCTTCTGGTGCTTCCAGTACCACAGATGTTTGCAGCGTGTTTGATTCTGATCATTCAAGCCCTTTTCACTCAAGTAAGTGCTAAAATTTTAAGTGCTTTAGATGAATTGTTAGTATTACATGTACAAGAGGAGAAAAATAATCTCTCTAATTGTGTGTGTGTGCATGTGCATGCGTGCTTATATATAAGTCAGATCCCATTTCAGGAAACATCATGATAAAAATAAACTCAAAATTCCAGCAACTTGTAATTTTTAAAAATTGGTTGGAATAACTCTCATTAAGTTCATTATTGGTGACTATAAAGGCCTGGTGGTAAAAATTGGTAATTGAATTTCATTTGAACATCTGTATGCATCTCATAACAAATACCATTCTTAAAAACCTTCAATACACAGGGCTGGGATGTAGCTCAGTGGCAAAGCGCTTGCCTAGCAAGTGCAACGTCCTGAGTTCGATCCCCAGTACCAAAAAGAAAAGACAAAAAAAAAAAATCTTCAATACACAGTACTTTCTCTTTAATTAATGTACTTAAAACTATTCAGGATACACTATCCCCTACTTAACAAATTCTTAAATAGCTTCTAATTTTCAGTTTATGAAATTCAAAATTGGGCTGGGAAGATGGCTCAGTGGTAGAGCGCTTGCCTTGCATGCTCGAGGCCCTGGGTTCGATTCCTCAGCACCACATAAGCAAAAAGAAAAAAGCTGGAAGTGGCGCTGTGGCTCAAGTGGTAGAGCGCTAGCCTTGAGCTGAAGAGCTGAGGGACAGCGCCCAGGCCCAGAGTTCAGGCCCCATGACTGGACCCAAAAAATAAATAAATAAATAACTGAAATTCAAAATCTTAGTTAACCCTTCCTCAGCCTACTCCTGGGCTCTGATGATATGGTAGTGCCTACTGCTATTATGCTTTTCAGCACAGCCATACATCTCTCAGTCAAGGCTGGTTTTGAACTGCAATCCTCCAGACCTCAACCTCCTGAGTAGCTAGGATTATAAGCATAAGACAATGCCCAGGTTTGGTTAGAATTCAAAATACTCTAATTGAGCTTTCAGAGTGCTATGATTACAGGCATGTATCACCATATTCAGCTTATCTAAATATTTTACAATCTTTTGCTGTCATTCTAAATCTTTAATGTTCAGTGTGAATTTTATATTTAATAGTACATCTCATTTCTTACAAGCACAGTCAGATTTCAGTAATGACATGTGACTTCTCATACAGCTCAGGGGTAGCCTTTTAAAGAGCCATCTCTTAAATCTAGATTGCCATTAATTTTCTCATCTGTCATGTGTAGTTTTAAAGCTCTTCCAAGAGCACATCTTTTTCAGTTGTTCATTATGTAAATTGTTTTATTTGTTCAAAATATAAATCTAGTTACCTGTAACATTCTTGTAACTCTTCCACATACTCTCCACATACCTCAATGTACTGACCAAACTCCACCTAGGAATGATGTAATACCAGTACCAGAGGCAGCATGACATACTCATGGCAGAGGGTGAGAAGCACTAAGCTTTGAATTAGGATTTTGGTTTGTCATCCCAGTCTGTTATAGTAATTAAGCATTCTGATTTCATATAAAGTTCTTTTTTGTGCCTTCTAGACTCTTAAGATTTCTTTCAACTAAGAATCTAACTAAAAATCTACTATAAATAATTCTTTGGAAGTGTATTATTTTGAGATTTGGTCCAAAATCCTATTTATCCTGTAGTTTATATAAAGTTACAGTTACCCAGCAATCTATCTAATCTTTGCACTATCTAAAGTGCATTTATTTGAGAATTATTTTGCTTTATTTGATGACTGAAGATCATAGTCATGTTATACACATATTATGCTGTCAGATACATATTTTGATAAGTTCAAATAGAAAGGTAAAAAAATCCCATTTTCTCCACCTCAAACCCTAAATTAAATAGTAAAACACAATTGGATTTTTTAATATTCCTGGTCTAAAAATAAATATCTGTTGGACCTATTTAGTTATAGTGTTATATACTGTTACATACTGTTTCCTACAGCTAAAGAACATATTACATGGTTCCAAAATAGGCTTTCATGTGGCTTCCCTAAGTTATCTATCAGTCCTACTTTAAGCCACTAAAAATGGAAGAGATGGAAAAATAGGGCATAAGCACATGATGTTTCTCTGCTAGTGTTAAATCTTCAAGTATGAGTCAAATGGAAGAACTGGTTTTGTAATGAGGGCTCTGGACCAGTGCTTTGTTAAATGTGGCAGTGGAACAGCACTAACTCAAACACATGGACAAGTAGAAAAATGTTCTAGGAGTTAAGCTTTGTAACCTTAGGCTTGATTATTTTTTCAGTTTCTCTTTTTTAATAACAAACTTCTGTTGCTACTCTTCTAAAAAGAACTAATTTTGAAATTAAATAATCTAGCATATTAGAAAACCATCCATATGCTTGCTTAGTCTTACTTTTAATTTGCCAATAGTCTGTATGTGTGTTAAAAGTATTCACCTCCCTTTGATTCCACTTCTGCTTAACAGATCTCTTACTGCTATGAGATGGCCAGAGCTTCCTACTTTCACTGCACTGTGCTGCCACCAGACTAAGTACCTTCTGTTTCTCTGGCAGAAAAGAGCTGCCTTACACTATACTCTTCTGTCACTTGAACACATTGTACTCAGTACAAACTAGCAGGAAAGGGGCTGGGAAAGTGGCTAAGTGGTAGAGTGCCCTGGGTTCGATTCCTCAGCATCACATAAGCAGAAAAAGCTGGAAGTGGCGCTGTGGCTCCAAGTGGTAGAGCGCTAGCCTTGAGCTGAAGAGCTGAGGAACAGTGCCCAGGCCTAGAGTTCAGGCCCCACAACTGGCAACAAACAAACAAACCAGCAGGAAATTCCACTTCTAAAACATAAATGGTTTTTTTTAAAGAAGTTAAAATGCTACCTTGTGTGTGTGTGTGTGTTTATGTACACATGTGTACACTTGCTGATCCTGAGCTTTGAAGCTTGAACTCAGTGCTTGGACATTGTCACTGAGCTTCTTATTTTTTGTGTGTGGGGGGGTGGTTCAGTCGTGGGGCCTGAACTCTGGGCCTGGGTGCTGTCTCTCAGCTCTTTAGCTCAAGGCTAGCGCTCTACCACTTGAGCCACAGCACCACTTCTGGTTTTTTTCTTATGTGGTGCTGAGGAATTGAACCCAGGGCCTCATGCATGCAAGGCAAACACTCTACCACTGAGCCACCTTCCCAGCCCCTCGCTGAGCTTCTTTGCTCAAGGCTAGCACTCTACTACTACTTGAGCCACAACTCCACTTCTGACCTTTTTTGGTAGTTAGAGATAAGACTCTAACAGACTTTCATGCACAGGCTGGCTTTGAACCATAATCCTCAGATCTCAGCCTCCTGAGTAAGATCACAGGCCACCAGTACCTGGTTAATGTACCTTCTTTTCATTCTGCTTTTCTTCCAGCCAGTGTCTTGAATGTCTTATTCGTTGCTAAGTTTTACTTACACATCTTTGGGAAAGCTTATTACTAAGAGATACAAAATGATGATGGGAGGGAAAATGAGGGTTGATAAAAATCCAAGGACATGAGGGTTGATAAGAATCCAAGGACAACACACACACACACACACACCCTCTGAAATCCTCCAAAAATCCAAGGACATGAGGGTTGATAAGAATCCAAGGAACACACACACACTGAAACCCTCCAAAAATCCAAGGACACACACACACCTCCAAAAATCCAAGGACATGAGGGTTGATAAGAATCCAAGGAACACACACATTGAAACCCTCCAAAAATCTAAGGACATGAGGGTTGATAAGAATCCAAGGAACACACACTCTCTCTCTCTCTCTCTCTCTCTCTCTCACTCTCACTGAAACCCTCCAAAAATCCAAGGACATGAGGGTTGCTAAGAATCCAAGGAACACACACACACGCACGCACGCACACTGAAACCCTCCAAACAAGGACGAGGAAGAGAAATGAAAATATTGTGGAGAAGGTGTATTTGTTCTCTGTGTGTTGTGTTCATCTAGAGAAATACCTTTGAAATCTCATTTAAAATGCCTGCTAATCTGAAAATAAAATAATAAACAAGAAAGACAATGTAAACATCAAGAAAATGACAGTTAAATACCCAGTGAGGGATGCAAACATAAATACTATGGATATCTACAGAAAGGTGACCTTATAGTGGGCAGGAATGGTCATTGAAAGCTTTGTGGAAAAGACAGGAAGAAAACTTTTACCTACTTAGTGCCACCTGATATACAATTATAGCCCCACTCTACAGTTTGGCATCAGCAGTTTTTCCTTAGAAGAGATTTTGATAGTGGATGGATGAGAAAGGAAAGAACAGGTGTTTCTAGCTTTCTTTCTGCTTCTACAGCAGAAAAGAGAGAACGATAAACGGACCTTATTACCTTCCTATTTCAAAAGTGCCCCCGCGAGGCACTGGTTGCTCACTCCTGTATTCCTAGCTACTCAGGAGGCTTGAGATGTTAGGATCACAGTTCAAAGCCAGCCTGGGCAGAAGAGTCTCTGAGATTCTTCTATCCAATAAACTACAAAAATAGCCAGAAGGGGAGCTGTGGCTCAAGTGGTAGCCTTGAGCAAAAGAAGCTCCCAGACCCTGAATTCAAGCTCCAGGACTTCAAACAAACAAACAAAAAACCTCTTCAGGGTTGCCTATTGTGCTGCCAAAATTAAGAACCATCGTCTGTTATCTAGGATTGGTCCTTAACAAATTAATCTGTTTTGAAATTGGATTTAGCTTGTAAGTTATTTATCATAAATTTGTTCATATTATAGCAGATAACCAGGTATTTCTTGATTAGAAAATGTAAAATTGTGAAAGAATTTTGATAGCATTTTCCTGGCCAAGCAATTAAAGTAAGAAATTAGAGAAGTTCTTAGATTTACCAAAGCATGACTGTAAGCCTGTGCTATATATAACTAAGAAAGTTGACTTTTATGTGTGTGTCCACAAGTGTGTATGCATAGTCATAATCCTGCCAAAACTTGCAGTTCGTAGTAGTTAGGAGCTTTCTGTTTGCTTTATTCCTATATTAAATATATTACCACATTCTGGAGGCCTAGCTTCAAAAGGTGTATTTATTTCCTTTTGAAGAAAACTGAGAAATGTATAAGGTAAACACTATAATATCATTATTACCTGTAATATCATTAGTGCCCAGTTGTGGAGAAAATTGTTGATACAGCAACAGTTTCAAATAATTTTAGGGTATAAAAATGAATTTTAATCATCTGAGAGATAACATTATTAGAATGAGCTGGACTGCAACAGTAGTCAGGTTCCAAATAAATATCTGTACATATGGAAAGAAAATAATGTCATAGATTATTTGGATTTGGAATTGCCAAGGAAGTATGACCACTATGTCTTTGAAAGCAATCAAGTTAACAAGAATTAATCAAGTTAACTAAACCTGCAGTGTAAAGTTATCGTCATTCTGACTGTATACGCTTGAATAAAAAATGTTCCAAATTGTTTGAATTAAAAATTCAGCTTAATCTATAGTGTTACAGAAACATACTTTAGCTTTTTGGTCTTAGTTCCATGTGCTAGTGACATGATGTTACACATCAGTATAAGTCATCTGGCCTCTGTCTTGGTTTTCCTACTTGATATTCTTGGGGCTTTGGTTTATTTTCAGGGGTTTTTTTTCCCTTGAAAAATAGATACTGTTGGAATTAGGCAATTTAAATTTATCAGACATTTATAAAGTGTGTAAGCATCAAGTGTTGATTCATTTATTTAGAAAGTACTTATGAATAGGGACAGAGAAAACTTACTTTGTAGCTTTTTTAATATCCAAAGTTCCTGGTGTTTTAGTGAAATGTATGCTGCCCAAGGACATTTTCAAAGATATATAATAAGGTTTCATGCTCTTTTTAGTCATTAGGAAATGACATGAATTCAGCTAAATTTTTCACTTGAATTGAATGAATACCTTTTAAAGTCTTCCAATAGCATAGCATAGTTCAATTTTCTATTTTCACTTAATTATCAAGACATCAAGTAGTAACTCTAAAAGGAATCTTCAAATTTCCCAGTTTGTTAACTTGACTTTATTATTTTTTTCTCAAAAGTAGATAGTAATGAACTTTTCTAGAAATCATTACAGCACTCTTTAAAATTAGAATGACAAGAATAACATTTTTGAGATAAGTTTTACAAATGAGTTGAATGTGTTGATGGAAGAAAAAAAAATCTATTTTTTCTTGTTTCCTTTCACAGGCAGCGATACCGTCTTTATCCCGGTTACACTGCCCCATGGCCCAAGTTAGTATATTTGGTTTCAGACTCCTAATTCTTGCTTCAGCTTTAAAAATCAAACCAATTGTCAACTTTCCTGCTAAAATTCTCCTTGGGTCTGGCAGCATTTAGTACCTGCTTGCACCATGTTAAAAGTGAGGTCTTCACTTGTGCTATCCTTTGATCAGAAATAATTTGCTTAAATTTATTCTTTTCATGCTTTTTATAAAACCTTTTTCTCTTTTAAAAGAACATATTAAATGAGTGGCTTCCACACTTAACCTTTTCTCTTTTCTAAACATAGAAAAGAAATATATTTTTATGTTCAATTTGAAAAAGCAAGAGCATGCATGCGCATATGGGAATGCTGGCGGCTACATGCAGTGTTCAAATCACAAGATGCACAGAGCCCAATCACAGCACAGATTCTGGGCAGATAACTGCTTTAGACTTTAGAAGGGTTGTCTTACAATTGTAACTATTTAAATTATAAAACCTAAACAATCATCATAGATAAAGAAAATGTCATTGTAGCTATTTTACTCTGTTTTTAAAGTCAACTAACAATTTACTAAATCCATTATTTTAAGCTTATAGATTAGTAGTATTGCTTTCAGATAAATAATTTCAAAATATGTACAATAAAAATATTACTTATAAGCTAAATTAAAGCTAATTAAGCTTTTATTAAAAGTAAGTGATCAGAGCTGGGGGCAGAGCTCAAGAGGTAAAGTGTCTGACAGCTAGCTTGCCAGAATCCCTGAGTTCAATCCCTCATGGTGTATTCAGCCAATCAACCAGCCATTCAATGAAATAGATGACCAAAATGTTGATCAGTTGAATAATATCAGTATATAAAGTACTCTTAAAGCCTAATGTTTAAA
Source organism: Dipodomys ordii (assembly GCF_000151885.1). Lineage (NCBI taxonomy): Eukaryota > Metazoa > Chordata > Mammalia > Rodentia > Heteromyidae > Dipodomys > Dipodomys ordii. The sequence goes on along the minus strand of NW_012267253.1, from coordinate 1,071,061 downwards.
GACATAAAATGAACCTATCACAATTTTGAATGCTTAAGTATGTTTTATAACTCTTTTTTTTTTTTGGTCCTGGGACTTAAACTTGGGGCCTGAGCACTGTCCCTCAGCTCTTCAGCTCAAGGCTAGCTCTCTACCACTTGAGCTACAGTGCCACTCCCGGTTTTCTGGTAGTTTATTGGAGATAGAGTTTCATGGACTTTCTGGCTGGCCTGGCTTTGAACCATGATCCTCAGATCTCAGCCTCCTGAGTAGCTAGGATTACAGGCATGAGCCAACAGAGCCCAGCTTGTTTTATAACTTTTTAATGTTTATAAACTAGCTAACACTTATAAAAGTGTTGTCTTTCAAAATGTAATTATTTATATGCCTATTTTATGCCATGTCACCATAAAGAAAGATAGAGTCTGATTAGAAGTTTTACTTATCTTTTTGTGCCAGTTTACCAACTTTTTCCTAAATCAGGTTCACTAGATTTTGAGTAATTTGTTTTTATTATCAGGACTCCCCACTCATCTTAAATTGGCTCCATCACCAGTTGAAGCTTACATGCCTGTACCCAAGGCCTTCCCTCCCCAGGCACCAGATTCTCTCCCCTCCATCCTTCAACAGAATTGCTAGACAGCAAGACTATCTTTTAAGATAGAAGTTGTTCCAAGGATTCTCTAGTAAGAGCAAAGGAAATGTATACCAATAAAGGCAGAGAAAAAAAAATGAGCTCATCATTAAGGTTGACAAAAATTATCATTCCGAAGATTTTTCAAATTCCAATGGATATCTAAGAATTGTACCCAGTTAAAAATTCCAATAATAGGCTAACAACAGTGGGCATGTTACTTTGTTCCAGAAGCAAAATAACAGTGCCTTAGGCAGTACTTTTTAAAGGGATTTCTGCATGTTTTATAGCAATTTGCTTTAATGAAATACTACTGGGTATTAGTTTACTAAAATGCTTTTGGTACCTCTAGACATTTCTTTTAATAAGTATAAGATGTTTCCAGCTAAGCCTTCTCAAGATTAATGAGTAAAATAAAATTCTTATCAAGTTAAAAAAATTTAACCTCCCACAGGATCTGCGTCAGTATCCTCTATAAGTTTAACCAAGGGCACGGATGAAGTGCCCGTCCCCCCGCCTGTTCCTCCACGAAGACGACCAGAATCTGCCCCAGCGGAATCTTCGCCATCTAAGGTAAAGTAGAAAAGCTTGTTATCTGGAAATTGGAATCATTACTTACATTATAGTCAGTTGTGTACATCTATTTTATTTCTCACTGAGACAAGGTAACATTTCAGAGGAAAGTCTGAAGCTTTGTGTGAAGATACATAATAAGTGAATGAAACTTGTTGAACCTTGGCACAGAAAGGGTCTTTGTTGAACCTTTAGGGGATCTGGTGTGCTTCTAAATGGGGCTTTCATGAAAATTCATACTTTAGTCTACCCATTTTAATTTATTTCTTTCATTTATTTTGCCAGGTGTATGCTTTTTAAATACATGGGTTTGAATTCAAGGTCTTGCACTTGCTTAGACGGTGCTCTACCACTTGAGCCATGACTTCAGCTGTTTTACTTTCATTACTTTTTGAATAGGGTCTTGTTTTCTGCCAAGGTTGACCTGCACCACAATCCTATTTATACTTCTCATGTAGCTAGAATGATATGCATGTACCACCATAGCCAGCTTTTTTATTGGTTAAGATGGGGACAACGGTTTGTCCAGGTTGGCTTTGAACTGTGATCCTCCTGATCTTAGCCTCCCAAGTATTACTATTTTGTCATCTGTTAACTCATTTGTTCTTAAGCTGTCCAGAAATCAGAGAACCTCAAGAGTCAAAACACTTCATAGAATTTCATGCATATTAGTATAGTAACTTTAAAATTGAAAATTAATGGGCAATTTATTCTAAATCAGAAATTATATCATGATAGGCAAGCAGTATAAAAAACCAACAAAGTTTTAAGAAAGAACTAATAGAAAATGAACCGTGGGAAATTATTTTTATGTGAATTGGTAGAACTTCTCATTTAGAATATCTGACAAACTCCCTGTTCCACACCTAGTGTTCTGCCAATAACTAGTGTGTTTGAAAACCCAATTTTATTAATATATTTATGTACTACACAAATTATTAATAAATGTGTTTTATTCTTTTTTGTTAGATTATGTCTAAGCACTTGGACAGCCCCCCAGCCATTCCTCCTAGGCAACCCACATCCAAAGTCTATTCACCACGATATTCAGTGTCAGACCGGACCTCTCTCTCAGACCCTCCCGAAAGCCCTCCCTTATTACCACCACGAGAACCTGTGAGGACACCCGATGTCTTTTCAAGCTCACCACTACATCTCCAACCTCCCCCTTTGGGCAAAAAGAGTGACCATGGCAATGCCTTCTTTCCAAACAGCCCTTCTCCCTTTACACCGCCACCTCCCCAGACCCCTTCTCCTCATGGCACGAGAAGGCATCTGCCATCACCACCATTGACACAAGAAGTGGACCTCCATTCCATTGCTGGGCCGCCCGTTCCTCCACGTCAAAGCACTTCTCAACATATCCCTAAACTCCCTCCAAAAACTTACAAAAGGGAGCATACACACCCATCCATGCACAGAGATGGACCGCCACTGTTGGAGAATGCCCATTCTTCCTGAATTCCTCTGAACTGGGAGGTCCAGTTTCCTGGCCCCAAATCCATTGCTGGCAATGGATGCACTGAATGTGCCAGCACTGAGGAGTTAAATGAGAACTCCAAACACTAATGACTCTACTTCAAGATGCAGTATAAGACAGTGAATTTTAAAGTAGTTTTAATTATGAAATGAAATGGTATTCCAGTTTTAGTTTATGGAAAGACTGATGCAGAGGAATTGGACAACTGATTGCACCTGAAAGCCAATTGAAGGGACTTCTCATTGCCAATAAGCAAGTCCTTACTTTGTGAAGTGATCTTTATCGTTAAAGGGACGGGAACATAGTCTAGTGTCCAGCAGGCCCACATGATGACAGTTTTTATAATTCAAAATATTATGCACTTTTAAAAAATTCTTAAACAGGGATTTTACTATCCTCCTTTGTTTTCCTTTGCTTTACTCTTCTACTTTAGAATATTTTCATAAAAAATCATACAAAGGACTGTGAGGAAAGGCTGTGGTACCTGACCTTGTTGATATCAAGGCCCAGCACTGTACAGCAGTCCTGTTTACAGATCATTACAGTGAATTGAATGGGTACCGAGGCTTCACCAAAGAGGTACTTTTTGTTGTTGTTGTTGTTTTAAAAATAATTATACCGATTTTAAGAACATTCCCCATCTGTCCCCCCACACAAACAAAACGTGGTGGTGTTGCCTTCAAAGGAGAAGTTTTGTGTCATTGACACAATGGAAGAACTTTTGAAGAATTGTTACCGTCAAGTATACTACTTACATTTAGGAGACTGTTAACCTACACTAGATTGTCCCCCCCACCCCTTTTCCCACAAAGGTTTACTGGTAAGACATGTCCTGGCTCGTAGCTGTCCCTCTAACCATACTATGGAAATGTAGGCACCCAATGTGAAATGGAGCACTTGCTGGGCATCACTGACACCATTCATATTTTACTTGTAGTCGAGTAGTCAGCATACCTAGACTTACCTTCTTGCATTTCCTAAATCATGTGTATATAATGAATGTTATATAATATACCTGGCAGGTCTGTTTTAATTTAATTGAATAAAAATACAAATATCTTGTTTGGCTGGCATATATTAAATTATTATATGGAGAAAATGGTTGATTCTTTTTTCATTCAGTTGAAACACACACACGAGCACTAAGCATAAAAGCACGTATTGTGGTACGCCCTGGTTACTATTTTTGGATATATGTATTAATCTTTAAAGAATGACCTAAAGTTGCAGTTTGACGTGTAGTAAAATACTTGATTAGAATAGGATGGATCTCTTTAAAGCAGAACTTTACAGTTTTTATTTTGATTTTTCCTAAGCAACATGTATACAGTTTTCAGGTTTATATTGAACATTCTACCTTGCTTCAGGTCTTCTGCTCTATCAAAACTCTTCATTCTAGAACATCTACCTACATCATTGAAATCTTAATGTGGATTATTCATTAAGCCTATGTACTGCTCTTCTAAGTCTAACAAATACTGTGACTGAAATGCATGCAACTTGTTGAAGAGAAAAATGTTTTATTATTCTCAACTATAATGTCTGTGAAATGTGAAGTATTCCATCCTTAGAGCGTCATCAGTATCTGCATGTGTCCGCTGAATAATGAAGCAACATTTCAGCATTTCTGTTAACCATGTGGTTAGAAGTGCCACATCATGGTGGACACTTAGTACTTTAATAATTTTTTGTCATATTTATTAGAGCATTAAATGTACATCATGATAGTACAATGTATAGTCCTATAAGACCAGAAAGTATGTTAATTGCATCATTAAGCAGTCCATCCTATCATAGCCTTTCTTATTTATTTGTTAGAGTTGAGTCTTTTTTGTTTAGTATCTCTGCCATTCCTAAAATAGTAGCCATTTTTTCTTTGTAATAATGTCTCCTCTTTAAAAAGTGTCCTAAGATGTTGATTTCAAATCCCCTCTTGGATGCAAAGTGTTCATATGAGCATTCATTTAATGAATATTATCTATGCCTACTTAGTATTGCTGCTACAGTTAATTGTGATACACATTTCAGAATCTCCCATGGCTTTTTATTGGGCCAGCCTAACTGTCTGTAGGATTATCCTTTTTATGACTTACTATTTTTTGGCTATCCCATCCCTACTCCAAACGAGAACCTGAGAAAAGTCACATTGGAGTCACATTCAGTATCACTGGCGAGTGTGTTAACCTTCAGGAAGGTGATGACCACCTCATCCTACAAAGAAAAACTGGATTGGAATTCTAATTCTATTTCTCCCAAAGGGAATCATTCTTTTACCCCGTGGTTCTAGGAGACCACTTCACTGTGCAACAGTTTTATATGCATTGTGAATAGAGGATATTTTTATTCTGAAGTGTGGCATTTGGATAAAAATATTTTCTGTTGTAGTGGTAACTGAGTAGAAAAATGCCAGTTGAATGCCCTTATGTGGAGGTGAAAAACTGTATTCTTTTTCTTATGTGAAACATTATGTAGCTAATAAGTTTCTCCTTAGTAGTAACTAAAATGAACTTAATCAGGGACAAGCAGTGGCAGAAAAAAATAAATGCATCATTACAAAATTTGGCTTTTTGAATCCAAGACATAAGGTAATCGGTGCAGCATGATCTTTTATTACCCACATTCCAAATGTGGAATATTGCATTATCTTTGGATTACAAAACGAAAGGGATATTTCAAGGCTGAACTTACTTAGTGGGCTTATAACCAATATAATACGAAGGGAAGCTTTTCACATCGTAAGCACTTTCTAAAACAAGAACAGCTAATGTTTTCAAATATTCAAAACCTGAGGTCATCTATTTCTCAGTCCTCCAAATGTAAGACTATAAATGAGTCTTAAACAATTGAAAGTTTGCTTAACTAAAGATTGTTGGGCATCAAAGTATATGTAAGTAGGTTTCTATAACTCATGGATGTATTTTAATGAATGCGTTGAGAGTATACACACACAATCAGCAAAACAGTCTAGCAGCAAGTACTATTTCAATGGGAGGCTATATTAAGGTTCTGAATTCTTCCTTACTGTCATCAAAAATCAGTTTCTTTATACAAAACAAAAATTCATGGGTATTTATTGATCATAATCCTTTGTAATTCTCAAGTTTAGCTCACTTCAATCTTTAATTTCACTGTCTCAATATGATGACTTAAATTCAGATTATTTAGTGGCTCAGCAATATAAATGGAGGAGAGTTGTCTCAATTTTCTAGTATTGTACATACTGAGGAAGCTTTTTTTCTTTTTCAGATTCAGAAACAGTTACTTCTTGGTATTCTGCTGCTGTGGATAGGTTTACCTATTCTTTTGACCTATATTGTGTGACTATTGAGTATTATAAGTGTATTGAACATTAATCTTTACCATTAATTACACAATACAAGGTTAATGTTGGTTTGACTGAAAGAGAATTATGGAGTCAAGTTGTAAGGGAAAATGATGACTTTGTTCAGTATTTTCTCTTTAGAAACATTCACTACTTTTAAAATCATTTCAAAATCCCCTATACATGAGCCCATGAAATATTCTGAGTTTGAATTAAGAAAAAAAAGCATGAAGTCTATGATAAATGTAAACAACAAAAGTACTTGTATCTTCTCTTATAAATTTCATGCCTTATTTTCCATTTATGACACCGTAAAGTGCATTTTCTGTCAACTGTGAGCAAATTTCCCTTTTGCCTTTAATGAAAATAGTGCATTAAATAGCCAATTGCTGCAATTATAAAGCAAGATAGCTAAAGGTGGGTCACATTGGACTGCCACTCAAAGAATCAAGATTCATAAGGATGGAAGTTACGTGTGGTGTGGCTTAGAGCGCGCGCACCTGTGCCAGATGCATGCCACTTTCAGTAGCTGCCAAATGTGCCTTTAATTAAGAACATCTCTTAATTTTTTTCTTCAGATCAAGTCAGCATTTGGGGGCGGGATTAGGGCAGGGGACTTTGGGGTGCAAATATCTGGTGAGACCACCAGACAATTTGTTTGTCAAAGTGACATGTATAATTTTAGTTGAGATGTGTCTGTTTATATGTGTACTTGCCTTTGTTTAGTAGCACGGTTATTTGCTAAGATAATTGTCAAAAAATGCTCTGTCTTACTTTGATGTAAGAACAAAGTGTGGTCTATACATCTACTATGGCCTTTGTACCTAACCATGTTTGTAGGTAATCTTTGTACTCTGTGCAGCAGTATTTGGTTTGCGTTTAAAGTGAAAATAATGGCTGTTATTTTTCTGGCATTACTAAGATAAACTGAAAAATAATAAAGAAAAATGCCTTACATAGCCCACAAGTGTATTATTTTTGCATGTGTTTATTTGAAAGTGCAGTATTTTTTAAGTCATTAGTGATTGTTATTTAGCTTAAACTTGCCATGGAGAAATATTTTGCATTTCTTCATGGTCTTACTTTGAGGATACTTTTTTTTCTCTAAAGTCAGTGTAAAAGGATAAAAGATGTTCAATATTTTCTAATGTGTCACATGCTATTACTGTCTTGAGTGACAAGTCCTTGGGTTAGAAATTAGTAAAGTGAGCTGGGCACCGGTGGCTCACGCCTGTAATCCTAGCTAATAAGGAGGCTGAGATCTGAGGATCATGGGTCAAAGCCAGCCAGGGCAGGAAAGTCTGTGAGACTCTCATCTCCAGTTAACCACCAGAAAACTGGAAGTGGCGCTGTGGCTCAAGTGGTAGAGCGCTTACCTTGAGCTGAAGAGCTAAGGGACAGCACCCAGGCCCCAGAGTTCAAGCCCCACAACCAACCCCCACCCTCCCAAAAGAAATTAGTAAAGTGAGTTGGATGTCATTGGCTCATACCTGTAAGCCTAGCTATTTAGGAGGCTGAGATCTGAGGATTGAGGTTGAAGCCATCCGGGACAGGAAAGTCTGTGAGATTTATCTCCAATTAAATCACAGAAAAAGCCAAAAGTGCTAGCCTTGAGCAAAGGGAGCTCAGGGATAGCACCCAGGTCCAGACTTCAAGCCTCAGGACTAGCAAAAAAGAAAAGAAGCAAACTAGTAAGGTGGCTTGTGTGTACCTGAATGAAGTTTCAGAGAGCAATTTACATTTTCAAAAGAAGTTTTAGAATACCTAATTAGGTTTTTTTGGCAGGCAGTTTGCTGAAACTTGCTTGAAAGAACGAGACAGTTTGACTTAAAACTGTTCCTAGGCTAGGCTTGCACAGATAAGAACTGGTGTCAGCTAACCAATTAGGTAAATATGAAGTCATTCAGAATGGACTATATAACATAAAAATCGAAGAATCCTTACAGATCCAAGCTACCTTCTTAAAAATAGCTGCTGGTGAGCCTGCAGAAGTAACCTGACTAGCATCATGTAGCCAGTGGACTTGTCTGGATTGAGGCCACTGATAGTGTTCATCTCTGCTATTTGCAGGACTGCTTTCAAGGATGCCTAAAATGAATTGGTGATTCCCTGCCAATGCTGCTTCCTGTTGTGTTTTTTTTCTAGTTTAATAAAAATTTTTGTTCTGTAAGATGCTTTTGGCTTGCCACTGTGAAATCCAAGCATGTGTTACTGATACATTACTGTAGGTAATCAATTTAGCATAGTGTTAATTAATATTAATCTGATTTAATTCTGAATTTGCTCTTAAAACATCTTTAACCAGATGGCCTTTTTTTCTACTTGTTTTAACTATGTTAGGTCATCATAGATTGTGGGCAGTTAAGTTTCAAGAGCAAGAATATGGGAGCCAGTCCCACAGTTGAGACAGAATTTTTGCAGATTTGATAGAATATAATTCCCCAAAGACAGTTATATCCATTCTAACACTTTAAGACTCCTGAACTTATTGGAGACAAGGAAAAATCTACAGTCTATTTAGAAGCTAATTTCTCTACATTAATAACTCATCAAGAAAGGGAAGAATTGTATGGCAGAATAAGGTGCTTTGGAATTGGAGCTGTTCACATGAGTGGTCTGGTTTTCATCTATACAAGAAGGATGACATACCTACCTAGGACTTCTATGACATTTAAAGGTAAATATCTGGAAAACATAATTCCTTTCACAGCATAGATGCTTTTAACAGATGATAAAGTTATGAGGGATATGTTTTCAAGGTTTGCCTGATTTTTAAAGCTTTTAAGAGGTAGGTTATCCTGACTTTGTTTATTTATTTGTTTATTTGGTTGTAGGGCTTGAACTCAGGGCCTGGATACTATTCCTGAGCTCTTTTGCTCAAGGCTGGCACTCTACCACCTTGAGCCATGGCTCCACTTCTGGTTTTCTGGGGGTTAATTAGAGATAAGAGTCTCACAGACTTCCCTGCCTGGACTGGCTCTGAATCATGATCCTCAGCCTTCTGAGTAGCTAAGATTATAGGCATGAGCAATCAGTGCCTGGTGTTGACTTGTTTTTGTTTTGTTTTTAGGGTAGTCTTTGCCATTTATCATCACTTAAATTGATTTTGCATGACCTTGCATTGTAAGCATTTGATAAGGACTCATCTAACTATCAACAAATATTTATTACTCCAAGTACAGTTCTGGTTTAAGAAATACAACAATGAACAAATACCCATCTCATCATGGGATTTATAATCTAGTGAGATGTAGACAACAAGTAATAAGCACAATAAATAGAATATTATACATTAGAATGTTGTAACTGCTATGAACAGAAAAACTACAAGTGACAGCATGGGATATGGGAAAGTGAAGTTTAAATGGAATGGGCAGAGTCTGCCTTAAAAAGGCAACATATAAATAAAGGCTGTAGGAAGTAAAGGCATGAGACATGCAAGTATCTGAGGTAAGAATATGCCAAGTCAGAGAAAAACTAGTTCAAAAGCAAGGCTAGGAGCATAACTAGTGTATCAGTAATAATGAGGCTGCTTGTTTGGGTAGAAGAATGCATGCAAGTAGACTAAAAGTGGGCATGATCAGGTATAACATCTAGCTCAAAGCACCAAATGCTGTGATGATGATTTTGGCTTCTGTTTGAAAAGAAGAGAGCCTTTAGATATTTGAGCAGAGAAGTGATGTGACCTAACAGTAAATTACTTTCTTACTATTCTGTTGAGAATAGTAAGAGGTTAATAGAAGGAACAGAAAGGCCAATGCAACAGGTAGTGGAGGTGGTTAGAAGAGTTCAAGTCAAAACAGTTTACTGATGGACTGGATACAGGGTAAGAATTGTCAAGGATGGTTTCAAGACTAGGTTTGAACAAATTGAAGGCTATGGTTATGATTAACTGAAAAGGGAAAGTTATGACTTGAACACAATTTTGAACACAAGTAGATAGATCAGATATCTTAAAAGAGATCAAAGAGGCAGTTGGAGATGTTCATCTAGTTTGGGAAGGAGTCTAGACCAAAGATAATAAAATTAGTAGTCATTTTCATAGCCAATTTTTGTATGATAATGCAGATCAAACTCAGGGCATGTCTGGCACACACTCTACCACTGAGCTACATTCTTTGCCCATAAAGATATTTTAAAACCAGCAGACTGAATGAGATCGCCTAAGAGACTCTGGGTACTCTAACATCAAAGGAATAAGGGGAGCAGAAGTAACAGACTAAGAAGGAACTCAGAGAAGAAAGATGACAACCAAAAACATGCTGTATCCTTAGGATACAGTAAACTATTTCAGAAGGAAAAAGGGACCCAATACTTCTTGATAGAGCACGATAACTGAGAGTGGACCATGTGTTTAGCAATGTGGATTGCCTTAGTGATCTAGACCCAAGGAGTCAGGGTTAGGGGAGGGGGAGTTAGTGAGGGAAATGATAGGGACAATAAATAGCCTAGTGGATTTAAGAACTGTTGGTTCATTCCTATAGTCCCAGCTACAAGGGAGGCATAAATAGGACTAGTCCAAGGCTGTAAGAGTAGAGGGAGTATAAGACATGAGACGCTATAAAGCAGAAAGAGGGAGGAATTGGCTTCCTCTTACAAGTGTCAAGAGAGGATTTACTTTGCCTTAATGATGGGAGGAAATAAGAGCATGTTGGGGCTGGGAAGGTGGCTCAGTGGTAGAGCGCTTGCCTTGTGTGCATGAGGCTCTGGGTTCAATTCCTCAGCACCACATAAGCAGAAAAAAAAAGCCAGAAGTGGTGTTTGTGGCTCAAGTGGTAGAGCGCTAGCCTTGAGCTGAAGAGCTGAGGGACAGCACCCAGGCCCAGAGTTCAGGCCCCACCACCAACCCAAAAAAAAAAGGATGTTTGTATGCTGAATTGCTTGTCCCAAGTAGGAAGGAAAATATGATAAGGAGAGAAAATGAGAATTAGTGTAAGTTGAAACAACCCACTTAGAAGCACAGATGTATCTAGCAACAGACCTTTACAGTAGATCCTCAGATTAACTAGGCATTTATATGCTTGAGAAAGAAACAATACATTCCATTCCCCTGCTAAGAAATAAAGAGTATTCAATATTAATTATGTCTGAAAGGAATGAGGCAAGATGGTGAAAAATAACTATTGTATAGATAGGGGAAAAGTTTAGATGATTTAATATTCTGTACAAAGCTCTTGGGAAATAAAAGACTCTGGAACACAAGTTATTTGAGGATAAAAATATTGACTAATTTGAACATTCAACAACTTCTCAAAAAGGCATTTTAACATCGCCAAATCCATATAATTGGATTTGGGGGGGGGTTTTGGTGGGGGAAGGGTATTGGTGGTACTGGGGAATTAAGACTCAGACAAGCTCTTTACCATTTGAGCCATGCCACAAAGTATTTGTTGCTTTATTTTTCTCAAGATACCTGATCTATTTATTGTACAACCACATGTTTAAGTCATCTTGAAAGATAACTCCCTCCCCACCATATGGACTTGCTGTCCTTATACCATAAAGATTAAGATGCTTAGTGGCCAAGAGTATTGTATGTATATATTTGGGGGGGGGTCAGTCATGGGGTTTGAACTCTGGGCCTGGTCACTGTCCCTCAGCTATTCAGCTCACAGCAAGCACTCTACCACTTGAGCCACAGCACCACTTCCAGTTTTCTGGTGGTTTACTGGAGCTAAGAGTCTCACACAGACTTTCCTGCCTGGGCTGCTTTGAACTATGATCCTCAGATCTCAGCCTCCTGCGTAGCTAGGATTACAGTTGTAAGCCACTGGCATTTGGCTATATGTATATCTTTAAGTCAATCTTTAGGAGATGAGAATCCCAACATTGTTGTTTTGGGCTTGGTAGGAAACTTATTCATGACACATTTCAAGAAAAATATCTTAGTCTGACAACTAATTTTATTTTGTAGCTTAATGTAAAACATTTATATAGTCTCATTAAGTGCAAATAATTGATTTTCTGGAATATGCCATTAATTTGACCACTTTATGAAATATATTTGTCATGTGTATATATATATATATATATACTTTTGTGTGTGTGTGTGCGCGCGCGTGCCAGTACTGGGGCTTGAACTCAGGGCCTGGGTGCTGTCCCTGATCTTTTGTTTGCTCAAGGCTATACCACTTGAGCCAGTTCCACTTCTGCTTTTGTGGTGACTAATGGAGATACAAGTCTCATGTACTTTCCTGCCCGGAGTGGCTTCAAGGCATGACCCTCAGATCTCAACCTCCTGAGTAGCAAGGATTATAAGTGTGAGCCACCAGTGCCCATCTATGTATATCTTTTTTGAACTCTGGGCCTGGGCTTGGGCACTATCCCTCAGCTCTTCAGCTCAAGGCAAGAGCTCTACCACTTGAGCCACAGCACCACTTCCAGTTTTCTGGTGGCTAATTCGAGATAAAAGTCTTACAGACTTTCCTGCATGGGCTGGCTTTGAACTGTGATCCTCAGATCTCAGCCTCCTTAGTAGGTAGGATTACAGGCATGAGCCCCGGGCACCCAGTATATGCATATGTATGTATGTATGTATATATTATCAGTCATGGAGGCTGAACTGGGCACTGTCCCTCAGCTCTTCAGCTCAAGGCTAGGGCCCTATCACTTGAGACATAGTACCTCTTCTGTCTTTTTTTTCTGCTTATGAGGTGCATGTGAGACAAGCACTCTACCACTGAGCCAACTTCTCAGCTCCATATGTATACTTTTAATCAAAATCTTAACTATGATAAAGGTCACAAAGAATATAAAAATATTAGCCTAGGTTTCAGTTAACTATTAATTTTCTGTATCTCGAGGTAAAGCTAATCAATTCTCTATTCTGCCTAAATTCAATTTATTAAAAGAATCTTCTGAAATTTACAGACTAGATCATCCATTATTGATCTAAGGAAATAATGGCTGTAAAATTTCAGTAGACCAAAGAAAGTGATCTACATGTTTAAAATGTAGATTCCCCAACTATATATAAATCATCAATTCAGTGGGATTGAAATAATGTCCAGTATTCTACATTTTACAAGTCCTCATGGAGAAGATACCATGAGTAAACTCTTGGAGAAAGTGAAGGGTGAGATGTGAAATATTTTAGAAAACATCATTCAAAGGATTTCACAGGCAATCCAGTTTCAAGTCTCAGATTAGATTAAGCTATCTATATGATAAAACAGTCCACTAGGAGAACCCTAGAGTTTTGTTCTAAAAACCCCTAGTGCTCAAAGCTTCCAATTCTGGTTGGGAAAATCAGAGCATTCTTAAGTTTTCATGTAGATCCTTCAAAACATACATGTTATAACCTTCTGCCTATGCAAAAACCACCATCTTTTGGTAGAATTTTTCTTTCTGCTTATCAAACCAAACACTTTCTGAAGATATCCTTGGTCTCTTGTGTAAAGTGCAACTCTCAAGATGGCCAGAGATCTCAAATTCCCACTCTGAATCCACCCTAGTGCAACATTACATTAAATATCGCTGCTGTCACTGAGGATCCTGTATCCTCCATTGAATTATGGTACTACCTAGAAAGATAGTAAACCAAGGCAGGACAGCAAGCTAGCAACTGGGTTCTGCTTAACTAGAGTTTGCTAGTGCTCAGTACTGTGGAGGTAGCAATGGGATCACAGTGAACTGTTTTCTGAAAACAACTCTTTTATTTCCTTTGTGATATTTTTCCATAAAACGCTGACGATAAAGTGATAAGCCTGAAACACTTTTTCAAACTAAGAGTAAAAATTATTTTCTGGATCCCTGTACCTATTACAGCACCATCATTAAGGTTGGTGTCAAACACTTATTGAGCACATACCAATATACTCTTCTAGAAATGTAAGAGAATTTTTAAAAGATGGCATAGTGCTGGCTCTTGAGAAGACTTGGTTATTGGGAAGATAAGCATCAAAAGACAAACTAATCGTATCACAAGAGATCACAAAAAGGAGAGAGGCCAGGCACTTGTGGTTCATACCTATAGTCCTAGCTAGTTGGGAGGCTGAGATCTGAGGATCATGGTTCAAAGCTAGCCTGGACAGGAAACTGTATGCGACTCTTATCTCCAATAAACTACTCAAAAAAGCCAAAGTAGCACTGTGGCTCAAGTGGTAGAGCACTCACTTTGAGAAAAAGAAGCTCCAGAGTTCAAGCCCCAGGACCAGCAAATAAAAGAAGGAAGAGGAAGAAGAAGAGGAAGAGGAAGAAGATTAAAAAGAAGAAAGAAAGAAAAGGAAGAAAAAAAGAAGAAAGAGAAAGAAGGAAAAGAAAGAGAAAAAGAGAAAGGAAAAGAAAGAAAGAAGGAAAAACAAAGAGAAAAGAGAAAGAAAGAAAGAGAGAAAGAGGAGAAGGAGGAGGAGGGAAGGAAGGAAGGGAGGGAGGGAGGAAGGAGAGGAGCTAGAAGAGCAGGCATAAAGCAAGAGTGAGCCTGGGGAATGTTTATGGCTTACTGGGAAACAGTAAAAGCTCAGTGTAGTTGAGGGAAGTTACTTTACCCTGAAGAGCAAAGTATGAGATAATAATCAGAAAGAAGACTAGGAGCCATCCTGAAGAGAGATTCTGAAATGTCAAGCCAAGAAATTTGCAGTTTGAAGGTAGACAAGAGTAAAGTATCACATAAAGCCATGTTGAGCAATATGAACACTGGAGACATGTAGGATAGGTAGGGGCGGTGGTGCTGAAGACAGCTACATCAGCTCCCAAGTATCAGGAGATGGGGACCAAGAAGAGCAGCATTTATTATTATGAATTTCATGCATCAGTTTCATAAAATACAACTGTTTTGCTATAGATATAGCATCAAGATTTTTCAGAGGATGCTAGCAAAATGAAATTTGAAAGGGGTTTGATTTTTTGTTTAACCAGGAATGTAATGTTTTAATGACAAAAAGGTTATGAAAGGCAAAAGTAATCTTATTTATATTTTTTATTTAAGAGGCTGTGTATTGTTTCACTTTCTATGTCCAATTGATTTGGCAATATACTTTCAAGCAGTGCCCCAAAACAACTTTGGCCTAAAAGTAGAGAAAAATCTAATTTCAAATGGTTCTATTAATTTGAAGGAAATGAAAACTTTGGAGTAAATGCTGCAAACTTGAAAAACATGTCAGTATATCCTTCTATATTTTCTATCCCCATTGTTCAAAAGCTAAAGGGAGAGTGCCTAATCAATCATCAAATCAGGAGAGGATTATTGGTAAGTTCAATTTTATCAAACTGTGTTCACAGAGGAGCAGTGTACAAATAAGACAATTTGAGTACTAGACTCTGAAGGGATGGAAGCCAAATACCTTAATTTTGACAACTTCTTGAGAATGGGGACCAGAATGGGAACCTATTTTTTTTTTCTATCATGACATATTTACATAGAAACAGAACACAGAGCCAAGCAGGCTTTGTTGAACTATTCTTTTATATGATCTGTAAAAGCTTTTTTTCGTTAAAGCTTCTGGGAAAAAAATTGAAGTAATGTATCCCTGAGGTTTTTATTCTGACCTGGTGTTTGTAGCAAGCTGTGTGCGTGTGTGTGTGTGTGTGTGTGTGTGTGTGCCATTAAAGCACTCGTACTGTTGCCACCTTCTGTCCAGACTGAAGAAAACCTTTCTAAGATGATGTGACTAAATCAATGCCTTTTTTCCTAAACACTCTGATTCTAAGTGTGTGTGACAGGATTACTAGTGGATCTAGACTGCTGTGTACTCAGCACAGCCCACACAGGGAATAAATGTTTCTTTGTCTCTACTCCCATTTCTACAGCAATCATCACTCCCTTTCTTGATTTATTTCTATAACCAGACAACAAGCTTGGATCTTCTGTATCATGATTTAACCTCAAAGTCCCTGTAACTCAGATTTTGGTATGCAAAATATAATTGGGTTAATCCCTTGCTATAAGGGATGTTATATATTGCCTTGAGGATTTTTGAATGGCATGTGGTAAGACACAACTGGTCCCTGACATAATTGTATTAGTCTAAGCAATGGGGGATGGATTAATTAGCTACATGTCTAGGAAGCGCAAAAGTCACATCCATGTTAAATATGAACATACTCAAGATGATGCTAGGGGAATGACTTCAAGGTGCAAGATTTTGTTCTTACAAACATTTATTTTCCTCCAAATTTATTGTGTTTTTCTGTAATGATGTGAAAAGTCTTCAGTTCCCTTTTCCCAAGTGTTGAGGTTCAAAAAGCCAGATCTTAACCATTGACTAATCTTCATCTCTTCATGTCTTGTATGTTGATTTTAGTTTCATGTGTAAGTATTTATATTTGTTTTCCTTGGGGATTTATACATTGATATATATATATATATATTCCTACACAGATATATACACTTTTTTTAATCCTCATCTTACCACTTGACAATACACTTTTAAATGTTTTACACAGCTGTTCCTTGGTCAAGGTCATTTGCAAGAGCAAGTCGGTTTCTGAAGAAATCTTGTTTGGTGGGTGAAGGATCCATTGAGGGATTCTCATTAGTTTTTTCCCTGTATTCTGATCCACTGGACCTAAAATCTCAGCACACAGATAAAGTACAGGTTGATTTGGTTTTAATTGTTGTCAAATATTTTATCTATCCAAATTGTTTTGCATTTGTAAAACAGTTGTCTCCTAGATTTGGAATAAATCTTACTCTCCTGAATTTTAAGACTCAGGATATGTGTTGGCTAGGATTTGCAGCGAACATAAAGATAATATCTTTCTAATGCCTCCTCAGCACAGTTGTGACAACTGTGTATGTCCGTGTAAGATACCATGTAATTACACTGTAGTAAGGGGAGAAAAGCTCAGAAAATGCACAATATCCTATTTTTGGTTCAATGAAGTAACTATACCACAAAAATACCAAAGCCCTAAAATTAAAATGGATATAACTCCACCAAGGCTATTAAGGGCCTTAGCTGAATCTAGGCATTGCATTACAAACTCTTGCTTTTGCTTGTTTTCATTTTTAAATGAAAGATTTATTGAAGCCAACCACATAAATATGCTACATTTGTTAGAATGCAGAAATCAGTACAGTAATCAGATTTAGGAGATACTATAATCTCAGCTACCGCAAAGGAAACCAAGGCCAACTCAAATCAGTCCATCTGAGTCCCCAGTCGAGGATCATTCTTCCTTTAGATCTTGGTTAAGCCAGTGGGTAATCCATTCCAGCTCTGCACCTTCTCCAGTTTGTTCATGTCAGAAGTCCCTGGAGGGAGGAGGCTTTCTGGAAATAACCTCTGGTAAGCTGGACTGGGGCCCTTTCACTAATGTAAACTCTGAGATAGGATGGGTAAAATTAGCCCTGTAGCCAAGAACCAGGATCAAAAGATTTCATGCGGGATGTATGAAAGTGATGCGAGACAAAGTTCTTTGTCCAAAGCTCCTATGCAACCACACAATTTCCCATATGCTGAGGTTGAGTCAGATATGCTTCCCTGTCCACAAAAGAATAACTGACCTCTGTACATTCACTACCCTGAAAGTTCTTTCACTGATATGTTAGTATACTACTTTTTGTTCTTTTATTAGTTAATTATGAGTCTATTATGTACTGAATTAACTAGCCAGATTCAAGCATCCTTTTACATTATTCAAGAAAAGAAATTGGATCCTCACACAGATTACAATCCTGTAGACCCGATGGCTAGACTAGGCATTTTCACTTTTTGCCCTCATATGAAGGAACACAGATGAAGTCATTAGCTGCTCACCATGCCTTTACTTTGGTAAGGAATATTTCTGTGCTGCATCCCAGTGAAGAGAGGAAAACTATTTTCTCACAACCCTAGTATATCTGGATGGGATGAAGTTCTCTTCCTCTTAGGGACCCACTAAACTCACCCTTGAAAAAGACTACCCTTGCCCCCTCTCTAACACTGAGACCTCTCAGTACTTCTGCCTACTTCCATTCAGATCACCCCTGATTGATACAATTGTGCCCCAAATGTGAGGAAGATGTATTTTGACCATTTCATTCTTTGCCTAGGTCTTCTGTTCAGGAGCCTAGGAATGCCCCCCTCCTTTATTTTTTCAGGGGCAGCAAGTAGAGAGCAGGAACTGAATTGGGCTGCAGTTTCTTCTGAATTAGTCTTGCCCATGACAGTTTCTCAACAGAAGGTCATTAATCAAAACTTAAATATCATCACCTCACATTTCCCCTCTTATCTACATCTGATCTCTCCAAAACCCAACATGTTACACTTCGATGTTCCCACATGCAACTGTTCAGTGTTTACCTGGAAATGGGAAAGCTTTGATGTCACCACCAGCCCCAAGGACCACAGAAATCTTCACCAGTTGCGTTCCCATTTCTGAAACAAATGCCAAAATCGCCCTGTCTAGTTTTTAAAGTCCACAGACTCCACTTATTTTAAAAAACTGCTCTTCTCACTTTCCCTGCCTCCAGTATCTGCATGCCCTTGCATTTCTTAGTATTAACGAACTACAAATTAACTAATGGTTAACTTGCTAATCCTTTCCAAAACTATCATTCTACTGTCAAGTTTAACTGACCTCTTCATAATGTGCAGCATGCTGTATGATCACCTGGATTCTTCCAAAGGTGTGTCTGTCTCTGAACTATTGCAAAAACACAGAAATGACTTTTGTGCTCCCACAGCTATCTTGGTTGACTTGAGTGGGCACATCTAAGCAGACTCTAAAGAGACAACCACTTGCCAGGAAAGGGTACAATGGCTGCCAGTTCATTCTAACACATGGCCATACAAGCATTTGATGGAAAGACGAAAAAAGAATAGTCTTGTTACTAACTTTCCTTACATTCAAGTAACAGAGACAAAGAGAATTACAAGTTGATTATTCAAAAAGTGTAGATTTGCTACTGGTAAACCTGGAAAGTTTGGAGTTGGGGAAGGGAGAGGGGTGGAGTCTAATACCACAGAAGCCTCTCTGAGTTAAGAAGAATTGGTCTCTGATATGGAAAACTATCCTCCTTGAAAGCTTTAGAAGACATGCAAATAGAGAGTAAGAGTATTTATTGTCAGGGGTGGTGGTGGAAGGAATCATCTGTCCTCTTAGCCAAACCAGTTAGCCCTGGTAGTCAATGTGTAAAATGTATTTGTTTTACATGCTAGGTACTATAACTTGCAGTTAAGTTACCCTTACATTGGATGGTAAGCTCCTAATGGATAGGATTTCTAGTGCTTCTTTTGTACTGGTCAGAACCTAGTACACTGCAGACCCTTAATGACTGATTTCAAATGACCTATTGAGAAATATTTATCATCAGAGTTTAAGTAATCTAAAATATTTAAATATCCCCTTCAATTTTAAAGTTATATAGAGAATTAAATAGAAGAGATCCCCACAGCAGGTAAGAATGGGGAAGGGCTTTAGATGGGCATTAGGAGGTAGAGAAGAAGGTAAGGGTAAAATGATCAGTTGATTCTTTGGTATTCCTGTTTTCTATTATAAACTTTGTTCCATGGCCATGGTTGAACAAATACAAAAACAGTTAAAGATACCAAAAGAAGAAGATTCCCTGACACTTATTTATATGAGCCCTTTAGAAGTGCTCTCCTAGTGTATAATTTAAAAAATAGATTTAGGTGACAGGTGGAGGCAGGGTGGTAATTAAGACAAAAATACTCTAAGGCATGTCACAAAATACTAGCCAGGGAATTGTTGAGAAAACAATCATTTGGATGCCAAAGTCTTTACCTTAAACTCCCTCCCTCAAATTTGAGAATTTAAAAGAAAAAGCATCATCTACATTCCCTACTCCTAAACTGCCTTACAAGATTCTTTTCCTTACTGCCACACCCTTAACTTACCCATCCAAGAATACTTGTTTACCCAAGTGCAAAATTAATATATGAAAGATGGAAGTACTATTTACCTTAGCCTTTACAATAATCTAGGCTTAGGTTCTTTACAGTTTCCATATAGAATCTTCTAAAAGGGATAGTTACCTTCCATCCCGCTCAACAGCAGGGGGAATAAGTGTCCCACCCAGCATCACCCATCCATATTAGGTCTGTTCCTAGCTTTTAGAAATTGTTACTTAAAATGTGTAAAGTCACTTAATATTTTTAAACTCTTAAGATATGTAAACCTTATTCTGATAAATTCTTGACACTGCTCATGGCTACGTAACCTGGCATCTGTCTAGGACAAATGTGCCTGAGATGGGAATAATCAAAGGGTCATTCATTCCCTCAAATATCGTGGGCATTTTTCAGGACTTTTTTTTTAAATGATGTCAGCTTGACTCCCCTTTGAATCCTGTGGGTGTGAGCATTCGGCCCTCCCAGCCTCAGAGGGAAGAGAACCCTTTCTCAGGTTTTCTGTTGCATCTGGCTCCATGCCTAGCTTCATCCCGAAGCAGCATTCTGGGTGTGTGGGGCCACCAGCCAAACAAGCCCCTATGGAACAAAAAGTGTGTCAGTGTAGACAGGAATGAGCCTCTAAAGGTTTGTAGAGGAGGAAGGCAGTGAGCCCCAAACATGACACAAGTGGCCCATTTGGACCTAACAGGTCCAGCTCTGGAGTGTTTCTAGAACCCAACATTTGCCACTGCTGCCATAAGTGTCTAAAATAGTGCATGCAAAGAAGAATGGTGTATTCTCACTTGAGGTAAAAGACCCTGGCCCTTTTGTGCTATGTTTAGGCCTCTTCCCTTTCTCTCTATAGTATCATACTGAGGTATAATAGACTTTCCATGGTCCTTGGATAAAAACACTCAGGAAAAGCTATTTAAGCTGCTTCTTTATCTCTTGTCAGGTCCCCAAGGTTTTTATTGTGGCCCTATGCCAAATCTGGCAAGCCAAAGGTAAAATAATCTCAGTGGCCTTACCTTTACTTCCACTTAGATAAAACTTTAGATTTTAGGTACAAAAGATAATGCCACTACTGTCGACAACAGTATGACTGGTGCAGAAAGGACAACAGGACTAAAGGAATCCCCTGTCCATTTAAAGAAGAATCTCAAAAAGAAGACTTAAAGAAATTAACCAGCATGAATTGGAGGAGCCACACAGTAAGTCTTCTGCATTATATCAGGAGGTTATACAAAGATAAAATATGGTCTCCCTGCATAGTGGATCTTTTTTTTCTTTTGTGCTTGTACTGGGGTTTGAACTAAAGGCCTGAGTGATATCCCTGAGCTTTTTTTTTTGCTCAAGGTTAGCACTCTACCACTTGAGCCATAACTCCACTTCCAGCTTTTTGGTGGTTAATTGGAATCTCACAGACTTTCCTGCCTGAGCTGGCTTTGAACTGTGATCCTCAGATCTCAGTCTCCTGAGTAGCTAGGATACAGATATAAGCCAATGATGCCTGGCTGCCTGGTGAATCCTTAAAATTAAAGGCCCAAGTTTACATCCATTTCTTTCTTCAGGTGATAAAAAGATATGACTACTCAGTCTGAGCAACAAAATGAACCAACAGATAAAGCAAATCTCCACATTAGAAATGACGTGAGCAGTCTCCCAGGGACATGTGAGAATCCTTTTCACAGTACTTTTCCCAGAGTTACCTAGGTTTTATTTCAAGGATCTCACGCTCATGAGATCACCAGTTCTAGTTCTAGGCAGGTGCATTCTTGGAGAGCTCATCCTCTGACTCAGTGCTGTTACGCTCTCTGGATACAGTGAAGACATACCTATGCCTTTTAGCCTCATACAACGAGCAGAACATTTTTTTACATGTCTAATAAACAGAATTTGTAAAGGAACAAGTGGCAGATGGTTTTCTAACAGCCAGTACCCAGGCATTATAAATGGAAGTAGAATACTACAGTTAAAAAAACGGTACGGTTCAAGTAGTGTCCTTAAGAGTTTGGGGTCCTTAGGATTTCAGAACCTTAATCCTCAAGTTCAAGCTGGAAAGTTCTCTGCTTCTAAGTTCTCCCATCCACCCCTGTCAACCCTAACAGAAATAGTCACTAGGCCAAGAAAGATCTAAGTCCATGAGCTCAGAGAGAGATAAACAATTCTTAATTCCCTAATCTCTGAAGAAAGCAGCTGAGGATCCAGCAACAGTCATCAATGCCCTGGATTGCACTATAAGTAGATTTGAATAGTGGTTAACTACACAATTCTAGTAATATCTAGTAACAGGCGAGGACCAACAATCAGAGACCTACTAATCTTAGTAGTATCCTCCTCATTTGAGAGGAATTAGACAAGTCACAAAAGAAAACAAAACAAAACAAAAAACCACACCACATTTTAGGACTCCTTCCTTTTCTTCTATCCAATATCATTATCTAAATCAGCCAATAATCTCTACTCTCAAGGACAAAGTGATTTTCCAGCAAGTCTCCAAAAGCAGCAGTAACTCCTTTATTTTTCCACCTACTAGAATATGAAGGCTTGGTATTTAAAACTGACTGCAAGAACTTCTACCAAGAGAAATTAATAAGCAGAGCAAGCTCCCCAAGGAAAAGGGATGTAGGCCGAAGGACAATGGCAACAGAGTCATTCAGGCAGTCAATAGCTGGACTGCTTGATCCCTCAGTGGTCAAACATTAATGCTCATTTCTCTCTTACATTTATGCTAGAGTTTGGCTCTGCCTCCCAGCACTGTAACACAGTGCTGGCCAAAACACCTGGTGGCTGATGTTTCATGCAACAACAAAGACTTAGGAAATCCACAGGAGGAAATGCCTTGGTCTTGTCACCTATGTAGGATGGACACTCTATTAATGCAATTTAAAAACAAAACAAAACAAAACTAGGGCCCAAGCCAAATCCATTCATCCAAGGAATACACTAGCAGAAGTCCCAATAAACATATATTAGCACTCAGGGTAACTAAAGGCCCATGAAGGAGTTAGTGCTGAAATGGCCTTACAAAACTTCCCACAGGTGGAGATTCCAGTAGAGCATCCCTCTCCACCCAGCTCCCTTTGGGGATCTCCTCTGCTCATGCCTCTCATGACTTTGGGAACAAGGAGGGAAGGATAAAAGATAGATGTGCCAGGGCAAAGAGCTGAGTTTGCTTCTCCTATGGGAGATTACAAGGAAAAATATCTTAATATCACCGCAGGAACTGTGGCCACTGGGTGCAGGCATTGAACTTGAAGCAGTTGTGTGAGAACCAAACTATTTGGTAATCATTACTGTTAAAACCCTCAAGACTTAGCCCAAAGGGAAACGAGTTACAATGCCGTCTTGTCTAAGGGCTACTCACTTCTTTTTAAAGAGCTTGCGGAAGGAGCTGCGAAAGCCCCCTTTCTGGTCTTGCCTGGGGTTTTGATCGCTGAAAGATGTTTGTTCACTTTCTCTTTCTTCCCTCGGACAGAATCGGGTGGTATCTTCTAAATGCATCTCCTGAAAACACAAAAAGGGGCAGTTTTTTACTCTTTTCTAAAAATGTCTAATCCTGGCTGTGGGACAGATTTTTCCTCTTTCTCTTTCTCCCTTCCTTCTTTCCTTCCTTTCCTTCTTCCCTCCTTCATTTCTGTTTTCTTTCTTTTTTGTCACTTTCCCATCCTACCCTAAGAAAATACCAGTGAACACCATATCCCAACTAAAGCAAGAAGAAATCAGCGGATGGAAAGAAATTTCGAATATGGTATTTTTTGCACATTAAAACTAACAGTCTAGCATAGAGTATAATGATAATTAAAGATAAGGAAATAGTTCAACTAACTATAAAACTACAGAAAATAAATTCTTATCTGGCATCAGCACTGCCTTGCTGGAAACCCAGTCCTAAGCCTTCATATCCTTGGCTATGTTTCTCTTTCTATATAATAAGAAACTTTGTTTACTGTAATACTAGGAATTTTGTTTGTGTTTTGGTTACACTTTGGAGGGAAACAAGTAGACCAATAGGATGTTATTACCACATTGTAATATCAGTTCCAAACTTGTATTTCTCTCTATTTTAGTCATAAAGGAAAGGAGTTTTTGAAAGGTCTGACCTGTAAATATGTCTTTAATCTATTTCTTAATTCATAATCCAGATTTTGAGTGTAAAGTGAATTAAAAAGAAGGCTGTATCTTTTTTTTTTTTTTTGTCAGTCGTGGGTCTTGACTCTGGGGCCTGGGCACTGTCCCTGAGTTCTTCAGCTCAAGGCTAATGCTCTACTACTTGAGCCACAGTGCCACTTCCAGATTCCAGGTGGTTAATTGGAGATAAGGGTCTCACAGACTTTCCTGCCCGGGTTGGCTTTGAACTTCGGTCCTCAGATCTCAGCCTCATGAGTAGCTAGGATTACAGGCATAGATCACCAAGGACTAGTAAGGCTGCATCTTTGTGAACTTACTAGTTTCCTTTAAATGTGAGATGTGCTCATAGATGTGTGTACATGCTAGATATTGATATCATGAACAAACTATTTACCTTGAGGTGATTTGAAAGCAATCTAAAATTATCTGCTTAATCCTGATTAACTTTGAGTACCAAAGAAGCCAAAGTGCAACATGCATGCGTGTACATAGACACAGACACAGAAAAAACTCATAAAATGATGGATGACTGCTTGGTGACAGAGAAGCAAAGCTTCTGAGTGGTTTGTTGGAGATAAGAGTCTCATGGAGTTTCCTGCCTGGGCTGGCTTTGAACCGTGACCCTCAGATCTCAGCTTCCTGAGTAGCTAGGATTACAGGCGTGAGCCATCAACACCCAGCTATTTTTTTATGCTAATGCCAGAGGGCTGAGCTTGCTCAGCTTACTTCCAATTGAGCATTTTGCTGTTTATTTTAATAATGGAATCTTCAGGATTTTTCTGCCTAGACCGGCTTTAAACCAAGATCCTCCAGGTCTCAGCCTCCTGAGTAGCTAGGTTTATAAGCATGAGCTACCAGCACCCAGATTTCTGGGTGCTGAGGGTCTTTTGTTATTGTTGGCTCTGTGTGTGTGTATGTGTTTTGGGCCCACTGGGGGCTTGACCTCAGGGGACTGAGTGCTGTCCCTGAGATTTTTCTCAAGGCTAGGCACTCTATCCCTTAAGCCACAGGGCCACTTTTCTAGCTTTTTCTTAATAGTTTATTATTGTAGATAAGTCTCATAGACTTTCCTGCCCGGCTGACTTGGAACTGCAATCCTAAGATCTTAGCCTCCTGAATAGCTAGGACTATAGGCGTGAGCCATCGGTACCCAGATCTTTAATAAGTTTTCAAATTTTGACAAGTCTAAGATTGATTTTGACTGATTTTTTCCAAGTATTCTGCCTAGTAGAATTTTATGAAGTCTGGAGTTGAAAAAAATCATAGCTAAAAGAAAATGCAAGAACCCTAAAGCACTTCAGCAACTTTACCTGAGCACATAACTGGGTAGCTTTGGCCCGCTGCTAGTAACAGATACAGTAGGTGACTCAGTGTGTCCATGTGGGCAGCACAGCTCTTCTCTTTGTCCCCTGGCCTATTTTCTACCTTTCTCACCTGAAATACTGTGTTGAAGGAAAAACATTCTTTGCTGATTTATTTCTAGAAATTACTTTTCATGCTCCATTCCCTCATTCCTTCCCCTCAGTAACTCCTTAAAGTAACTTTTAAAGTATAAGTCTGATATTCGGTATATCTAGGCCTTCTCTGACCACCACCCCAAGAGATTTTATTTAGTGCTAGTAGTGGTGCTTGAACTCAGGGCCTCACTTTCTCACGGCTTTTTCATTCAAGACTGGTACTCTACCACTAGAGCTACACCTGCACTTCTAGCTTTTTGCTGGTTAATTGGAGAGAAGAGTCTCATGGACTTTTTGACCAGGATGGTTTCAAACTGCAATCTTCCCATCTCAGTCTTTTAAGTGTAGGGTAGTATGAGCCACTGCAGCTGGCTGGCCAAGAGGTTTTAGATACTCCTTCAATGGGCTCCCACAGTTATTTACAATTCCATGTTGTCTATTTCTAAATCTTCAGCAATCAGCACAGAGCCTGATACAAGGTGGGCAGTGCTTGCTAGAAAAATTAATGAAGGGAGTTAGTGATCTGTTCCCATTCACTTCATCATGAGTGGAACAGAAGGGTGGTGGCAAAAATTAAGAACTACTTTGTGTGTGTGTGTTGGGATGGGGTATTGTCCTGGACTTGAACTGGGATTCTCAAATCTCAGCCTCCTAAGTAGCTAGCCATGAGCCACTGGCACCTGGTGAGAGCTACTTTGTAAAATTTTCTCTGCATCAGAAATTGCCTTTCTTTTCAATTTATGTTAGAACCTAAATATTTACTCAGGGAACTATTGTCCCTTTCACTACACAATCTGGGATACATAATTTTGGGGCATTCTAAATGTCCCAAAGCTTGCAGAAAGCAAGATACATTAAAGCTAAAGATGTTTTTCAGAACCAATGTAGTTACCAGAGCTTGAACTCAAGTCTTCAAGCCTACTCAGCTTTTCCCACTCATCTGAGGTCCTACTATTTAAGCCAGCTTCTAGCAAGTGGAAATGTATTTGCTCTGCAGCAAACTTGGCAGCCTACATGGGGACTGGGTGACTTGCCTTGCCCCTAGCTACCAACAAGGACAGTGGGCGGAAGGTGACACACAGCGGTCGACATTTTTTTTTCACATTTAAACAAGGAGGTGCACCTTGCACAAAGCGGGGGGGGGGGAGGGGGGAATAGGTTAAGCCTCGCATTCGCCATGTGGGCGCTTTGGGAAGGTACAACGCTGAGACACCACCAGCTCATACGGGAAGAGACCACCCCTAATGTGTGTGTGTGTGTGTGTGTGCGCGTGCGCGCGCGCGCCCCTAACATGTGTGTGTGTGTGCGCGCGCGCCCCTAACACGTGTGTGTGTGTGT
Organism: Dipodomys ordii; assembly: GCF_000151885.1. Taxonomy (NCBI): domain Eukaryota; kingdom Metazoa; phylum Chordata; class Mammalia; order Rodentia; family Heteromyidae; genus Dipodomys; species Dipodomys ordii. The sequence continues at coordinate 1,044,372 of NW_012267253.1, read as the reverse complement.
GTGTGTGCGTGCGTGCGCGCGCGCGCGCGTGCGCGTTGGGCCTAACCAGAGTCGAGGCCTTCTCTGCTCTCTCTGCCCACGTGTGATGTGCCCTGCTCTATGTCCTGCTACCTGCCCCTGGCACTGGCAGGCCATCGAGGCACGAGCCGTGGGGGGACTTCCGGCTCCACCACGGCTCGCCCCCACCCCCCCCGCACCCCCCCTGGCCTCGGCCGCTCCCTCGGTGCTGAGAGACCCTCGGGCTGCCCTGAGATCTAGGCCCGGGGCCGTCGGCGCTGTGGGCTTCGTGTCGGTCGGTTTTACTTTACCCTCCTTACTTCCAAATAGGTCTGTTTTTCGCTTTGGGACCGCTGTTGGGGGAAGAAGGTCCGCGGCGCGCCGCGGGCGGAGGCGGCGGCGGCG
>NW_012267253.1:1002518-1041292 GCF_000151885.1 Dipodomys ordii | reverse complement strand
TCAGCTCTTCAGCTCAAGGCGAGCGCTCTACCACTTGAGCCACAGCGCCACTTCCAGTTTTCTGGTGGTTTATTGGAGATAGGAGTCTCACGTTCTCTCCTGCCTGGGCTGGCTTTGAACCGTGATCCTCAGATCTCAACCTCCTGAGTAGCTAGGATTACAGGCGTGAGCCACCAGCGCCTGGCAAAACTAAGCTATTTTTGAGGTGGTTATAATAGGGTACCTTCGAGTGGAGTGCTTTTTTTTCTAATTTCCACCAGGTGGTAGATGTCTCCCTCCTGTAGCTAGTCTGGCCACCTCTCCTCCCCCTTCTCCCTTGCATTTCAGCCACTCATACAATGCAGTTACTTGTGACAGATACCCAAATTAAGTGGTCTCTATCACCTCAGAATCTTTGCAAAACCCTCTATACTGCACCACCAGAATCTTACTTCTTGAGCTTTTTCCGCTTCTGAATAAGCAAATCCTCATTGCATTGAAACAGTAGAGTGTAGTGTGAGATAAATACTCGAAGGCGCTGAACACACACCAGTAGTAGGTAATAGTCAGGATGTTCCTGCTCTGTGAACTTCAGAACATTCTGGATGGAGAGAAAGAGGTAATGACAGTGCATTAATTAGAATGAAAAATTGCTTTATTTCTTCTGCATCTTATTTTGACATATGTTGTAAATTTGGTAGCTCTTTAATCAAAACAACTAACGGTCCATATGGCCCATTTAATAAACTAACATGTCAAACTTGCTGTTCTCTGGCCAAGGCAAAAGTGAGTCATTACAGTTTGTGTTTGAGTTGGATGGGAATATAAAATAATTCCATCTGAAATGTTAGGAGGAGCTTCTAATATCTGGAGTAGTAGAGTCATTCGAACAATTACTGCCTGTAAGCAATGCCTCAATTCAATGATGACAACATCAGGTATCAAGACAGGTGGGGATTGGTAGCAGGTGAGTTGTGGTGATCAAACCCAGGTTGGAGGCCCCTCCTTCTACAATGCCTGTTGTGTGGTTCAGATTATGGTTTGTCTCCTAAACACTCTTGTACTGAAAGTTTGACCTAAAATTTAATGATATTTAAAAGATTCTGGAACTTATTTAAAGGCAGGAGAGTAGCTCTGAGGGATAGTTGAATGATGGCCACCTTCTTTAAGGAATTAATGCTAGTATGTGCACTGGATTCCTGTGAGAGTGAATTATAAAATAACAAGCTAAGCACTCCCTTCTCTCTTGCTTCCTATCTCATATCAGATAACATGTCCCTTTTATACACACTCACACATTGTGACCTTATCTGTCAAAGGCCCATACCCGAAGCATTATGCTCTTGGGCCTCCTAAGACATAAGCTAAAATAAACCTCTAAGTTCTCAGCTTCAGATATTTTATTATAGTAACACACAAAAAAAGACTAAGATGCTTACTAGGCTGTGAAGGATATGCATGTCATTTGGATTTGAGAAAGCTAATATTTATTTGCCGAATACTTAGTCCTTTTACGTAAATAATTCCATTTAGATTTTACCACTACCCAGTTAACAAGTCACTAACTCTGACAAATATGGAAATTGACTAACAATTGGTTTTCATTAGGTCATCAGCCTAGTAAATAGTAGAGGAAGGATTTTAACACAAATTAGATGATACTACCCAGGCTTCTTTACCCTACCATGCTATACTTCTTACAAATCCTAGGCTTCAGTGCTAGTTTTTTATAGTTATAAACTTGGGCATAACTATAAACTTATATAAGTTATAAACTTATATACTTAACATCTTTGTTCTTCCATATCCTAACCTAAAATGGCAGTAACAATACTTATATAATGGCATTATTGAAAAGATTATTATGATAACCTACAGCCATATACAGTTGAAAATGCCAATACTGATGATATCAGGCTACTTCTAGCTGAGACTAATCACAAGCACTTCTAAGATTTTTTCCCTGAATTACTAAAGAAGATCAGTCAGCAAATAAATCAGAACAGCTCATGGGAAGAAGAGAGTCTAACAAGAGGTTGTAGAGTCTCAGCTTCCTCCATGATGTCACAAGCCCTGTGGGAAAATGGTGTGAAAAGGTCAGCTCATCAGGTTCATGACTCTTCTGTGGCATAAAGTGTGAGAATTCCGTAATAGAACCTTGGACCCAAGCCAAGCCAAGTGAGAATTAGCAGGATAGCAGTTCAGTAGGGAAGGTAAAATAGCAATTTAGATGTTAATGGATGACGTTTAGATGGCTGTAGAACCAAAGAGGCAGGGGCTGAACAAGGCACTTAGAATCTAGCAGGAGTGGTTACAGAAAGATTCTAGACTGCCAAAGATGCTGGCAAATATATATATATATATATCATGAGTCAAAAGTTTGGGAGCTAGGGATTTTTAGTTCATATCCTAGCATATGAAAAGGTATGAGGTAATCATAGCAATCTAGGCCATGTAAATATTGCCAAGAATTATTAATAATTACTTGCACATTTATAGTATATTTAAGTTGGGAGCTAGAAATAATAGCTGGATATGAGAATTCATTTGTGGTTTGCCCCCATGCCTACCTGCAGATGTATCAGATATTCTGGAATGCGCTGGACTATGTGAAAAAACAGTGTGTAGATGTCGGATTTAATCTCTTCATCACCCTGAAAGAAAGGTAGAGTCGCTCTCAGCATCTCTCCAGCTCTGGCAGCAGAACCCGTAGCCATCCCACCAGATTTCTCATTGTCCAGGGCACGTGTGCAGGGACATGTCCAGCAGGAGTGTATCACATACATACTTTTGAATCCACCCTGATTTCCCTTTACTACCTCTTACTTCCTCACCCCTATCATGCTAGATAGAAGCGCTGAATAAGGGTGACTGAGAGCCTTATGAGAGAGGGAAAAGGAATATGATTAGAAACTGATCGTCTCTACAGAAACCACACTGAACTTTCTCTGTGTGCCACCTTCTCCTCTACCTTTCCCTCCCCCCCTTCTTTCCCTTGCTCTTCCCCTTTCCCAGATACGGCTGAATGCTAACATGTAGTAGCATTACATTAGGTTGGAAGTAGCAGAAGGAAGGGGATTGAAGTAGAAAATCAGATAGCGCCCCTCATCTCTGTCAGCTTCGGCGCTTCTGATTATGTTTTTCCCTATGATCCAGAATAACTGAATTTGTTGTATATAGACACATGCTTGCTCAAGACATAATGTATCACTGTGGTGGAAATGCTTAAAGCCAACACTTTTATGATCTTATAAACTCATAAAGAATAATTTAATATTGAGATTCATACCTTTTGAACATGAGTGTGCACATGGGTGTACACATGCATGGACACACATCAGACAAGCCTGAAGAGCTCTGCTAAGAAGACCTATTACTCTGTCTATAGTTCCAGTGTAGTGAAACAGGGTCAGAAAAGCAGGGGGGAAAACCAAAGGAAAGATACTGATTCTTGAGTGGCCTCTTTTAATCCCAAGGAAGGTACCAGACACTTCGTTCAAGCCATTCCTCAGCCTGAAAAACAAGCTCAGAGTGTGCATGCTGTGTTGGCAGTGTGGAGCGCAATGCCACGTAGATGATATATAAGCAAAAGATGTCACCAACATGGTTAACTTACCTCCTTCAGAACAACAACGTGAACCAATGAGATGCACTCAGGCAAGTCCCTCAGGTAGGCAACATAGTAATCTAAGAAATTATTCTTTAAAACAAACACAAAAATTCGTGGTGAGAACCTGAAATCAGGAATGACTATATTTTTATATGGAAAATGAAAATTACTATTTTAATTGTTCATTTAATGTGCCCTTTACTATCTTTTGAAGATTTTATCCATATTTTTTTCAGTTTTAAGATAAATACTACTTTAAGCTGGGAACCAAAACTCAATACTTATATAGTAATGACAGAAAATGGAATAATAAACCATGAGAGGACTGAGGGTCATGTAAGTTAAAAAATAGATTTTTTAAATTGTTAAATGATAAAAGTGAATAGTTGTCGTACTTCCTTTTTGCTTCGATCATCTACATACAAATGTGATCAAACTATATTATCTAGATGAGAAGTTCTCAATGATTTCAACTGACTGCACATTTCAATTAATTGCATATTCACCTATGTGATTTCCCCTCAGGAAAACAATTTATATTTTCCAAAGTTATATCCCCAAAGCTACCATAATTTTTAGTTCTGTAAAGCATGCTGCATACAAATGAGTAAAATTGATATTAGAAGGATTGCACTATCGACTCTTGTATTCAAGGAACCATTTGGCAACTTTGTATTTTTATCTGCAGTTGAGACACTGATACACAGATCTGTAGATCTATTTTAATTAGTCCACATACACATATTTAAATTTTTTTTGATACTGGTCCTGGAGCTCCAACTCAGGGCCTAACACTTGAACTCAGAGCCTGGCACTATCTCTGGGCTTTTATGCTCAATGCTAGCGCTCTACTACTTGTGCCTCAGCACCAATTCTGGCATTTTTGGTGATTAATTGGAGATAAGAGTCTCATGGACTTTCCTGCTGGGGCTGGCTTTGAAATACAATCCTCAGATTTCATCCTCCTGAGTAGCGAGGATTAACAGCATGAGTCACTATGCCTGGCTCATTTAAATTAGCCCACACAGTATTTAAAAAACAAAATGTTATACAATATTTTGGATTTTAGACTTCCCTTAAAATAATAGACCTGGCAACTCTGGTTCTTTTTTCCCCAATGATAATTGAATAAATCTGAGTAGCTGTTTCCTGTAGCAAAATGCATCTCCTCCACTTTGGTCCAGTCCCTACCACACCATGTTGCATTACATTCATTTCACTTCATTTATGAATGGCACTATCTGGGCCTGTAGACAACTGAGTTTTTTTGTTTTTTGTTTTCTTTTTTGTCCTGGGGCCTGAACTCTGGGCCTGGGCCCTGTCCCTCAGCTCTTCAGCTCAAGGCTAGTGCTCTACCACTGAGCCACAGTCACATCTGGCTTGTTCTGCTTAAGTGGTGCTGAGGAATCGAACCCAGGGCCTCATGCATGCAGGGCAAGCACTCTACCACTGAGCTACCTTCCCAGCCCCGACATCTGAGTTTTAAACTTCAGGCCTGGATCCTATTTTCTTTCAGAACATTATAGAGATTTCAAAATTTAGCACCCTTAGCTGGGTGTCAGTGGCTCACACCTGTAATCCTACCTACACTGGAGGCTGAGGTCTGAGGATCAGAGTTCAAAGCCAGTCTGGGCAGAAAAGCCCATGAGACTTCAATTAACCATCAGACAACTAGAAGTGGTGCTGTGGCTCAAAATGGTAGAATGCTAACCTTGAGCAAAAAAGTTCAGGGACAGCACCCAGGCCCTGAGTTCAAGCCCTGTAACTGACAAAAAATAAATAAAGGAAGTAAAAAAAAAAGAGACATTTAGGACAAATAGCCATTTATCATATATTTTTAAAAAATCTTTGAGGGTTGATGGCATGGCTCAGTAACAGAGCACCTGCCTAACAAACACAAGGCCTTGAGCTCATGCCCTAGTATTCTAAGAACCTCTGAAGGACAAAAACTATATGTGAAGATACATATACACAAATCCTTGAATATTTATTTGATATGGATGGATGGATGGATGGATATATGCATAATGGTACAGTTGCCCCCCCATATATATATATATATATATATATATATAAACATATACATACAAACATACATTTCATTGGAGGCAGTTATAGTTTTTAAGTTATGCACTGTTAGTTGGAAGACTTACCTGCATTTCTTTCATAGATATCCAACTATTTAGCAAGCTGGGTGGTTTCATCAATGCCTTTCCATCTCTCTGAGATAGAAAAGTTATACCATGAACTAGAATGGAGAGGTCAGACAACCTATCAGGGTTCTCCTAGCTCTGAAATTCCCTGTCTAAATTCCTCATTAAAAGACGAGTACAACACAGATCTGTACAAAGCTGACAGAGGGAGACAACACCTTACCTCATCATTTGTTAACTTAAGGAATAAATCTCCAAGGACTCCTTGGCGTGGCCACTTCAGGACCCTTTCCTGCAGTGCATGGAGCAAATCTAGATGCTGCTGGACAAGATATCGTAAAGAGCCAGGGAAGAGGCTTGAAACAGAACAGAGAGAATCACACATACCAGCTGTAGAAAAGAAGACTCTTCAGGAATAAATGCAGCAGTTCCCATTCTTTACACTCAATCAAAATACTCTGAATCATGGATCTGAATTTAGAATACCTAAAGACAGTCTGAGACCACATAGCTGAAATACATGAACTGCGGAGACCCCTTTACTGATGACCCCCACGTGGTTATGTATTGAACAAAATGTAAAGAACACATCACTCAAATGACCTTTTCAAACCCAACTGGATACACTCTTGATTACTCTGAAACTAGTGGAAATGCTAAAGGAAATATTTTTCAGTGTTTTAAAACTAATTCTAATTTGATGGGCAAATGATCTATTCCACTTCATGCCATAAATGACAGCACCTAAAGTGGCACTTGGTTATTCTTAGCTCCTGGGTAGGAGATTGCTAGTTGAGTAAGGAGGAAAATGTGTTTAAAGCTGAAAACTCAAAGCATAGGGAGTTGGACATCAGAAAGGGTTCCCCTTTCCCTTTTCGTTACTGGGGAGGCATCATGGGCAAGGACAGTCTTGCCTGGAGGCATTATAGAACAGAGCTGGTCTGCGACTCTGTGGAGCTTGAACCCCTTTCCTACTCCAAGTCTTCTTTCCTACCCCAAGCCTTTCTCTTCTGCCTTTTTGTATGTCTCCATTTTTCTGAGAAAATAAAGAAGAAAGAGAAAAGTTAGAGAAGGGTGTGGTGAAGAGGAGAAATAGAAAAGGGAATCATAGGAGGAAGAAGGGAACCTAGCTGGAGAAGAGTGGGGCAGTCAAAGCACTATAAGAATAAGGAAAAGGCTGGCAAGGTGGCTCAGTGGTAGAGCGCTTGCCTTGCATGCATGGGGCTCTGGTTCGATTCCCCTGCACCACATAAGCAAAAAGAAAAAAAGCCGGAAGTGGAGCTGTGGCTCAAGTGGTAGAGCACTAGCCTTGAGCTGAAGAGCTGAGGGACAGCACCCAGGCCCAGAGTTCAGGCCTCACGACCGTACTCCCCCCCCCCAAAAAAAAAGAATAAGGAAAGAAGGGCTGGGAAGGTGGCTCAGTGATAGAGTGCTTGCCTTGCATGCATGAGGCCCTGGGTTCAATTCCTCATCACCACATAAGCAGAAAAAGCTGGAAGTGGAGCTGTGGCTCAAGTGGTAGAGTTCTAGCCTTGAGCTGAAAAGCTGAGGGACAGCACCCAGGCCCAGAGTTCAGGCCCCACAACCAACAAAAAAATAATAAGGAAAGAAGAAACGGCACAAAGTTTTTCTCAGCTACAGCAAGAATTTGAGCTATAACTAGGCAGCTCAGGAAAACTGAAAGTAGGTTCCTTGTGCTTCCCATGCAGCAAATTTAACCAGCATAAAGCCATAGCCAGCCAGATACTGGTAGCTCACATCTGTTTCCTAACTACTCATGGAGGCTGAGATCTGTGGATCAAGGTTCAAAGCCAGCCTAGGTAGGAAAGTCCACGAGACTCTTATTTCCAATCAGTCAGCAAAAAAAAAACAGGAAATGGAGGTGTAGCTCAAGTGATAGAGTTCCAGCTTTGAGCAGAAAAACCAAGCAAGAACACGAGGCCCTAAGTTCAAGCTCCACTAACCTTTGCTAGAAAATAGGACACTAGAATGAGAAGAGGTTTTTGTAAAATTATTTCTAAGCAAACCAAGACTGTAGCTGTAGCACAAGGAAGAGAAAACACAAGACTAGGCTTGTGAGCTTCTCTGTGAAAAAATACAAGAAATCTTCTACTCTCGTGTTCCATTCTATTCCATCTCCTTCATTTTCCATGAGTCTCCACACAGGCAAACCTAGCAGTTCTTAAACACCAGAGGATAGAACCTCCTGATCTGAGCTCTTACAGATGGAGTGGTGGGTTTGGAAGACCTAAGTAATCCCCATCCAGATTGCAGAGGAATTCAAAGAAGTGACTGAGAGACACAGAAACTGGCAAAAGACCACCAAATGAAGGAGAAAAGCACAAATGAAAACAATGTAAGATCTAAACATTGCATAAACAGAAGACCTAGGTGGAAAAGTTTTGCCCACTCAGAGACTAAGAATGACTTGGTAATATTCATGTGTAAGACAATGTATTCAGACTACCATGGTGAGATCTGATTTTGGGATGAATTGTTTATATGAATTCAGCTGTGTTTTGGATTGTATCTTTTGTTTGTCTCCCTCTTTCTTTCTAGAATACTTCTAGAATGTCTTCTACTATACTGTGACCAATGCATTTACACAGTTGGAGAACTGACACCAACATCCTTCTGGACTGCCCATTGGGGTAACAGATTTCACAGTGCAGTTGGGGAAGGCTAGTGCTCACATGAACTACTGCAGAAAAGCAGACGTTCCAAGAAAAGCAATGTCCTATAGTATGTTCTTTGGCAAATTGAAAATTGGCAATGTGGTTTTAAACTTCCAGATCTTAGTGTCTTCGTCTACAAGGCATAAATCATAGCTTTCTGGAGATCTTTTTTATCCAGTGCTGGGGTTAGAACCAAGAGCCTCACACATGGTAGGGAAGTACTTTACCATTGAGCTACACTGCTAGCCTCAATTCTGGTGAAGAGTTCATGAAGTTATAGATCATGGGTCTAGCATGGAGCCTGGTTACTATGTTCCAAAGTGTACACAATTCTCTTTCTCCTTTCCCATTTATGCCCTAGCTCCCCACATGTACAGAAACTAGGAAGAGAGGCTGCTTAGACATGAAGCAAAGCTATTCATCCAAAAGGTAGACGTGCTTTTAGATTTAATTAATATAAATTGAATGAGTATTTGGCAACAGCAAAAAAAAGGAGGAAGGCCAGAGTTCAGAAACTTCCCAGATCCTGAAGAGCAGCTGGGTGGTTGTATTGGAATCCGGAAGGGGAAAACCAACAGTGAGAATCTGTGTGACCACTGGGAGAAAATGAAGCCCAGCCCAAAGCCTCTATTGGTCATAGCTTTGTGTTGTGTTCCCCTTTTTGCTCTATATTTGACTTACCTCAATTTTGCAAGAAAATAGTTCTTTAAAATATTCAAGACAGGGCTGGGAAGGTGGCTCAGTGGTAGAGCACTTGCCTTGCATGCCTGAGGCCCTGGGTTCGATTCCCCAGCACCACATAAGCAAAAAAAAAAAAGCTGGAAGTGGCCCTGTGGCTCAAGTGGTAGAGCACTCACCTTGGCTGAAGAGCTGAAGGACAGCGCCCAGGCCCAGAGTTCAGGCCCTCGACCGGACCCAAAAAAAAAATATTCAAGACATTCACAAGTCTGTCAGGAAATGTTCCCTCACCTCAGGCATTTAGAGTAGGGGGAGCATGTGTTTTGGCTACAAAATCAAGTAAGTTTAGGGGAATAGTAAGGAGCAGAAAAATATAATTAGAGGCTTCGCAAAGTAGAATCATAATCTATGAACCATCCGAGTATATTATCTACGGGAATATTTATAGTAATACTGCTACATAATCCACACTTGCCATTCATTTGGTCTTTTCCTCAGTTATTCTCAATTACTGCATTAGTAAATTTCTCTCTCTCTCTTTTTGGTTTGTCTATCTTGGTGCTTGAACTCTGGGCCTGGGCACTATTCCCTGAGCTCCTTTTGCTCAAGGCTAGCATACTACCACATGAGCCACAGTACCACTTCTGACTTTCTCTGTGATTAATTGCAGGTAAGAGTCTCACAGACTTTCCCACCTGGGCTGGTTTGAACTAGGATCCTCAGATCTCAGCCTGCTGAGGAGCTAGCATGACAGGCGTAAGCAACTGGTGCTTAGCTTCCCTGAGCTTTTTTGCTTAAGGTTAGTGATCTATCACCTGAGCCACAGCTCCACTTCTAGCTTTTGGCTGTTTAATTGGAAAAAAAGAGTATCATAGACTTTCCTGTCTGTTCTTTGAACCACAATCCTCAGATCTCAGCGTCTTGAGTAGCTAGGATTTCAGGTGTACACCACCAAGCCTTTTATCCTTCATGCTTTCTCCAAATATAGAGGGAAGCAACTGTGAGCAGGTACAGAGGGAAGAGTATGGTGACACTAGGGTTAGAATGCTTGTATAATGTACTATCTACCCAGTAGAAGCTCTCTGCCTTTCTGTGTCTTTCTGCCTTTCTCTTTCTGTGTCTCTCTTACACATACACCCACATACACATGGGGTCAGACTAGTGCTGAGTTATTATGGAATGGCCACTTAGTACACTCAGTTTTTCAGATCTCTGCTATCTCTATTCCCTTGTACCTTTGTGAGACCTGTCCTGTGGCCCATGGGGCTGTGCAGAAGACTCACAGGGGCCCTCTAGTCCCTGAAGGCCCAGAAGACTACACTGATTTTCTTACTTGCTGAGAATCTCACTTTGAGACATGATGGGTTACTTGTCATCACTGTCTATTTTCTTTTCAAAGACTATTTCTGCAACCTTTTATAAGCCACAGAATCCCCCAAATGGAAACAGTGAACAACTTACCTTATGTCCAAATCACCCTGAAAAGCAAAGGCAATAAATGGATGGATACCTTCTCTCTTTGGAATTCCTCTTTCCATCGGACCCCTGGAATGTTGCCTTAATCTTCAGGATCAGAGAGATATTAATGACATATTTTCTTTCAGATTCAAGCAGTTCTAGAGCCACAGTTTGTCTTTTAGCTTTAAGAATAAACCAGAAAGGGAATTTTTGTTAACTTCTTCCCCAAATCTTGTGGAAAAAAAATAGAAAACAATCAAAAGATATTGAGAGTAGTAAAAAGACAACAAATAGTAAAAAGAAAACAAATGGAAGCATACTAATTCATTCAGCAGGTCCAAAGACACAAAATGTTATTGTCCCTGCTTACTGAGCAGGGCATCCACTACCATCTAAAGGTCTGGAGAAACAAATACCATGCAAATAAGGGTAATGCTAGAAACAAGTAAAATGGCGAAAAGTCTATATAAGGTACTGGGGCTGGGAAGGAGGCTCAATGGTAGAGTGCTTGCCTTGCATGCATGAGGCCCTGGGTTTTATTCCTCAGCACCAGATAATCAGAAAAAAGCTGGAAGTGGAGCTGTGGCTCAAGTGGTAGAGTACTAGCCTTGAGTTGAAGAGCTGAGGGACAGCACCCAGGCCCAGGGTTCAAGTCCCACGAACAATAAAAAAAAAAATTTTTAAGTTTATATAAGGTGCAATGGAATGTTCTCCCTGCCAGATGTTTTCCTCATTTCTATCAAAGAATATAAGAAAGAGAAACTACAGAAGGAAGGGATAGGATGTGCAGTAAAGACTTCAGGCCCAGTAGAAGTCAAGGTTGTAATGATAGCCTGGAAACAAGGGAATTCAAAGAAGCTTTGTTTTCTGAACAGCTCGATGCTCAGGGCCCTCTTTCCCTTCCAGCAGGTTCCAGCATGTGGGCAGCCAAGATGAAGCACTCCATGAAGGAGGCTGGAAGGTTTTCCACTTGTTGACTGAACTGCCCAAAGAAAAAGACCCTCAGACAGGAACATAAAGCAGGACCCACCAAAGAAGTCAGTTTGCTCCCTGACTAGCTTATCTTTTTAGATACTGCAGAAAATAAATGAAAACTTTTTTTTAATCTTAGAATTAATATTCCCAGAAAGATGAGGAAAGTAATCATTATTTAACAATTGCAGGATGCTATTTAAAAAAGAAAGGAAGTGGGATTTTGTTGTTTTGTGTATGTGGGCCTGGGCACTATCCTTTAGCTTTTTTGCGTAAAGCTGGCACTCTATCACTTGAACCACAGCTCTACTTTCTGACTTGTAGGTGATTAATTGTAGAGAAATCTCCTGGATTTTTCTGCCCAGGCTAGCTTTGAACCACAATCCTCAGATCTCAGCTTCCTGAGTAGCTAAGATTACAGGCATCAGCCATGGTCACCAGGCAAAAAGAATGATTTTTTTTAAGAAGAAATTTTGAAGCATAGATATAAATTAAAAGAGATAGGAATGAGAAAAGTAGAGAAAAAGTGTAGGAAGAAAAAGTAGAGAGGAAAAAAGTAGGAAAACGAGAAGTACAGATAGGAGAGACAGAAACAGAGAAAGAAAAACATAGGGAGACAAGATAGACACTCAGGATATGCCTTAGGATTTGCCTGCCTACCAAATGTGAAGTCCTGGATTTAAACCCCACTACCATAAACAATAAGACTTAAAAATTAAAAAGAAAAAAGGCAGAAACAGTAGCTTCTATCAAGACAAATTATTGGTCAAGGATGTGTAAAACGACTAGATGATTTGTTCTGCCAAAGTAAGGAGTAGATTAAGGTACTAAGGATACTTAAGATAAACAAAAACAGTATCAGTAACAAAACAGGATTCTAATATAAGAAAAATATGAAGGAAGCATCTAGGAGGACGGGAAGTCCTAGAATGATGATGGCAGTGTGCTAAGACAGTGGAGTGGATGACAGGTCCCTGGGGCAAATGAGTTAAAGAAAATACAAATGATAGAGCTTTTGTTACATTGTTCGGAAAAATTTCAAGATCTGTATGAATAGAAAACATAAGAAGAACAGAAATACCATGTTCTTTAACTGGAAGATAATTCTGTCAAGATGACAATTCTCTGATAATTGGAATACAAAAATATAGAGTCTAGAATTAGACTCACCCATCCATGTAAGATCACTCTATTTTCCCCAATGCAAATGAACAGGAAAGGGAAAGTATTGACAGTAAACAATGCTGAGGCAACCAGAGAGTCACCTGGGAAAAAATGAAACTGGACCCCTTCCTCACACCATACATCAAAACGTATTCAATAGAAAAGCTTAACTATAAAGATTTTATACAAAAATGTATGAAAATGTCTATGTAATCTTGAGAGTACACATAAGCTACTTTAAAAGTTTAAAATTGGCAAAAGGAACTTGTTTAAGGTTTTAAACTTCTGTTCATCAAAAGACAAGCCACACACATACACTGGAATAAAGTACTGTCAATAATACATGTTTAAAAACAGCTTTCTAGAATATGTTTGTTAATTTCTACAAACAGTAAAAAGAAAACCTAGTTTTGGGGCTGAGAAGGTGGCTTGGTGGTAGAGCGCTTGCCTTGCAAGAAAACCTAGTTTAAAGATTGGGCAAAGGATTTTATAGGAGAAGATCTATCAATAACCAATATGCACATGAGTAAAAGATGTGCCAAATCCATACTATCTAGAAAGTGCACATTTAAACTACAATATGATAGCAGCACACACCCAGGAGAATGGTTAAAATTAAAATGCCTGTCCATGCCAAGTAACAAGAACTCTCATACATTGTTGGTGGGAGTATAAAATTATCAAAAACACTTTGGAAAATTCCCTTAAATTTTCTCTTAAATGTAATCTTAAATTATAACCTAGAGATTTCATGACTAAGTATACATACAAGAGGCATACACTTAAAATACATATTAGTATTCAAAGACATGAGTATTCATAGCAGTTTTGTTCATAATATCCTCAAGCTGAAAATAATGTAAATATCAGAGGAGAATGAATGTTGCTTAAATGTGCTAAATAAAAAGAAATGAACTAGCAAACGAATTACATGCAACAATATGGAAGAATCTCAGAAATACACGTTTGTTGAAAGAAAGTATCCAGACACAAAAGAATACATACTATATTTCATGCATATGAAATTCAAGAACTGCCAAGACTAATTTATGGCATTTGAAAACCCAATAATCATTCTTTAGGTTGATATTGACCTGGGGGAGTGATAATGACCTAGAGGAGTGATACAGTAGATATTCCAGATACTCCTTTGTGAAACACCAATAAGGGGCTGGGAATATGGCTTAGTGGTAGAGTGCTTGCCTAGCAAGCAGGGCTTCAATTCCTTAGTACCACATAAACAGAAAGAGCCAGAAGCAGTGCTGTGGCTTAAGTGGTAGAGTACTAGCCTTGAGCAAAAGAAGTTCAGGAACAGTGGCCAGGCCTTGAGTTAAAGCCCCAGCACTGACGAAAAAAAAACACCTACAAAAACCAAAAATCCAATAAGCTTAAGTGTATACTTTGAATTCTGTGAATATTAGGTAAATTAAACTCTCAGTAAAACTCTCAGTAAAGTATTGGCATAAGAACAGACCTCAGGACCAATGAAATAGAATTGAAAACCCAGAAATGAACCTACAGACCTATAGCCATCTAATCTTCGATAAGGGAGCTAAAACAATAGAATGGAAGAAAGACAGCCTCTTCAATGGTGCTGGCAAAATTGGTTAACTACATGTAGAAAACTAAAGCTAGATCCTTATATATCACCCTGCACCAGAATCAACTCCAAATGGATCAAAGACCTTGAAGTCAAAGCAGACACTCTGAAAACATTATAGGATGGAATAGGAGAAACCCTAGGTCTCCTTGGCTCAGGCCGAAATTTTTTGAATAGAGACCCAGAAACACAACAAATCAAAGAAAGGTTGGACAAATGGGATTGCATAAAGTTGCAGAGCTTCTGCAGGGCAAATGACATAGCTAGCAAGATCAATAGAAAGCCCACGATTGGGAGAAGATCTTTACTAGCCATACAACGGACAAGGGTCTCATATCTAAAATATACTTGGAACTCAAAAAATTAAACCCCCCAACAACAAATCCCCAAAGAAACAACTGCCCAATAAATAAGTGGGCTAAAGACTTAAAGAGAAACTTCTCTGAAGAAGAAAGAAGGATGGCCAATAGACACATGAAGAAATGCTCAACAACCCTAGCCATAAAAGAAATGCAAATCAAAACAACATTGAGATATCACCTCACTCCAGTTAGAAGGGCAAAAATCAAGAACTCTAACAACAACAGATGCTGGAGGGGATGTGGACAGAAAGGAACCTTACTTCATTGTTGGTGGGATTGTAAACTTGTTCAACCACTTTGGAAAGAAGTATGGAGGTTCCTCAAAAGACTTCACATAGAACTCCCCTATGACCCAGCAATCCCACTTTTGGGCATTTACCCAAATGTTTACAAACAAGACCACACTAAAGCTACCAGCACAACTATGTTTATTGCAGCATTATTTACCATAGCTAAGATATGGAACCAACCCAGATGCCCCTCAGTAGATGAATGGATCAAGAAAATGTGGTATATGTACACAATGGAATTCTATGTCTCCATCAGAAAGAATGACATTGCCCCATTTGTTAGGAAATGGAAAAACTTGGAAAAAATTATATTAAGTGAAGTAAGCCAGGCCCAAAGAAACACAGGTCCCATGGTTTCCCTTATTTGCAATATCTAGTATATCTATGAGTCAAGCGGAAAAGGTCAGATAATGTAATGTCAGGAAAATGAACCCTTAGATATATATCTTAATGTTTTTTTCTTTTAAGCATGTGTTTTGAACACATAAGATTATCTCTTTGTTGCTTTGTATGTCCCTCCCCCACAGTATAACCCCTGCTTTCACTATATTTGATGTCAGTATAACTTGTGGAGGAGATGGGGAAAAACCAGTTGTTTAAGGATACAGGTGGACCTGTTGCAACAATGAGAAGTACAAGTTGTCATGTCCAAAACAAGCTTTACAACGTCGGTGGGGAGGGGGGGGAAGGAGAAAGATTGGGATTGGGTGGGAGGGGGGAGGCTGGGAAGGGATGTGAAGGGTAAACCAAAGGAGGAGGCTGCAATGCTTGGTAAGAAATGTACGCATTATCCTGCCCATGTAATTGTAACCCCTCTGTACAGTATGTTCACAAATAAAATTAAATTAAATTAAAAAAAACTCTCAGTAAAATACTGTTTAAAAAATAGTGGCATTGGGCTGGTAAGGTGGCTCAGTGGCAGAGTGCTTGTCTCGCATGCATGAGGCCCTGGGTTCGATTCCTTAGCACAACATAAGCAGGAAAAGCCGGAAGTGGCGCTATAGCTCAAGGGGTAGAATGCTAGCCTTGAGCTGAAAAGCTGAGGGACAGTGCACAGGCCCAGACTTCAGGCCCTACAACTGACAAAAAAATAAAATAAAAAATAGTGACATCAAAAATACTTAGTGACATCATTTTCCCCCTAAAATGTGGAAGAAACTGTCAAAAGACTGAAATGGTTGCTTTTTATGTTTTTTTTGGGGGGGGCGGGGTTGGTTGGTCATGGGACTTGAACTCAGGGCTTGGGTGTTGACCTTGAGCTTTTTTGCTCAAAGCTAGTGCTCTACCATTCTGAGCCACAGCACCACTTCTCATCTTCTCAGGGTTAATTGGCAATAAGGGTCTCACAGACTTTCCTGTCCAGCTGTCTTCAAACTACAGTCCTCAGATCTCAACTTCTGGAGTAGCTAGGATTACAGGTGTGAGCCACCAGCGCCCAGCTTGCCATTATTTTTCATAATAAACCTTTTAATATGATTTAATTGTTCAAGTATTTGATGATAAAGTTAAAAGGAAAAAAATTATCTCTAAGGGAAAAAGAAGAAAGAATAGAGGCTAGAAACAATTGCACTGTCTGCTACTTTGATAGGAGACAATTAATAAAAGATTAGGATATGAAGATTCCACATCAATGATTCAGTAGTTCAAAAGTTTAAATTTCTTTTATACCAATAATGTATTTCTCCTTCTTATTTCTTCTTCCTCTACAATCTTATGATTCTTTCAATACTGGGGTTTGAACTCAGGACTTTATGCTTATGAGTATAAATTGCTGTACCACTGGAGCCACTCAACCAGTATATTTTTTTAAGTTTTTTTAAAAAAATTATTAGCCAGACATGGTGGCTCATGCCTGTAATCCTAGCTACTCAGGAGGCTGAGATCTGAGGATCACAGTTCCAAGTCAGCCTGGCCAGGAAAGTCCAAGAGACTTATCTCCAATTAACCACCAGAAAACTGGAAGTGGCGCTGTGTAAAAGTGATGTACAGAGGTGTTAATTATAGTTACATAGGTAACAAGCACATTTCGTTTTGAACAGTGTCACTTCTTCCCTCATTTTCTCACAGTTTCTCCCCTCCCCAAACTCTTCCCTCAAAAGTTGTATAGTTCCTTTTCAACATAGTGTCTAGTGAGTATCACTGCTGCATTTGTTTACCCTTTGTTCTACCATTTCTGGGCTTTCCCTTACCCTCAAAACAGATAAAGTTATATATAAGACAAAAAGCACAGACATCAAAAACAGTGACAAAAGAGAAAAAATGAACAAACAGACAAAAGAACACAAAAACTAAAATAACCTCTTGTTTCCATTTCTTGGAATTCATTTTGATAAACATCATTTTATAAGATCATATGCACATGGCTATTGAGCCTTTATGATCTCACTTCCAGCAGTATCTTTTGGCATGAGTTATTTTCAGGACAGAGTCTTCCTTTATGCCCGGAGAAGCCTGGACTGGGATCCTCCTGTCTTCCTTTGTCATTGGTATGGCAGGCACAGATCACCATACCCAGTCATTGTTTGAGATAGAATCTTAGAAGCTTTTATGCCTAGACTAGCTTCAAATTAAGATCCCTACTATCTGCCTTCCAAGTAGCTAGAATTATAGGCTTGAGTCACCATGCCCAGCTACAATCCTATGCTTTTTTTCCCCCACTTCTGGGGTTTGGACTCAGGGTCTTATACTTGCCAGGCTGTATTCTGACCATTTAACCTGTCTTCTAAGCCTGTTTTTGCAGGCTATTTTGGAGGCATGCACCACCACATACAGCTTCCCTCTGAGGAGAAGGAATCTCATGAACTTCTCCCTATAGGCTGGCCTTAAACTATGATCCTCCCAACCTTTCAGGTAGCTAGGGTTACAGGCCTAAGATGCTGGCTTGAAAACTCTTTTTCTTCACTGTATAAATCCTTAATGTTCATAACCTACACTTTTTCCAAAGTAGACAGTTTTATACAGAATGACCCAAAAGGAAACTTAAATGACCAATAGTTTATATGTATGCTTGATTCCAGTCTTAATGAAAAGGAGAACAAAAATGAAATCTCTCAAGAAAGCTTCAACACCACACTTCTTTTTTTCCCAAAGCACTATATTACTAAAGGTCATGACCACCCAGAAGATGACACTTCCACCAAACCATGTGGCTGCTACTGAGTCCTTCACCCCTTTGGCTTTTAGTTACTTCATCTTCAAAAGCAACCAGAGATCGAGTGATCTCATATAGCCTCTGGATATGTCTTACCAAGATTCTAGCCCTTAGGTTCCAAGCTCTAGTCTGTGTTCTGCCAAATTTCAGGCTGGATCCCTTCTTGGGAACTTACCAGCTAAAGAAGTTTCACATAAAACATTTTCCAGGGAGCTGTGTCTACCCTGGCCCACTTCTTTGAGTTTATCGGGGTGGTCTTTTGTGACATATTCCTCGCCCCACTCTTTGCCATCCTTAGGCTGCCTCCACACACCAGATGACAGATGGCTCTTGGACTGGATATCAGCTGAGAGGCAAGACTTCACGTTGTCATCTGCTTCTGGAGTTGCTGGGTTCACGGCTGAAAAAAAAATGCTATCAAGTTCTTCCTTTTTTTGAAAAATACATTGTGATTGTTAATAACTCTAATCATGCCCCATGCTTAGGTACTTCATGTATTAAATATACCAATTAAAAGTTAAATATATTCAACATGGATTAAAAGTTTTCTCAACTGCAAAGGGTTACCGCTCTGTTTCTGGCCAATACATCTTCTACTATGGTGCATAGATCCACCACACAGGATTTAAATTAATTTATAAGTGATTGAGAGCATGATGTTTGAATTCCTCCTATCTGCTTTCTTTCAGGTGAGCACACCAGGTGATGGCAGTGCCAATGGGAGAAGAACAGAGAGGGAGAGAAAGGGTAGCAGTGACAACATGCGTTTCTCCTTCACCCTGACAATGGCAAGCTAGAAAGAGGAAAGAGGAAGACAGAGGGACAGGGAAGATGAAATAGTGGATAAAATGTTGGTGATTTGTCAATTAAATAAATAACTTTGGAATGATACTACCTAGGGTCTGATCCATACTTAAGTCATAGACTATTTACCTATGGGGCTTCAGTAATTGTTAGTTCACTAAGTAATTGAAATGAGCAGAAAGAAACAAGAATATTAATTTGATTTTATACTTTTCCACCCCTTCTCTCAGCTTGGGTTAAATCCAAGGCATCAACTGATTTCCTTTAGTACAGATCCTGGAATTTTAGTGGCAGTAATGCTTTATCTGACCTGGTGGTATAGTTTGTATGTGAAGATTCCTCCAAAAGGCACGTGTACTGAAGGCTTGGTCCCCAAGCAGTGTTGAGAGATGAGACTTTTAGGAAGTAATTCAATCATGAAGGTCTGCCACCATCAATGGAGTGACCCAGTGATGGATTTGAAATTTGAATAGATTGGGGGAGGTGGTCACTTAGGGTATACCCTGGAAAGATAAACTTGCCCCCAGCCCCCTCCATTGCTTCCTCTGCTTCCCGGCCACCCATAGTGAGCAGCTGCCTCTGCCACATGCTTCCACCATGCTATTCTGCTCCACTGAGGCCTACAGCAATAGAACACACCAGCCATGAACTGAAACCGCTGACACCGTGAGCTAAAATAAATCTTTCCCACCTTGAGTTATTTTTTGATAGTGTCACAGCTATGACAAATTGACCTTCACATCTGAATTCTTTCATGGCTGGTGTGGAACGGAGGAAAGTAGAAGAAGGAGGAAGTGTGGAATTGCTAGAACTAACAGAAGAGCCACTTACCAGGACCCATCATTCCCTTCACGTTGCTGTCTCCTACATGGACAGATCTGGACTCTTGGGCTGCAGGGAAAGGAAAGATTTCATTCAACCTTTAGTCCACAAAACACAACTATGCACCTCTATGAGCCAGGCTCTAAGGACAGGCTTGCGGATTTTATCATTTCATTGGAGAGACAGCAAGAAAAATACAGTAACTACAGTGTAGTATAACATAGCTATTTTCTCAGCTGTGCAAATGTACAATTGGTACTTACTTCAAGTGATTACTGTAAGAATTAAACAGTCTGATATATGTAAACTGCTTAAAGTAGTACCTAGAATACTCTAACAGCTAAATGACTGTTAAACTATGATAGTGGTAGAAGCCATGATGACAGTAATAAGAGCAGAATGATGCGATTAAACTATAAGTCAGACTTACTCTGTTTAGTCTTCCAATTATTTCCCTTTTCAGTGTAAAAGCCTAAGTCCTTACAATGATCAGATAACCCTAGAATATTTGCTCCCCATCTCTGCTTGCAACTTTATTAATTAAAAAACATCCATCTCCTGTTGTCTTCCTTGCTCATGCTACTCAAGCCCTATTGATGTCTTCCTGCTATTCTTTGGACATGGCTGTCATGTTCCCACTAGGAATGTACCAGAGACTCAAGGCTTCTCTTGCTAAAAGCACTGATTCTTCCTTCTGACCTGCAGATTGATATCTCCTGGGTAACTGTCTTCATATTGCATCTGTCTTTTTTGCTACTGTAAAGTTTGGGTAAGATGCCTGCTCAACTCTAGATGAAGACATACCAATCATCTACAGAATGTCTATCTGAAACTGGTACTACAAGACTGGTAAGTCTGGGCTGGGAAGGTGGCTCAGTGGTAGAGTGCTTGTCTTGCATGCCTGAGGCCCTGGGTTCAATTCCCCAGCACCACATAAGCAAAAAGAAAAAAAGCCAGAAGTGGCGCTGTGACTCAAATGGTAGAGCGCTAGCCTTGAGCTGAAGAGCTGAGGGACAGCACCCAGGCCTAAAGTTCAGGCCCCACGACCGGACACCCCCCCAAAAAAAAGACTGGTAAGTCCAAAGTTTACTTAACCCCTCTTGTATCTGCTCAAGACTACAGACACTAACATAAGAGTAATTAAGGTGTTTTCCAGATTTCCAGGGATATCAATAGGTTATCATCTACTAACTTTTAGAATGATCCAGACACCACCAGGGTAACTACTAGAGTTTCTAGTCATTTCCCTGAACCTGAAGTAGGACCCAATCATGCTCCCAATTGACTCTATTTGGTTCCACTGGCCCATTCTTTCTCTGAGTCATTTCTCTTTCCCAAGAACAGTGAACCTTGTAAGGATTTTCCTTGGTGAAAATGAGGCCCTGCAAAACCAGACGTGAGATAAAGATGCTTGAGTTTACATACCCCGACTCCAGCTTTTGTTCTTCTCCTATATAATCCTAGAGCTATTATTCCTATCCACACAGCAAGAGTTAGGATGCTAGTCCCTCTGTAGGGCCACACCCAAACACATTATTTCCCACTTTGCCACCACTTTTCTGTCTGATTAGACTTTTGGATAATGAATGGTGAAATCTGGCCCATTGGGACCTTTAGAGTCAAAGCCTAGAACAGTGATAACACTCTGTGGCAATAGCTGTTCCCTCTCTTCTCTTCCACATCCATAAACTAACTTCCTCACTTTCTTCACATCTTTATCTGGTGCCCTGTCTACAATATATTTCTCCTTTGTTGTCTTCTAATCACTATGGAACATCCTACATATTCTACTTACCTTGTTCATTGTCTGCTTCCTTCATTACAAAGGCTCCACAACTTTTTTACACAGAGTAAGTTTACTTGAAAGTAAAAGGAGCAGGGCACTGGTGGCTCATGCCTGTAGTCCTAGTTACTCAGGAGACTAAGATTTGAGTATCACGGTTCAAAGCCAGCCAGGGCTAGAAAGTCTGTGAGATTCTTATCTCCAATTAACCACCAGGAAACTGGAAGTGACACTGTGGCTGAAAGCAGTAGATCTCTACCCTTAAGCTAAAGCACTCAGGGACAGTGCCTAGTCCCTTAGTTCAATCTCCAAGACTGATGAGAGAGAGATTGAGACAGAGCGACAGAGACAGAGACAGAGACAGACAGAGAGAAAGAAAGAGAGAGAGAGAGAGGGTGCAAGAGAGAGAGAGTGTTCAAGGACAGTGCCTAGACACTGAGTTCAAGCCCTATGACCAGTGACAACAACAACAAAAAAGACGTGAAAGGCAAGTTGTGAAAGAAAAAAGTGGCAAGATTCTCCATTTGAAAAGGGCCCCCAAATTGTTTCTATTTTGTTTATTACTACATAGCACCCCCAAAACAATGCTTGAGAAGTATGGCCCACAGACTGGCAGAATTATTACATAGGAAATTATTGAAGTGATGAAGCATAGGTCTCCCCCCCACCTCAAGATCTTCTGCATCTGAGTCTTATTTTAACAATATTTTATCAATCTGTTCTAGCGAACTTGGAGGAATAGGAGTTCACCCAGAAAAGTGAAAGGAGGTAGCAGAGGACAAGTAAAGGGAATAGCCATTGTGAAGGGCCAGAGGCCAAAGAATCCATAGAGCAATGCAAGAGCTAAAAGAATAACAGGCCAGGTACTGGTGGCTCACGCCTAGAATCCTAACTACTTAGGAGGCTGAGCTCTGAGGACCACAGTTCAAAGCCAGCTATGGCAAGAAAGTTTGTAAGACTCTTTTTCTTCAATTAGGCACCAAAAAAGCTGGAGATGGAGCTGTGGTTCAAGTGGTAGAGCACTACTCTTGAGCAAAGAAAGCTCAGGGATGGCACCCAGGCCCTGAGTTGAAGCCCCAGGACCAGTTACCTCCCCCACATACCTAAAAAAAAAAAGAATAATAGGTGGCTTGGCTATAGAGTTAGAAACAGATACAAAAGGTAAGTCTGAGGATGAAAGTAGAGGTTAATTCATGTGTGGCTCTGTAAATGGTGTTAAGGAGCTTGGAGAGCTGTTTTCAGTGGATTCAACAAATCCTGAAATAATTCCTCTGCCTGAGTGCTGTTACCCATCATTTAAAGATCTACAACTTTGTTTTGCAAATATAATTTTCTATATTTTAGCTTGTGCATATGCTCTGATTTCTTAGACCATATGTTAATTTGACTTCTACTTTCTGAGCCCATTTTCTACTCTTTCCCAACAAAGAGTCATCCTCTCACATATTTCTTTTTTTTTTTTTTGTCAGTTGTAGGGCTTGAACTCTGGGCCTGGGCACTGTCCCTCAGCTCTTCAGCTCAAGGCGAGTGATCTATCACTTGAGCCATAGCACCACTTCCGGTTTTCTGGTGGTTAATTGAAGATAGAGTCTCACAGACTTTCCTGCCCGGGCTTTGAACTGCAATCCTCAGATTTCATCCTCCTGAGTAGCTAGGATGACAGGCATGAGCCACCAGTGCCTGGCCTCTCACATATTTCTTTCCATGTCATAGAGCAAAGAAAACAGCCACTAGTAGACCTACCTCGCTGATGGTTTTCCCAGGAGGTACCTACTCACATGGGAAAGAAAAATAAAACACCATGGAAATCTGTACTTAGCAGTACATCAGGTAAAAGCCATTTGATTCAGAATTTTACATTCAGTTATTCACAACATACTTAATGTCTATAAATATAGAGGTCTGGGATAACAGATGTGTACCACCAGATAAAAAGCCATTTGAAAATAAATTATTTTAGCCCAATTAAAATTTAAAGAATGCAAGTTGGTATTTCCCCAGAAAGGAAAATCCTTAAAATTGGACAGATTCCTAGGATCTATCTCTTGGGTGATCTAGACTCTTCTAAATTCTAATAACAAAGAAAAATTCTGGGTAGTGTACCATTTTCTTCTAATAAAGATGGAAGGCTTAAGCTCATTCTTACTAAGCCTTGGAAATGGGGGGATATTTGGGGGTATTGTCTAGTTGATTTGTGAACTATACCTTTTTCATAGGCCTGAGAAGGCAAAATATTGGTAAAGTCTTCACTTGGAAGAACAGGTTCAGGAATATTGATGGAACGGAAGGGACTTCCTTGTGTTTGTGCAGGCCCAGCCTGAGTACCATGTTCTTCTTTTTGAGTTTTCCTAGGAAAGGGAAACAATGATAAGGCCAGTTTAGTTCTTAATAATGATAGATTAGGATGGAATTCAGTTAAGAACAAAGACAATGTCTGAATTATTAGGTTGAACCTATATAAATCGCTACTTTTGTAATTTAAAAATAGGGCATAGTAACTAGGCATGGGTGGCTCACACCTGTAATCCTAGTACTTAGAAGGCTGAGAATAAAGGATGGAGGTTTGAGGCCAACCTGTATAGAAAAGTCTGCACAACCCCATCTTAAAAATAACCAGCAAAGCCTCACATCTATAATCGGAGTAACGCAGGAGGTGAGATCTGAGGATCACAGTTTGAAGCCATCCGGACAACAATGTCTGTGAGACTCTTATCTCCAATAAATTACTCACAAAAAGCTGGAAGTGGTAGAGTGCTAGTCTTGAGCCAAAGAAGCTCAGGGACAGTACCCAGGCCCAGAGTTCAAGCCCGGGACAAGCTAAATAAATAAATAACCAGCAAACTTCTAGAATAATCTTCTCTGGGAAGATATCTTATGATAATTCCCTACCTGCCTCATGCTTCTTCACTCTCTGAATAAAATTCATTTAATACATGCACACACACACACACACACACACACACACACACACACACACACAAAGCAAAAAAACAGGGCTGGAGATGTGGCTTAAGTGATAGAGAGCCAGGATATCAAGCTTATATTCCATACTAGCAATTCCTACAGTTCAACTTAATTGGTTACCTAAACTGAAGAAAAACTTCAATATCTACAAAATCATTCTAATTACATTTTCTTCCTTCTTATTTTTTCTTAGTGGCATCTCTGTCTATCATAAGTATCTTTAAAGTTTGCATTGGTAACTATTTGCTTGGAATAATTTATATTTACTTAACAAAACAACTCAGTTTCTGGGGAGTTGTAGGTCTACAATTGAAAACCATAATCAATTCTACAAGGTCACACAAATATTATTCCTGTATTTTTATTTTAAACATGATAATGTTAAACATATACCAATAAAGATTATATATACATAAAGGTGAAAATTTACTGATTCCACCTGGTTGACAATGTTTTTTTTTTTCTCTTTTCTTCTTCTGCTCAGCCATTTCATATAGAAGGAGGACACTTCAGAACCCTTCCCTTTCAGATCATGGCAACTTTAATGTATCCTATAAGCATAGCCACTAAAATCTATTTTTAGGAGAAAATGTGGTAGTCAAATGGGAAAGACAATGTTATTTTGTATCTGTGGTATTGGGGCTTGAACTTCAGGACATCATACCTGAGCACACCCCTAATCTTTCTAACCTGGTTATTTTTGAGATAGCATCTCATTTTTTTTTTTTTTTTTTGCCAGGACATGACCCTGGGCAAGATCTGCCTATGTTAGACTTAACATTTTAGCTGAAATAACAGACTTAGGCCACCACACCCAGCTCTCAGCTTTTACAAAGATTATAGATGTGAGCCACCAGTTTGAGACATTATTTAACATAAATATTTTAATCATAGGATCAAAATAATAGCAGTATTAGAGAAGTTCTAGAATAACAACAACAATAACAATAATAATAATAAGTCACTGAGGGCTACACATCCTTAAAACCAAAATCATTCTTTTTTTTTTTTTTTGGTCCGGTTGTGAGGCCTGAACTCTGGGCCTGGGTGCTGTCCCTCAGCTCTTCAGCTCAAAGCTAGCACTCTACCACTTGAGCCACAGCACCACTTCCGGCTTTTTTTGCTTATGTGGTGCTGAGGAATCAAACCCAGGGCCTCAGGCATGCAAGGCAAGCACTCTACCACTGAGCCACCTTCCCAGCCCAAAACCAAAATCATTCTTTTAAAAACATAGACACAGGGCTGGGAAGGTGGCTCAGTGGTAGAGCGCTTGCCTTGCATGCGTGAAGCCCTGGGTTCGATTCCTCAGCACCACATAAGCAAGAAGAAAAAAGCTGGAAGTGGCGCTGTGGCTCAAGTGGTAGAGTGCTAGCCTTGAGCTGAAGAGCTGAGGGACAGCGCCCAGGCCCAGAGTTCAGGCCCCATGACCGGATCCCCCCACAAAAAAAAACTTAAAAAAACATAGACACATAGATGTGTCACTTTTATTTCATATCCTATTAAATGGATTTTTCATGCAGTATCTTCCACCCATTTTTTTGTATTGGCCAACCTTTGTGGCTGTCTCCCTTCCAACACATGTTGAGCTGTGGAACTCAGTGGCCCGCAGTGGAGCTGGGGTTCTCTCAGTGCCTCTGTACAAGCCGCTGCTGATGATTTTGGACACTATTTAGTATACTTACTTGGCTTTAACTTTGCGAGATTCTCTTCGCTTCTCTTGTTGAAGTTGTTCAATTTTCTGTTGCATTTCTTCTTGTTTAGAAGTGATAGCCTGAATCATTGACATTGCATTGCTCAGCTCTTCCTAAAAAAGGAAAAGAAGAATTGCTATATTTTAAACTGGTGCATAGAATAAAGGTATAGAACATAAGATTTTGTAATCTATATATTTTTATTTAGTGCATAGTTTTAAAGGAAGAAATGAGAGATGAAAATTTTGCTTCCATTGTGGTATTTAACTTCAACATAGAGCTCCAAAAAAGAAACATAAATATTTTCCATGATAATTAATATTCCCAGAGAGAAAATTCTTATATTTGGTTGCTATGAGGAAAGGAAAAATTTATACTCCTATTTGCAGAATCAACATGCTCTGCAGCAGGAAAATCAAAGAGGCACCTACCTTGAAATAGTTTAGTGAGTTCTTCATCTCAGTAACTTTTTCTTCCATGGAGCATCGGCAGCTTTTAACCTTCTCTTCCAAAGCATATTCTCCATGTTGGATTCGTGAGAGCTCCTGCATTGCTTCTGTGAAACCAGTTTTCAGTTCCGAGGCCAGGGCCTGCAACTAAACAATGCATGAAAAAGTGAACTCAATTTGCTTTAAGTTATTACAAATAGCTCCATTGGCCCTATTGTCTTTTCTTGGAGAAACAAGGCTCTTGTTAATCTCTAGATTTCATTTACTTAAGTTTGGAACCCCGTAAGGGGACTTTCATACCAACATCTAATGACAAAGATGTTTTCTTTATGCAGCAAAATTAATATGTAGCAAAAAAAATAGCATCCGTGAAGTTTACAAGTACTCCTGCAAGCTACATGCATTTAAAATCCTTTGACTTAGATGAAGTGTACTTGAAAGCAAAATATAACATCCAGGAACTCTGAATTCTGTAAAAGAAGCAAAGGTCATACTCTGCCTGGTTATTATAAGAGAGTAAGAAAACTCAGTTCTTTATTTCCTTAAGAAGTTAAAAAATAAGAAGCATAACAACTAAAGATTTATAAGAATTTCTCTCAAAGACAAATAAGGCTTTTTTTAAATTTTCTTAAATCTTTGGATATCATCATGGAAAAGAAGTAGTGTGTTTTTAATGATAGTAAATTTGATCCATAAAGAAGACTCAGAAATATCTATAATGGCATGAGCTGGCCATGTTAACATGAATCATTTTCAGCAGTCAAGCCTGGTCTCTAGGAGTATACACACCATCAAGTTCCACACGACAAGCAAGATGTCAATTTTAGAGTTGGACAGAGAACAAATCCTAGTTTTAACTATAAGGATGAAGACTTTAAGCAAATTGGTTAACTTTTTGGTAGCAGTTTCCTCATCCATACATAACTAAAATAACTCTTTTCAGGGTTTTCTTCAGAATTAAATGAGTAAATGTTGGTTTCGCATTGACCCCAAGAAATGATTGATACTTAGGGGTACCAAAATTTTTAATTCTTTTCCTCTTTAGGTGGCAAATCAAAAAGTTAAGCAGGGCTGGGTGCCAGTGGCTCACACCTGTAATTCTAGCTACTCAGGAGGTTGAGATCTGAGGACCATTGTTGAAAGCCAGCCTGGGCAGGAATGTCATGACACTCTTATCTCCAATTAACCACCAGAAAGCCAGAGGTGGCCCTGTGGCTCAAGTGGTAGAGCACTAGCCTTGAGCTGAAGCGTCTAGCAACAGCACCCAGGACCCACAATCGATAAAAAAAAAAAAAGTTAAGCAGAATAAGGCACATCATAGCAAGAACAAAACACTAGAAAAACAAATGAATGAACAAAACAAAAATGTTTGCACAAACAGAAATAATGAGCACTTCTAAAGATCACTTTTATTTATGGAACAAAAGCATTTTCAACAAATAGGAAATGAAATAAATTATGATAATAATAACAGATAATAATATTACTTCCTTGACATTTATGACCTTATACTCTGCGAAGAAGGGACTCTTAACTCCATGTCTCCCTTCCAAACAGAGATGTTTAGGTTTATTCTATAATTAAAATACCTACCAAATAAAGACTGAACACTGAAGCCTAGCTCTTAGGGAAGTTTATTCCTATATGTATTTCTACACATTTGCAGAGTCAGGTTATTGAAATGACTTCAAGTTTTAGTGGCACCTTCCATTATAAAATGACTTACTAGCCTATCCCATATTTTAAATACAGTGGTGTGTTTTCCTTGGTCTCACAGGGGGACTTGAAATAGGGAAAAGTAAGAGGCACCAATAAGAACATTCTCAGGAAAAAAAGCAGAACCTATGACGTGTTTGGAGCTTGAAGACCAGGAAATATCTGTTTTACATTCCAAAATTATTTAATTAGAATTAATCTTTGTGATGGATCTTGGCACATGTGCTTATTTAGACATCAGGATGGACTGAATCACCACATCAAATACTTTCTGACCTGGTCGTTTTCATTATGCAAATTCATCTTCTGTAAGCAAAATTAAATTGATGACTATACAACATCAATGTAAAAAGTATGTATATTTCAAAGCTGAAGGAGGGAAATCTTCATTGCGTTGCCCATACATTCATTCCAGTGCCCTGACATTTACTTAGTTTTCCTGTCTGGATACAGAATGAATTACTATCTGACAGAACAAAGTTTCATGATTATTGCTTCCAACAGGTGAACTTGTGGTTTTTGCCCAGAAGTCAAAAGACAATAGCAGAGTTCTAGAGAAAGAGACTTGCCCTCATCTGTAGAACCTCAGCTCGCAAAAACTTTAAAATTTTCCCTGATAGAGAATTTTAAAATTGTTGGCTCATTTCCTGCTCCATCATTTCTGCTGCCTAATAAACACCTCCATGACCGGTGATAGGACAAGAAGCAGCAGCTATTGTGAGCACTATCACTCACCTGAGATAACATAGATGCCTGTTAAGATGGTTCTTATTACAGAGCTGCTGCAGAATGCTACTAACCTGGCCTTGAGTAAAAAATACTCGGAAGCAGTAGTCTGAACATTCTTTCTCTGTTCACCTGACAGCCCACAGCCCACCCCAAGGATTAGGAATGGGGGTCTACCTTGTTCTCCAGCGAGTTGAACACGTTCCTCATCTCGTTGATTTTTTCATGAAGCTGCTCTAGAGAGATTATGACCCCTCCATTCTGCCGCTGGAGGCGGGCTCCCACTGGAGGCAGGTTCAGGGAAGACTTGAACTTCAAAGCCTAGGATTCCACAGAGCGCATCTTAGGCTCAAGGAAATAGGGGAGAGGAGGCCGAATTCTTCCTATTTCCTGCTCTTAATTTCTGCTTCTCAATTTTCTTGCCTTTCTTGGCTTCTTAACTCTTCTTAAGATGAATTTTAGCAGATGTCTTCTGATTTTTTTTCTCTCTCTGGCCCCAAACTAAATTGTTCATGAGTTTCAACTTGGCTTTTTTTTTTAATGGTCTTGCCATTCCTTTCTGCCACATTACCAGTCAGGCTACTAGATGCAGAGGCCTGGGCCTGGGCCTGGGCCTTGGGGACTCTGTCATGTCATAAATGTCAAGGTTTGGGATACCTCCACAAGGCACATGAAATTCCTTCAGCACTTGACACTAAAGCCCAGGTGTTTTGGAGTGGCATGCGATGACAAGCATGCCAGGTAACTGCTCTGCTTTCCCACGAAACCAGGGTCATTTCAGAGGAAACCTGGTTGTTGTTTGTTTTTTTTTTCTGCCAACTTCCATCTTCCAATTTTAGGCTCTTTATTGATTCCCCAAAGATGGCATGATTTAAAGCACAAAGTGGGCAGCCATGTTGAAAGTGAATTTTCTGATCCTCTCCTCTACATTCCCTGCAGAAG
Source organism: Dipodomys ordii (assembly GCF_000151885.1). NCBI lineage: Eukaryota > Metazoa > Chordata > Mammalia > Rodentia > Heteromyidae > Dipodomys > Dipodomys ordii. The sequence goes on along the minus strand of NW_012267253.1, from coordinate 1,011,303 downwards.
TTCACCCTTAAGGTCATTCTTACAGGGCATCTGTGAAGCTGGTAGCTGTAAAGTGTATCCTTTCCATCCCTGAATACACCCAGGAAAATTAACTTTTTTTGTGGTAGAAGAAAACGTCCAATGATCCCCATAGTTTTTCAACTAGAGATCCTTTTGGCACATAATGTATTTTCTTAAGTTACTTTCATTACAGAGAAAAAAGAAGAAAAATGAGAATTACCCCAAATCTGATTACTTCAATATAGCCATTAACATTCACATTTGCTTCTATTTTATTATATGCATGTAAATGCCTATATGTATGGTGTTTATGTGACAGAATATTTGGTTCTACCCCTCATATTTTTTGCCCTTAGATTCTTTTTTTTTCATCTATTCATTTTTGGTACTAGGGATCAAACCTAACATGTTGCACTTGGTAGACAAGCACTTTGCCACTGAGCTATATCCCAGATACTTTGATTTTTTTTTTTTTTTGTTAGTGGTGGGGCCTGAACTCTGGTCTGGGTGCTGTCCCTCAGCTCTTCAGCTCAAGGCTAGCACTCATCATTTGAGCCACAGCATCACTTCCGGCTTTTTCTGCTTATGTGGTGCTGAGGAAGCGAACCCAGGGCCTCATACATGCAAGGCAAGCACTCTACCACTGAGCCACTTTCCCAGCCCGCCAAAGATTATTTTTATTTGTTTGTTCTTTGTCTTTTTTAAGACAAAGACTATATAATCCAGACTAACCTCAAATTCATGACTCTCTTCCTTCTGCCTCCCAAGTTTTGGGATTACAGGTATGTGCTGCCATGCCTGGCTTGCCCTAAACCCTCTTCCAACAGGCTTAAATTTTTTCTGTCTATTTTTAATGACAATACAATATTCTATTGTATATAATATTTCAGAATTTACCCACCTTTTCACTCTAGTTAAAAATGTATGCATATAAAAGCTTTTAAAGATTATAGTTTTTTGTGTTTTTTTTTTTTTTTGTCGGTCGTGGGGCTTGAACTCTGGGTCTGGGCGCTGTCCCTCAGCTCTTCAACTCAAGGCGAGCGCTCTACCACTTGAGCTACAGCGCCACTTGCTTTTAAAGATTATAAATGACATTTTCTTTTCTTTTCTTTTTTTTTTTTTTTTTTGTCAGTTATGGGCCTGAACTCTGGGCCTGGGCGTTGTCCCTCAGCTCTCCAGCTCAAGACTAGCGCTCTACCACTTGAGCCACAGGGCCACTTCCAGTTTTTTCTTTTTGCTTATGTGGTGCTGAGGAATCGAACCCAGGGCCTCAGGCATGCAAGGCAAGCACTCTACCACTGAGCCACCCTCCCAACCCTATAAAAGACATTTTCATATAATCCTTTTTATGTAAACATTGCATATATTTCCTCAGGATAAGTTTTGAAATATGAAAATTCTTCGAGTTAAAAACATTAGGCAGGGGCTGGGAAGGTGGCTCAGTGGTAGAGTAGCTTGCCTTGAATGCATGAGGCCCTGGGTTCGATTCCTCAGCACCACATAAGCAGAAAAAGCCAGAAGTAGTGCTGTGGCTCAAGTGGTAGAGTGCTAGCCATGAGCTGAAGAGCTGAGGGACAGCGCCCAGGCCCAGAGTTCAGGCCCCACAACCAACCAAAAAAACAAAAACAAAAACATTAGACAGGGCTGGGCACCAGTAGCTCACGCCTGTAATCCTAGCTACTCAGGAGGCTGGGATCTGAGGATCGTGGTTCAAAGCCAGCCCAAGCAAGAAAGTCTGTGAGCCTTTCATCTACAATTAACCACCAGAAAACTGGACATGATGCTGTGGCTCAAGTGGTAGAGGCTCACCTTGAGCTGAAGAGCTCAGGGACAGCATCCAGGCCCAGAGTTCAAGCCCCACAACAGACAAAAAAGAAAAAGAAAAAATAAACCATTAGGCAGTATTTGATCCAAAAGGAAATCTCCTATATTAAAGAAAGTTAATGTATTCAATTAAATAAATATTTCACCACAGGACTTGACAAGTGATAGCAATATATTTAAGTAAGGTTAAATGAAAATATGTTGCCACAGGGCTCAAAAATTTATAAGACTGTGGTTATATATTCTTGGAAACATTTTATATCATCTATAAAATTCCCCAAATTAATGGATTTAGAAAAAATGTCTTGGATATTAAAATATATGAAATTTAAATAATAGAAATGTAGGAAGCTGCAGTGTTTACATCCCCAAGGAGCCAAAATTACAGTTGGAGCTCAAATTGTTGATGTAAGGGCTGGACTAGCAATGATTAACATTCATATGCTGCCTTTATCACAGACCTTCCTTCTCCCTAATGGAATTACAGTTTTAAATCCATATACAAAATGCAGTGCTCAAAGGTGAAATATGACTACCTGATTCTGGAAAAGTTATTTCATTCCACAACTATGAAAGAGGTATGTCCAGAAGATAAAGAATGTGAGAAAAAGGAAGTAGACTTGGACTGAAAAAGGGAATATACTGAGCTTGCAAACCTAAGTGTAGTTGGTGCATCCACAATGAATTATTTGTCAATTCTATCTTGGGTAAGCTGAAAGGCAGCATTAATTATAAAGTGTGCGGTGCCTTTTTGATGTTGTTTTTATGTTTTTATTTAGATATTTCATATACAGAAAGAATAAATACTTATTCTAAAATTTTTGCTTTGATTTTTCTTTTGAGACAGGGTCTCATTATGTAACCAGCCCAGGATGGACTTGAATTTATGCTTTTCATGCCTCCTGAGTCATGCCCAGTTTAGTTTGATTCTGATATTTAATCTTTTTTTTAGGTGGGTGGCCAATCCTGGGACTTGAATTCAGGGCCTGGGTGCTGTCCCTGAGCATTGTTTGCCATAACTCCACCTCTGGCTTCTTGGTCATTAATTGGGGTTAAGGGTCTCATGGGCTTTCCTGCCCAAGCTGGCTTGGAACAATGATCCTCAAATCTCAGCCTCCTGAGTAGCTAGGATTACAGGCACAAGTCACCAATGCCCAGCTTTGATTTAATCTTTTTTTTTTTTTCTTGGTGGGGCTGAACTCTGGGCTTGGGTGCAGTTCCTGAGCTCTTCAGCTCAAGGCAAGCGCACTACCACTTGAGCCACAGCACCACTTCCAGTTTTCTAGTGGTTTATTGGAGATAAGAGTCTCACGGGCTTTCTTGCCAGGGCTGGCTGATCCTCAGATCTCAGCCTCCTGAGTAGCTAGAATACAGGCTTGAGCCACGGTGCCCAGCTCTGATTTAATCTTTTTAACCAATGCTTTGGGATTTGTTTTAATTAAGGTATGACAGTTTTTCCAAAACTACTTGGAACAAAACTGGATGACTGCATCAGACCTCTTAGTTCATCTTGCATCTGTTTACTCATTCATTCAACTGATATTTATTGAATACGTATTGTATGCCAGGCATTGTCCTGTATGCTAGGAGTACAACACATGAGCAAAATAAACTAAATTCCTGCCCTTAGAGCTTACATTCTAGATGAAGAGACAGGCAATAGTAGAAAAAGCAAGTATATGTATAGGGTAACACCAGAAAGGGGTGAGGTCTGCCAAGAAAATAAAATCTGGAGATAAAGTATTGCTGAGATTTCACATTTTGCTTCAGATACTCTCCCTTCTGATATAGATAGTTAACTCTTCCCTCCTTTCTCTTCCTCTTCTTTGTTACTTCTCCTCTTTCTTCTTTTGGCTAAAAGTTGCTTGGAGTACACAGACTTAGGAGGTGTTCTTTTAAGAGAAGGGTTGGGTTTTCATAGCATCACAGAGGTCATATAGACCAGCTTCACTTTCACTGCTTCATGTATTCCACTGTGAACAGATGTACTTGGATTTGTGATACAATAAGATAATGAGGCCATCCCTTCTGCAGCTATATTTAGCCAACATCCAGGGAGTGACCTACATAAAATCTGTAATAGACTTGAAATCATACCTGAGTTTAAAGAGGTACTCACTCCCATTCATCCAAATGCTATACCCAGGTCAGATGTGAACAGAGGGGAGGTGGGCAGGGATAGCATTAGAGGCCTTGGACCAGCATCGTATCAAATCAGCACCAACTGAAAACCCAGGCTGGTCCTGGCCAAGCTGCTCCCTCTGTCTGGAATTGCTTTCCTCATATCCACTTGTCAAATGATTGACTTGTCCTCATGTGCCAAGTTCATATCCTTCAGTCAATACTAATTGCTCCCTTTCTGTCTCTCATAGAGTTTTATCACTGTTTCTGATGTAATATTTTCAATAGCCTATCATATATTCATGTATGAGCTATTTCTTAAATGTGTTTCCTAGGTTGTAGACATTTTAAAAGATCAATGAGAGTGTCTCATCTGTTTAATCTCTCATTAGGCTAAGCATTGGAAAGCATATAATAACTATCAGATTGATTCTTTGACTTCACACTGATGATCTAAGAGTAGGAGCAAAGTGATTAGAATGCTGTATAATGCTGTGCTGGCTTAGTTTAATAGGGCCTACAATAACAAACTGTTGAATATTTCTAGAAACTAGTTCTTATTCTTACTTTGTCACTTAAACTCAATGAATCTTAATAACATTTCCCCTAAACTATGTACTCCACTCTCTTTATGGCACTAGAGTTTGAACTCAGGGCAGAGCTTCCTAGGCAGGTTTTCTACACTGGCGCCATGACTCCAGCCTATCTATCTGCTTCTTTAGATTCCTATCTTTGTGCTTGGGATACTGATCTTTTTCCTGGTTACCTGGGCTTATAACCTTAGTGCTAGTTAAGAAAGAATCTTTTCTTCCAATTACTGAAAGATCTGATGATTCTTTCTCCTTTCTCATATCTTCCAGATATCATACTCTGAAGGCTAGAGAGAAACTGTGTTTCCACAGACTAAGCTGTTTTTGCAAAGTTGTGTTAGAATAAACTTCCATGACTTTTTTTGTGCCAGTCCTGGGGCTTGAACTAAGAGCCTGGGTACTGTCCCTCAGCTTTTGTGGTCAAGGCTACTGCTCTACCATTTGATCCATAGCTACACTTCTGGCTTTTTTTGGTGGTTAATTAGAGATAAGAGTCTCATAGACTTTCTTGTCCAGGCTGGCTTCGAACCAGAATTCTCAGATCTCAGCCTACTGAGCAGCTAGGATTATAGACATGAGCAACCAGCACCCAGCAACTTCCATGATTTTTAAGAGTAGGATTTACTTTAAATTTACAGTCAGAGAAGAGGATCCAAATAAATTCTATTTACAAAGCTATAGCAGGCTGGTAGAACCTTGTTGTAAAGGTTTTTTTGTAAATCTTCCTTGTAAATCAAATTATTCCTGTTATTTAAAATGAGCTTAGTATTTGGAAAATTTTCCACTCATTTTCCAATTATAACTTTCTAAATAGGAAATTAAGATAAACAGATCTTATTCTCTCATTTTATCAAAAGATATGCAATTTATTGCATTGTATACAAGCCTCAGTGACAAAGGTGGGTTGAAGGGAACAGACAGGAAAAAAGCATGAAGTTAAGGTGGTTGTACTCTATTGTATACATTGGATCACTTGTTCTCTATTAATCTGTTCTGTTAAAGGTACAATGTAGCTGGAGATAGGGCTCAATGGTAAGAGTGCCTGCCTTGTAAATATGAGGCTCAGCGTTCAAACCTCAGTACTGACCCACCCTGAAAAAAATAGATCCAAGGTACAATGTGAGTGGTCCTCCGCCCTGCCTACCTAATAGTTAGGAGCACCAGTATAGGTTTGTTTTAGTGTTGAGTGCTGAAATAAAAATCTCTGTAGATAGAGGACAGTTGACACTATTATATACAGAAACATTCAAAACAATCCATTTGTCTTTACCTGGTAGATCTGTGTAGAAGGATTATTCACTGGCATATGTTCATTCTCTCCTGCAGGAAGAAAGAACTTGTTTAATCAACACAATTCATTATATCCCTACTTAACTCTCATTAGACACATGAAGGGAATAAGAGAAATTATAGTATTCTATGCCTGTGCCTGCCTGAGAAGAAATTTAATGACTAGAGCAAAATGTAAGGTCATGTTGGTGGATTTTATATCACCATCCTAATGACCAAACTATACCTACCTGCTGTAGCTCTTGTAGTAGAAAACCACAGTGGGAAAGTTTCCCCACGGAATGATTGGACAGCCAGAAGTACATGCACAGGAAGTGTCTCCCTCATATTCTTGGAGCTGAAGGGTTAGGAAGGCCATTCTTTACCAGGGACCTGTCTAGTTGTCACTACCTAACCTCAGGAAGCCCGAATAAAATATCCACTGCTTCTCCTATCTCTCATCTTCGCTAAACTTCTGGACATTGCTCAAATCAGATAAGGAAATCTTGCAGGAGGACTGGCAGGAGGGAATTTTCAGTGGAAAAGTTCTGGGTAAAATACAGTATTGTCAACACTAGAGATTGGGATCACAAGGAAAACACAGAGATGTGGGCTGTAAAAACCATCTATAGCCTGGGGAGATGAATAGCTTGATCTACAGTGCACCTTTCAGGACCACATTGGTTGGCCATGAAATGAAGCAACCCATGTTAAAACAAAGGCTAGTTGCTCATCCATCACTGAATCCTGGTGCATTGTGTCATTTTGTATGAATTAACCAGTTTACAGATGGCACCTTTGGTTGTAAGCCCTTGATGATATGAGTGTATATACTGTTCTTTCAAATATATTAGTATTAAGAATACCTCACAGGGACCAGCCTCAGTGTTTGAAGTTCATAAACATAAACCTCAGCCTAGAACTTGTACTTGGAATGAGCTATCCCTGTAATTGCTCAAGTGTTTATGATTACTAAACTTCCGCATAAGCTTGAGTAAGGATTATTTATCCTATTTATACTGTTGTCTAGTTTATATAAAGGTAAGAATAAAGATGCAAAAACACAGGGCAACATCTCAGACCGAGGACTGGCACTCTATAGTTAGAGTCTGACTTCTCTACAGCTGCGTCCTCTGTTGTAAATTGGAGATGATCAGAGAACTTACTTCTCTAAGGTTGTGTCTGTGTGGTAAACATAAAATATAAAGAGAAAGTACATGCTTCTAGACTAGGCTAGAAGGTACTAGATGTCTTATTTGGATGTGTATCTTTGCCTTATTTAGCATGTTGTTTTAAGGCAGTCCTAAAGTTACTGTTAAGCCAAGTTATAGATAGATAGGTAGATAGATAGGTAGATAGATAGATAGATAGATAGACTTCCATTGATATATATATAATACAAACATTACATATACATTCATATGATTATTATATGTATAACATATTAATATATACATTACATATACATTTAATGATTTTATATTGAACATTTATAATATATCTAACATTTAAAACATAAATATCATTGCCTATCATTATGTGATGATGGGAATGTTATGTTAGACAAGACTAACACCTGTATTTCTTGAATCTAAGCTGTAAAACAGAAAAATCTGACCTTGCTTTGTTTTGGTTTTTTCCATGTTGCCTGTTGCTCCTCCACCACTTACTCCTCAACATCACATCATTATTGTCCTGGATCAGGCCACCTCTCCTTCCCCGTGCCTGTCAATGGAAATAAAGGATCAGGGACAGTACATAGAATTGGTGAAAAAGCTGGATGAGCTTTACCTGTTATCTTTAAAATGTTGAACACAGCTTAAGATTGATGCATTCTCAGAAGACTAGAAACAAACTGAGCAAATACTTAGATTAAAACCTAAAGGTAAATATCATTTTAGTATATAAGAGATTCATTACCCAAAATTATGATGGTTTTTATTATACTACATTCTGTTTTACTTCTAATCAATAATTTGAGGTTTTTGATTAGCAGGTTACAATTTAGGTACATTATCTTATGAACAGATCGAGTATGAAGACTAAGAGGCCTGTTTCTATTTCATTAAACTAAGTTTGAGGAGCTTATCCCCATTTTCAATGTCTGGTAAATTCCTTCGCACCCAAAGACTTCCTAGGAAATGTCCTAAGTTCAATTTTTTAGATATACTTTCTAACAAATATAAGAGTTGCTAAGATGGCAAAGGCAGTAAGGAAGGCATCTGGAAGAGACAGCTCCAAAAGACTGAAATCCATTGCATATGGAAATTTCTTCAGCAGAAGTTTCACTATATGTTTTGGGGCACTGCTGCTGACCACATAATCTTCTGCTTGGTTCTTCAGTCTTCTGTCAATTCTACCCCATATCCTTTCAATATATTCTTTGGCTATTAAAATCAGAGTTATTTTCTTTTGCTCACAACAGAGACTATTGATCAAAACAACCAAAATATATTAACACTATTGATATTATCCAAGATTGAGAAATACAGATTTAAACTTTGTTCCTCACTTCAGAAAAGATAAATCTGTGGTGATAAAATGTAGATTATAGCCAGGTATCAGTGGCTCATGCTTATAATCTTAGCTACTCAGGAGGCTGAGAACTAAGGATCGCAGTTCAAAGCCAGCCCAGGCAGAAATATCCCTATGAGACTCTTATCTCCAATTAAGCACTTGAAGATGGAAAGTGGTGCTGTGGCTCAAAGTGGTAGAGTGCTAGTCTTGAGCAGAAGAGCTCAGGGATAGCATCCAGGCCCTGAGTTCAAGCCCCATGACTGACAAAAAACAAAACAAAACAACAACTGCAATGTAGATCATAAATTGCCTAGGCCAGGGGCTGGGAAGGTGGCTCAGTGGTAGAGCACTTGCCTTGCATGCCAGAGGCCCTGGGTTCGATTCCTCAGCACCACATAAGCAAAAAGAAAAAAGCCGGAAGTGGCACTGTGGCTCAAGTGGTAGAGCACTAGCCTTGAGCTAAA
>NW_012267253.1:935665-1000473 GCF_000151885.1 Dipodomys ordii | reverse complement strand
GAAGTGGTGCTGTGGCTCAAGTGGTAGAATGCTAGCCTTGAGCTGAAGAGCTGAGGGACAGCGCTCAGGCCCAGAGTTCAGGCCCCACGACCGGACCCAAAAAAAAATGCATCTTTGTTATTTATGTTTTATTTATTTATGTATTCATTCATTCACTTACTCATTCATTCATTTTGGAACAAGATCTTGCTTGAATTCAAGATCCTCCTTCCTTGGCTTCCTGGGTATGGTGATTACATTCCAGCACACCAGGCTATTCAGGCTATTTTCCCCATGTCCATTTGTGCAGAAGGCACAAATGTTCCCCCCAAATTCCAACAGATGTTAATTTCTTCTATTCTAGTCCTTTCTCCATACGCACATAATCACATACTAACACATATACAGACCATGCATTGTGGGATGGGGCTGTCACTGTAGATTCATATTATGTATTTCCACATCTTAACCTTTCTCCTTTAATACACAAGTTAATTAATTTATAGCAATAAATCTAAGAAATTCTTTCCTTTTTTTTTTGCACCAGTGTGAGGGGCTTGAAGTCAGCATAAGCACTGTCCCTTTTTTGCTCAAGGCTAGCACTCTCCTACTTGAGTCACAAATCCACTTTGACTTTTTGATGTTAAATTGGAATTAAGAGTCTCACACACTTTCTTGCCTGGGCTAGCTTTGAACCCTGATCCTCAGATCTCAGATCTCAACCTCCTAATAACTAAGATTACAGGTGTGAGCCACCAGAGCCTAGCTAGAAATTATTCTTGATCACTGCATAATATCCATGATTTGGATAAACCATTAACTATTCGTATACTAATGGGTATACCTTTTTATTTCCATTATCTTGGTATTGCAAACAACAATGACAAACACCTTGGTGTTGGCATTTCTGTTATGTGGAGTTTTAATGGATATGGTTGGTCTAATTTTCCAAAAAGTCTCTGATTGTTCTGTTTTCCCTCAGAAGCATTGCATAAGTGCCTCTTCTCTTGCATTTCAGCCAACAATGGATGTGAATACTTCTTAGTTCATTAGTTAATTTTGCTGATTGTTACTGCCTATCTCTTCATATAGTCATTGGGTATTTAGAGTTGTTCCTCGATATTACCTATTCCTCTGATATGCCAACTCTCCTTGGTCATGTGCTTTTTCCTTATCACATAATAGGTTCTATATAATACAGACTGTCATATGCTACACTATCCAAACTATCTTTTTTTTTAACTTGATGGTGATTTTGAAATAATCAAGTCTGTTTCCTTAACTGTTGCTAAGTTCCTTAGTTTTATTTCATTTTTGTTTTTGTTTCACAGCATCTTGATGGTAGTTAAGGCTGCCCTCAAATACACTATGCTCAGCTTCCCTAATGCTGGGATTACAAGTGTGTACTATACAGTGTCCTCCAGCTTTTTGGGGGGTATAGAGGGTCGGTCCTAGGGCTTGAACTCTGGGCCTCAGCACTGTCCCTCAGCTCTTCAGCTCAAAGCTAGTGCTCTATCACTTGAGCCACAATGCCACTTCTGGTTTTCTGGTGGTTTATTGGAGATAAGAGTCTCACAGACTTTCCTGCCCAGGCTGGCTTTGAACCTCAATCCTTATATCTCAGGCTCCTGAGTACCTAGGATTAGAGGTATAAGCTACTGGCACCTGGCTCCTGCAGATTTTTTTTTTTTTTGGTCAGCCATGGGGCCTGAACTTTGGGCCTGGGCGCTGTCCCTCAGCTCTTCAGCTCAAAGCTAGTGCTCTACCACTTGAGCCCAGTGCCACTTCCAGCTTTTTCTGCTTATGTGGTGCTGAGGAATCAAATCTAGGGCCTCATGCATGCAAGGCAAGCACTCTACTACTGAACCACCTTTCCAGCCCTCCTGCAGATTTTAGCTTTTTTGTTTTTTTGTTGTTGTTATTGTTGTTGTTTTTTAAGAATTCACTGATAGTACAAGGGGGTTTATGTGAAAATTCCTAAGATTCAAAGTGTATTTTGAGTAAGTACATCCTCTCTATTAGCTTCTTTTAACCCTTCCTTCCTCCTTTAGGTGTCCTTTAGCTGCTTCTCTCAGAGCTGGTGCTCCACCATTTGAGTCACAGCACCACTTCCAGCTTTTTGGTGGTTAATTGGAGATAAGAATCTCATGGATTATCCTTCCCAGGGATAGCTATGGACCATGATTCTTAGATCTCAGCCTCCCGAGTAGCTAGGATTAAGAACATGAGCCACTGTGCCTGGCTCTTCCTCCATTTTAAAAACAATGTTTAGTGAGTTTCTTTGGATCTTTTGCTTTCCAGTATCCCCTCCATTTCCCCTCCTCCCTCTCATTGAACTTCTTCCCCTCTGACAGTGACCCCTTTGTACTCAAGCTCCATTGTTATTTTTATCATTTAGACTAAGATTTCACATGAATGAAACATGAGAAAAATATGGAATACTTCAGGAATTTGTGTGTCATTCTGGCGAGGGACCACATTAATCTGTGCTGTTCCAGTCAGTTGCTCTCCTACATTTTCTTCTAATGCTTTTAAATTTTATTAAGTGCTTCATTTATTTGAAATTTGGTTTATACATTGAAAAGGGAATGTTTAACTTTCTTGTTTTTCAAATGCATAGCCCCTTGTTCTCTTTTTCTTCATAGAATTAAAATACCAATTTTAGTAGCATATTCAATCCCCATATACCCTGAAATATTATGATTCTCTATTCTTAGCTGTCTATTCTGACTCCCAAACTACAGATTATAGCTTTCTTTTTTAATATTTAGGACACTTTTTTCCTTAGGCTAGGTTTTCAGAAGGGATCTTGCTATGTTTTTATTTTATTTTGTTTTGTTTTATTTTGAGATGGAGGTCCCACTACATTGTTTAGGCCAGTTGTGAATTTGTGATCTTCCTGACTCAGCTTCCTGAGTTGCCAGTATTACAAGTAGTGCACTACTGTGTCTAGCTATATACAAGGAAATTTCTAGGTCGAAGGGTATCATTATACTAGTGAGTAATATATAAGGGAACATCCCCTTGAGACGTTACCTGTAGTTTCTCTTCATCCTTCACTTGGAATCCCTTACTGTCTGAGCACAGGAATTCTGTACTCTGTCTTCGATAGCTCTGGGACCGCTGCCTGACTTTGAATAGATTCCATTAGATGATGCTACCTGCCTCTCACCAAGCCAGCATGACTTCTACTTCCTCCCTACCTTTCCTTTATTTCTATCTGCATGGCTGCAGCAGCAGTTTCTCAAATGCCCTCACCAGTCTGGCCAGACCCATTAGAAAAAACTGTTAAGTGTTTAGAAAAAGCCCATTGTTCTTTAAATTATGTCAAGTTATTATATAGAACAAGTGGCTTCCAATTGAAACTCTGAAGACCCCAAACTTTCCCCAGTTTGTCTTGGGGGAATGAAAGGAAGATGGCAGGAGGGAGGCCTGGCCCCTTTCCCATCTCCTTCAACCACAATCTCTCTGTGCTTATCTGATTCACAGGCCATAGTTTGGAAGAAGGATTTATTATTTTTTAAAGCAGTTTCTGCCACCCAGAAACAAAGGTTCTGGAATTAGTAATATAGAGATATCAGAATATTGAAACATTTACATAAAAAGCTATAATCACATTTTAATAAAATTAACTCAAAATTTTTTTAAGAAGGAAGTTAATAGGAACCTAAAAAAAAAAATCACTGAAAAATCTCCTGACCCTCTCTCCAAGCGACCTAGAATGAGTACCCATCCCTTTACAAAATCACTCCAGATCACAAAAACTTGGCATTGTCTATTACTTCCCAATTACTGCTGTGACAGAAAAGGAAAGTTTGGCACTTTGGGGAATTGAAATTAATTGAAAGCAGACTTGAGTTAATTTTCATTTCAGTGTCCTCTATTGAATGGGTCTTTAGTGCATATTTCTAATTTAGTAGAATGAGAACTTTTTGGGGGGAAGGGTAATGAGGAAATATATCCCCCCTGAAACTAAACTAATTCACCAAGTAAATCCTGCAACATTTCAGTAAGGAGAGTCTTATATAATCTTTGTGCTATTTTTTTAAAAAGCTGAAAAATATGTGAAAGGAGCTGTGTGTGTGTATGTGTGTGTGTTCTATAGTCCAAAAGAAATATTATCTGTGACAGTAACACACCTTGCTTGTACATGTTTCACAGTTGTCAAAACACTCCCACATGGAGTATCTTCCTTAATCATTGCAAGCCTGTAAATCTAGCAGAGTAAATGTTTCATTCATTTTCTGTAGAAAAGGCAACAATAGCTCAGAATTGTTTGCCCCAAGCTACAACAAAAGTAACTCCAACTAAGATGTTAGTTTTTCTACTGTTTAATGCTACAGCATTCAAAACACTATACATTAAAAACAGTATTCCCAGCACCTCCCATAGGAAAAAAGTATTCATAGGCTCTATTTCTATATGAATACAATTGAATGTATACTGAAGGTCAAGTTGAGTGAAAGGTACAAATGCAAAGCAGGACTGGGAAGAGGGACAAAGCTACTAGCTCAGATGATGTAATAGATTATTAGTAAAAATCTATCCTTGGGCTGGGAAGGTGGCTCAGTGGTAGAGCGCTTGCCTTGCATGCATGAGGCCCTGGGTTCGATTCCTCAGCACCACATAAGCAGAAAAAGCCGGAAGTGGGGCTGACGCTCAAGGTAGAGTGCTAGCCTTCAGCTGAAGATCTAAGGGACAGCGCCCAGGCCAAGCTCAGACCCCACGACTGACCAAAAAAAAACAAAAACTATCCTTTAAAAAAGCTAGACGAAATGGACTGCTTTCTAGAAATTCATAGACTACTAGATTTGTATTTTAAAACTATAGATAGAAAAGTGAATTGTAACAACTGTCTATAGAAGATAGTGAAAGAAAGGGTCAAGCCAGGTATGGTAGTGCACACCTATAAATCTAGCACATGAGAGGCTGAGGCAAGAGGATCTTGTGCTTGGGGCCAGCCCGGGCTACTTAACAAGACAGCCTCAGAAAGGAAGACAGAGGCTGTGTGCCACACACACCTGTAATCCTAGCTACTCAGGAGGATGAAATATGAGGATCCCAGTTCAAAGCCAGCCCAGGAAGGAAACTCTGTGAGACTCTTATCTCCAATTAACCACCAGAAAACCGGAAGTGGTGCTGTGGCTCAAGTGATAAAGCACTCACCTTGAACTGAAGAGCTGAGGGACAGTGCCCAGGCCCAGAGTTCAAGCCCCACAACCGACCCCTCCCCCCCAAAAAAAGGAAAAAGAAAAGTCAAATATCTGCTACCTCCAAGAAGATATGATTCAGCATACTATCACAAGAAGATGTTATAAATAACTATGACTATGCTATTTAATTTATATCAGAGAATGGGATCTATGTAAATCACCAGACCCATTTTGTGAGGTTCTGATACCAAAGCTATTCTAGTATTTAGATAAAGAAATTGTACATATTCTAAATAAAATATCAAAAAATACAGCACTATGACTAGTGAAGTTTGCTCTGGAATATAAAATGGCTTGATATTTATAGATCTATTAAACTCTATACACAAGTACTTAAAATGAGGATAGTTCAAGGACAGTCTAACTTCCCAAACAAAATTATCTTTACATACATAACAATTTAAAGTCGCCTAGGCAATAAATTAAAAAATTAAATTAGGATTCTGCCACTAGACAGGCCAAATAATAAGCAGCCTTCTTTTAAAAATGGACCTTGATCTTCAAGTCAACTTCATTCCTGACCTTTACTCAAATATAGATATTGCTAGAAACATGGTGGCCCCTTCCACTGAAGCAGGCCACTACCACATCCCCTGTTAACTGCCTGAGAGCCAGCTCCCTCCCCAGATGGAGGGAAACTAAGTGATTTACCTTTCTATCTCCAGTTCTTAGCACCTGTCTCTCAATAAATGTCTTCAACCCATGTTTGTAGAAGAGTTCTCAGTTCACATCCAGTAGACTACCTAGATACACATGCTATATATCATGACTGTTTCAAGTTAACAACAAAGAATTAGTGGGTAAATATAAAAAGAATTTGGCTTTGAGATCCAATGTATATCCTGCAAAATTAAGAAGAGTGAGGGAAGGGATGGGTGAGAATGTTGAAAGGGATGACATTGATCAAGATATCTTGTATGGGGCTGGGAAGGTGGCTCAGTGGTAGAGCGCTTGCCTTGCATGCATGAGGCCCTGGGTTCAATTCCTCAGCACCACATAAGCAGAAAGAAAAAAAAGCCGGAAGTGGTGCTGTGGCTCAAGTGGTAGAGCGCTAACTTTGAGCTGAAGAGCTGAGGGACAGCGCCCAGGCCCAGAGTTCAGGCCCCACGACCGGACCCCCCCCAAAAAAAAGATATCTTGTATTCATAAACTGAAACTGCTTTGTTAATTGGCAACTCCTTTGTACTACTAGTTAAAGATAATTAAAAAGAAAAAAGAACCAAAGAAGTAGAGCTGTGGCTCAAAATGGCAGAGTGCAAGCCTTAGAGCAAAAGTGCCCAGGCCCTGAGTTCCAGGCCCATGACCTAACAACAACAACAAAAGAACCAAACCCTATTTTATTCTATCAAGCAAAGTTCCCCTTACAAAAATATATCCCACAACGGGGCTTGATAATCTACGAGAGATTAAGATTTCCTAATAAATGCTCCTACACCTGAACTAACTCTAAGCTGTTCCAATTCTACCAGCAACCTCAACGGGTCCAGAGCCAGAGAGATCAGGAGCCAAGCACACATAGCAGGCACATCTCTAGCAAAGCAACACACAGAAGGTTCTTCATTTCGGAATATGACACAACATCAATCCTCCTTCCTTCATTCCGTGGGCATGTTAATTATTGTTTCTCAACTAATATCAATCAGGATAGAACAATTTGAGTAAACTGATATATATCAACATCAATCAAAAGAGAAAAAAACTGTTAGTGTGCTATCATATACAAAACAAACCGCTGGTTTGAAATATCAAGACATCAGAAATTATGAACTTTCAGAGCACATTCCTTCATGGGTCTCTAGACTTCATTTTTATTTAGCACTCATAGAAGAATGGAAAGTAGCTTTTGTGAGCCCAAATGTTTCTATGGATCTGGTTAGGAAGGTGTGTTCCATCTCTTTTCTTTTTTTTTTTTTTTTGTTTTTATTTTTGTTTTTGTTTTTGCTGGTCATGGGGTCTGAACTCAGGGCCTGGGTGCTGTCCCTCAGCTCTTCAGCTCAAGGCTAGCACTCTACCATTTGAGCCACAGCGCCACTTCTGGCTTCTTCTGCTAATGGGGTGCTGAGGAATCAAACCCAGGGCCTCATGCATGCAAGGCAAGCGCTCTACCACTGAGCCACCTTCCCAGCCCCACCATCTCTTTTCTTATCCTGGTTTCCCTCTATTTAATCTCGGGTGTTTTGTGACTATTGTCATTATAAATGTGATGTCCAGCAAGGTTTTTGTGACTATCGTTATTATAAATGTGATATCCAGCAAGGTTACAGTTATGGAAGTCAGGTTATGAGTACATTTCTTTTTGGACAATGTCACCCCTTCCCTTGTTCTCTCCCAGTTTTTTCCTCCACAAATTGACTTCTTTTTAATTTTTAAAAACTGTCTTTAAGTAGTTGTACTAAGGCATTTTCTATTACCTTTAAAATGTATTTTTAAAATATCTTTAAAGTTGTACAAAAGAGTTGCCATTTAACAAAGCAGTTGATGAACACAATATATATTGCTCGAAGTCATCCCTTTCAACGTTCTTACCCATCCCTCTTCTATCCATCTCTTCCCTCACTCTTCTTAATTTTGCAGGATATACCTTGTAACCACACAATTTTTCAGATGGATTGTGTTTACTCAGATGAATACTCAAGAGATGCTCTGTGCAAAAGGCAGAGTGCCCAGCACAAGGTAAACATCTATTCAAAAAGAAAATAAAGTGACTGTCACTCAGTAAAGCACATCTAGAAGAGAGAAGGGACAGTGAAGGGCATGAGAGTCCCTCCACAGGCATGTGGAGGGAAGAAACTTGGGACTTTAGAAAATGTTCCCTCCAACGGTGGGGCCAGCCCTGACTTGCAAGGGGGGTTATCAACGTGGAAAACAAACCTGAACAAACAAACAAACGGGAAACTCGCCCTCTGCTAAGGCAGAAGCAGATGCCTGGTGCACGGGATCTAAGTCACGTGGCTGAGTTAGTAGCGCTGTAAAATAGATCATCAGTCACTGAAGCCTATTTTAAGTAAGAGGAGGAAACCAGGTTACTGCTGCCTCTCCTGGGACATTGTTTTTTCATAGTTCAGATACAATAACATCCAATTTGGATCTGCCTTTGGCGCTTTTAAAACTGCCAGAAAGGAGACTAGAGTAGAATCTAATCTTTCAAATGACCGTATTTCCCTACTACTTCTCAGAAAAGTAGACCACAGTCCATGTGCCTTGCCAGGGAGTCAGTCCTCTTGCCACTAATATCATAGCATTTCCTTTCAGAACCAGTCTATCCACAAGCTGTGTGTATCCCTTCCTGCGGGCCTCAGTGTCTACAGATCCTTGGCCACCAGCTCTGCCATCCCAAACCCATCCAGCATTCTAAAGGCAGCTATGTCCCAAGTACCAGCCTTGATTATCTCACTGACCATCAGATATCCTCACTAAGGCAAGGCTCATCTTATATAATCTCAACACTCAATATTTTTGTAGATCAATGAAAAGTGTACATTCAACTTTAGTTTATTTCTTTTATAATTTCAGCCTATTTTGGGCATGTCTTCCCTAGTACTAGTAGGCATGCTGAACCCAGCCAACAAGTGATTTTCTTTACATCTGATAAGTTTGGAACAAAGGGAACGAAATTCCATGAGAGTCTAGAACTAGGTTAGTCTAGAACTAGGTTAGGTCAGTCATGTATGATACTTTCCTTTGGGAGAAATTCTGATAACGACAGTTTCCTCCCTCTTATGTTTGTCAGAGCTGTTTTAGTGCCTCTGACAGTTTGGTGTCAGGGCAGCTTCTTATTCCAGGTGACAAGAGGGTATTCCACACAGGGAACCATCTCTATTTGTCCAAATGTTGAGTATAGAAAAGAAAGTCCATGGAAGTGGCGCAGTAGCTCAAAGTGGTAAAGCCCTAGCTGGGAGCAGCAAAAACCTCAAGGACAGTGCCCAGGCCCTGAGTTCAAGACCCCCCCCCAAGAAAAACCCCATAACTAAAACCTCATTTTAAAATAAAAAAGAAAATCCATTTGAACAAGTGCCAGAGTGTTCCTCTGCCTTGGGATCTTGATCCAGCTCTGGCTGTGGGACTTTAATTCAAAAGCCCAGAAGCCTCATTTCACCAAGCCCCACTCCTCAGCTCTGCAAACCGTTCTCACTACTTCTGGGGCCACTCTTCTAATCAAAAGAGAGAGGCTGCGGGGCTGGGAAGGTGGCTCAGGGGTAGAGCGTTTGCCTTGCATGCATGAGGCCCTGGGTTCAATTCCTCAGCACCCATAAGCAAAAAGAAAAAAAGCCAGAAGTGGCGCTGTGGCTCAAGTGGTAGAGCGCTAGCCTTGAGCTGAAGAACTGAGGGACGGCACCCAGGCCCAGAGTTCAGGCCCTATGACCAGACCAAAAAAAAAAAAAGAGAGAGAGAGAGAAAGAGAGAGAGAGGCTGCATGATGGAGTGTTCCAGGTGTCTCTGGAGCCAATTAGACCATAGTTGACCCGATCTCACCACTGTGGCAGCTAGTGACTGGACTAGCTGAACCTCCTTGATTTCTCTTGATATAGCATTTCAAACAGAACTTTATAATAGCATATGCAATACATGATCACAATTCATGCCTTTCATCAAACACATTCATGCTTCTGTTCCTCTCATCCTCTGTCCCTCTGAGAAAAATATTTCTCAGCCTTAAAGTTCAACTCAAGTACCTCCTTCTCTAGGAAGCCAGTCCCGACCCTCCCAGTGATAGTCAACCACTCTTCTATTGTGTTTTTATATCATAATATTCTCTCTCTTCATGCTGGGAATGATATCCAATGATCTCTGTCCATCTTTCTTAGACACACTGTAATTTCCACCAGGGGAGGGGCTGTTTCTTATTCACATCCATTGAAACTACAGGTATTTGAGTCATGCCACTAACACTTAAAAATTCTTTTTTGTGGGTCCAGTCGTGGGCCTGAACTCTGGGCCTGGGCGCTGTCCCTGCGCTCTTCAGCTCAAGGCTAGCGCTCTACCACTTGAGCCACAGCACCACTTCTGGCTTTTTCAGCTTATGTGGTGCTGAGGAATCGAACCCAGGGCCTCATGCATGCAAGGCAAGCGCTCTACCACTGAGCCACCTTCCCAGCCCAATTCTTTTTTACTTTTAATAAAAAATAGTATTTTATTTACATTTCAGTACAATTTGATGTTATGACATATACAGTATGGTATAGTTAGTTCAAGCTAATGTATTCATCATTTCATATGCTTTATATTTTTGTGATGAGAGTATTTGAAATTTACTTTGATAACAAAGCCAGGCATGATTGTACACCTGTAACCCCAGATGTCTGGAGGCTGAGACAGGAGTTTGAGGCCAGACTGGGACAAATCAAGGTCTTGTCTCAAAAAACAAAATACAAAACTTAGTCTTCCTCTCTAGTAGAATCCTGTACCTTTAACCAACTTGTCCCTATTCTGCCTCTTTACCCACCCACCCCCAGCCTCTGGGAACCACCATTCTCCTCTCCACTTCTATGAATTTGACTTTCTGGAGAGTCTAAATAGAAGAGATAGTTGATTTCCCCTAGCAATAATATCAATACTATAAGTATGTTAGACTTGCCGGGTGCCAGAGGCTCACACCTATAATCCTAACTACTCAGGAGGCTGAGATCTGTAGATCACGGTTTAAAGCCAGCCCAGGCAGGAAACTCCGTGAGATTCTTATCTCCAAAAAACCACTAGAAAACCAGAAGTGGTGCTGTGGCTCAAGGGGTAGAGTGCTCACCTTGAGCTGAAGAGCTCAGGGAAAGCATTCAAGCCCAGAGTTCAAGCCCCACGACCAACAACAACAACAACAAAAATGTTAGACTTGAAGCCTCAGGAGAAACATAACACATGGCTTTAGGGGAGCAACTTTACATTTTTAATTTTTAACATTTTATATATTCAAACACTCAGATTACTAGCTTGAGGGTTTTTTTGTTTGCTTTGTTTTCTGGTGCTCAGGTTTGAATTCAAGGCCTGGGCACTGTCCCTTAGTTTTTTGGTTCAAGGCTAGCACTCTACTACTGAGACACTTCTGGCTTTTTGGTAGTTAATTGGAGGTAAGAGTCTCATTGACTTTCCTGCCGGGGCTGGGTTTGAATCATGATCCTCAGATCTCCTCCTCCTGAGTAGCTAGGATTACAAGTGTGAGCCACTGGAACCTGGCTAATATATATTTATAATTACACATTGTTAGCCAATGGTCTACCTCTTTTCCAAATCTGAATCAAATAAACTTTTTTTTTCAGTACTAAGGATTGAACCCATGACTTCATGCTTCACTCTAACACTGAGTCCTTTTGTTTATATGTATTTTTTTTAGATAGGGTCTCTATGACTTTGCTCTGGTTGGCTATGAACTTGATGCTCCTGTCCCTACCTCAAAAGCAGCTGGGATTACAGGCATATGCCACCAGGCCTAATTTTGATGTATATCTTTTTATATTTTGTTCAAACATCTAAATTACTATTCCACATACATCTATTTAATCACGCATTTTGAACTCATCACCTCACACTTGCTAGGCAGGTGCTCTACCAGTTAGGCCACATTTCGGTTTGGTCATTTTTCAGGTGGGGTCTTGAGTTTTATGTGGGACTCAGACCCTAATCCTCCACCTCTGCCTCTCAAATACCTGGGGTCCCAAGGATAAGCCACCATGTCCAGCTTATTGGTATTGACATGGGAAAGCCTCACTAACTTTTTGCCTAAGCTGGCCCCAAATAGTGATTGATCCTATCTTCACCTTCTTAGTGGCTACTATTACAGGCGTGAACCATAGTAGCCAGTCTCATTATAGACATCCCCCCTCCCTGCCCCCTGCTTCTGCAAGTCTTGATCAAAGTCTTTGAGTAACTCCTAAAATTCAAATGTTTTGAATGTACCACCATATCATATGTAGCAAACTCTTATTCTGAAAACTCATCCCTGTCAGTTCCCCTGCATAGTATGCTGGGCTCCTATCACATCACAAAGATAGTCACCATTTCCTTCTTCTCCAGCCTCTGGGCTTTGTTCTCTCAGTGAACAAGCTTACTCAAGTTAACCATCAAAGAGTCCATGAGACTTATCTCAAATGAACCAAAACAAGCAGAAGTGGAGGTATGACTCAAATGTTAGAATGTCAGCCTATAGCCAAAAAAGTAAGGGATAGTGCACAGGTCCTGAATTCAAGGTCCAGTACTGGCATAAAATAAACAGACTTATACTTCTATAAGATCAGTTTATATACATTCAGAGTGCCCCCAAAATCCCCAACTATTGGGAAAATTTTCTTTTGGAAAAATTAGTTCAGATCTCCTATCAGTCTCTCAAAGAAGTCCACAATTATTCTTTAAAAGTAAGTTAGGAGGCAGGGATAGGAGAGAAAAACTAGGAGAGAGTTAAGGAAGGGGTGACATTGTCCAAAAAGGAATACACTAATTTCCTGACTTATGAGATGGTAATCCCTTTGTATATCACCTTTATAATAACAATTTTAAAATATTTAATAAAAAAGTAAGTGAGGAACCTCTACACTTGATTATGAGTACCTAGGAAATAGAGTGTGTTACATTCTTCTTAGACTTTTTGTTGCTGTTGTTGGTCATAGGCCTTGAACTTGGGGCCTGGGCTCTGTCCCTGAGCTTTTTTGCTCCAAGCTAGCCCTCTACCACTTTGAGCCACAACTTCACTTCTGGTTTTCTTGTGGTTAATTGGAGATAAGAGTCTCAGGGACTTTCCTGCCCAGCTGTCTTTGAACTGAGCTCCTCAGATCTCAGCCTCCTGAGTAGCTAGGATTATAGGCGTGAGCCATCAGCGCCTGATTCTTCATAGATTCTTACCATAAGATATCTGACATTTGCTAAATAAGCATTTAGTTACCGTCTAAAGGTAGCCATAGTTTTTTAAAAGTAGACGTGAAATCTGAACTACATTGGACAAAAGGAAAAACATGGAAAGTTCTTTTTTTTTTTTTTTGTCTTAGACTGGGACTCAAACTCAGTGTCTGATGCTTTCCCACATCAGCAGGTGCCCTACCACCTGAGGCACACTTCCAACTCCAGCATGGAAACACTTATAACAAAATCCTAATAACAGTTAACCTAGAAAAAGAGATGTCTTTCAGGTTTTACTTACGTTCTTTTGTTTTGATCAAGTTTGAGTATTTTCCAGCAAATTTTTTTTTAGTTTTGAAACTTAAAAATGATGTCTTAAGTTCTGGGATTTTTTTTAATTTAATTTAATTTAATTTGTGAACATACTGTACAGAGGAGTTACAATTACATGGGCAGGATAATGCGTACATTTCTTACCAAGCATTGCAGCCTCCTCCTTTGTTTACCCTTCACATCCCTTCCCAGCCTCCCCCCTCCCCCCAATCCCAATCCTTCTCCTTCCCCCCCTCTTCCCCCCCTGGGATTTTTTTAATGTGTGCCACACTTCTATCTAACCTCAAACCCCAGTTCTTCTACTTATTTTTGTAATCCTAGAACAGGTAATAATTTTCTTTTTCTTTTTCCGCAATGCTATGGTTTAAACCCAGAGCCTTATGCTTGCTTGGCAAAGCTGATCTATTGCTGAGCCATGACTTTAGCCCTTTTGTTGCACTGGCTTTTTTTTTTTTGAGATAGGGTCTCACTTTTTGTCTGGGTATGTGCTTCAACTGTGATCCTCTGGTTATACGCTTCTTAACATGGCTGGGATGGCAGAGGTGCACCAAAATGCCAAGTTTCTTCCATCAAGATGGAGCCTCATGAGTCCAGGTTAGCCTGGAACTACTAGCCCCTTGATCTCATGCTCCTGTGTACCTGGATCATAGGCATGTGACACGACACCCAGCTCTTGGTTGAGGAGAGGCCTTGTAAACTCTTTGCATGGGTTCTCTTCAAATGCTAGCCTCCTGATCTCAGCCTCCTGAGAAATAGCCAGAATTACAGCTATTGGTTGAGGAGAGGCCTTGTAAACTCTTTGCATGGGTTCTCTTCAAATGCTATCCTCCTGATCTCAGCCTCCTGAGAAATAGCCAGAATTACAGGCATGAATCACCTTGCCTGGCTAGGATAATTAACCTTTAAAGCCTGTTCCCTCACCTGTAAAATTGGCAAAATAATTACCTATGTCACATAGTTATTACACGACAAAGCCAGCATGAAGTAGGGATTCAGTATATATTATTTCAGATTATTAAATTAATGTCATCTTTTTAAGATTTTTTTTCCTTTTTGCAATACCAAAGACACTCAAAAATAGAACTCAATTGAAATGTTTCATTGGGGTCACATTATTGTCGATAAGTGTTCATATACACAGTAAAAGTCTGATACAACATGGTTGGCTTATAAGGTGCTATTGTTCCCAACTGCATAAGGAAACCCCTAATTTGTTTACTTGATGGTTTGGGTTTTTTTGTTTTTTTTTTGTTTTGTTTTGTTTTGTCAGTCAAGAGGCTTGAACTCTGGGCCTGGGCGCTGTCTCTCAGCTCTTCAGCTCAAGGCTAGCACACTACCACTGGGGCCACAGCACCACTTCCAGTTTTCTGGTGGTTTATTGGAGATAAGAGTCTCATAGACTTTCCTGCCTAGGCTGGCTTTGAACCCTGATCCTCAGATCTCAGCCTCCTGAGTAGCTAGGATTACAGGCGTGAGCTACCCAGCTTATTTGATGATTTAAAAAAAAAAAACAAAGACACTTACAAAATTCTTCTTTGTAATTAAATTAGTAATAGTTATACTTTGAAAATGATCACTGGTTTATGCTATAGGTTTGTTTGTTTGTTTGTTTGAGCTATGGGACTTAAACTCAGGGCCTTGGGTGCTGTCACCGAGCTTTTTTTTCTTCAAGGCTAGTACTCTACCACTTTGAGCCACAGCTCCACTTCTGGTTTTTGATAGTTCATTGAAGATAAGAATCTCAAGTTCTTTCCTGCTAAGGCTGGCTTCCAACTGTGATCCTCAGATCTCAGCCTCCTGAGTAACTAGAATTACAGCCTAGAACTACCAGAGCCCTGGGGCTCCATCTGTGTTCTTGCTGAAAACAAGTTCTTTGCAATGCACACTCACCTTGTGCCTTGTCTCCAGCAGGAGACATCATATCATGTTTTTTGAAGCCTTCTTCCTGATTTTTCTAGAGGTTCTGTAAAAAACAAAATGTCACTCCACGGACAATGAAAACTACCTTACATCTTTCAATTATCCCTTACCCTTACAATTTTGTAATTACAACCTGTTACTGTATAATCAGTTCATTTTTAATTTTTTTCTAATTCTTCACAACTACATAAAGTAAAAATGTCAAAGTCATTTGCATAAGCACATATAGCTCAGTGTTTATAAATCTTTAGGGTGACTATCAAAATAAATTCCTATACATTTAAAAACATCAAACACTCTAACACAGAGCAATCAGAAGAGTTCAATGCAGATGAGTTGACCTGAAAATATTCAAGCTACAAATTGAGAGTTTTCCCTGAAGTATCCTACACTAAATGAAATAATCTACTTCAAGTGATGAGTAAAACAGGCTTGGAATTAGATTTTTTGTAGGGGCTAATTGAGGTGATTGACGATCAAAATTAAGTACAAATCTATCTGGGCAACATTCTATGATGTATGGTCTTTGTGAGCAGTACAGTAGTTCCAAACTAGGTGTATGTTTTTTTAATCTCTCATCCTCTGAAATGTCCTGAGTAGTTTAGTCACCTCACTGACTCAGGATCTTCCTTTTCTGAGCTAAATAACTACAGTAGTAATAATAATTCTTCTCAGTGGGTTAAGGGAGATGAAGTGGGAGAGAGGGGGAGGGGGATACAGAGAGCAAAATTTTAGTCACCTTTATCATTTTGTCAAGACCCCTGTCCTTTATCCTATTTCTTCTTAAAGGATTGCCTTTATTTGTAATGCTGTACTTGGTCTGAAAGGAATGTAAGAGACAACACAAAGCCTGACACTGGGTCTGTCAGACACTGCTAGCTGCCACCCAGGAGCCATCTCCCCTTTTCCTTAGGAACCCCATGTAAAGTCTGTATACTCCCCTTTCTCCCACACAGGCAGGTGTAACCACAAGACTAGATTTCTACCCATAAGGTCTAAGTAAAAATACTGTGGAAAGTATCCTTAAAAGAGAAATGACACCCACCTGGGTGCCCATGCCTATTTTCCTAGCTCCACAGAAGGATGTGATCTGACAATCATGGTTCAAAGACAGCCAGAGATGAAAAGTCTATGAGACTCTTATTTCTAATTAATCAGCCAGAAGTAGAGCTTTGAGTCAAGCAGTAGGGCGCTAAAAAGCTCAGGGATAATAGCCTGGCCCTGAGTTCAAGCCCCAGAGCTGACCCTCCTGGGGGCCAAATACCAGTGAGAAGCAGAGCCCTTCACAACCTTCATGTTGACCTTCTTGGACTAAGATGTACCAAAGGAACAGAAAGAGCAAGGCAAAAGGAACGTGGGTCACCTGCCCTAAGGCACTGGTCTAACAGCTCTGGACTTCCTAGCTCTGGGTAGTTTTTGTTTTTAATGTAAGAAAAAATACATTTCTAGCTTATTTAATCCACTAGTTTTTATTTCCCCTATATACTAGTGAACTCATCTCTGTAGATGTACCGGTCCGTAGGAAGTTATCCAGAAACAAGAACCGTGTGTGTGTGTGTGTGTGTGTGTGTGTGTGTGTGTGTGTGTATTTATGAATTTACTCAAAACTTGCCCTATTGGAGATAAGAGTCTCATGGATTTTCTTGCCTTGACTGGCTTCAAATCGCAATCCTCAGCTCTCAGCATCCTGAGTACCTAGGATTACAGGCATGAGCCACTGATACCTGGCCTTCGAAGAGTATTTATTAAAAGCTAAGAGAAGCACAGACAACTTGGTTCCTGCTCCAAGGAGCTTACAGTCTAGTAGTAAAGTTGGGTCACAGAAATAACTATAATACATTATAGACTGTGACGAATGAAGTAAGTATTAAGTGCCTAAACATTTCCCAAAAGAAAAGATGAGCTCTAGTTCCTAATATTAAAGAAAGTTTCATGACAACAGGATTTGATTTGGGTTTTGCAGGAAATGTTTTTTTTTCTTTTTAAAGGTGGAGGATTCTACTTTCTTATGCTTTATCCTTTGCCCAGGTGATATAGCAAACAGAAGATGTTGAAGTGTCCTACACACTAAAGTTCTTCTGCTTCAAAAATTTTCTCTTTGCCCATCTTTATACAATATCTCTAACCCCCAACTCACCCATATCCAAAAGAATATAAGGCATTGGTGGATTCATGGAGCCTAGGAAAGCTGAAGGGTAGAAGGTAGGTCTTGGTAGCCAGTTGGGGAGCCCATAAATATATTCCTTGGAGCCTCCCTTCTATTTAGTGAAGAGAGTAAAGGCTTGCTGAAAGTTTTAGAGCACATATCTGAATTAGAGAAGTAACGATTAGAAAGGAAAAGAGGGCACAGATAAAAGTACCATTTCAAAGGCTACTGCCTGAGCTAAACGTGTGCTGCGCCCAAGATAAAGAGTTGAGTCGGACTCCTCAGATTCAGAAATGGAAAATATACTTATCAAATCATCTTTCAAAAAGTATAGTGAGTTGAGCTGGGCAACTAAGAAGAAGCTGAATTTGTTGGGTCTACAATATTAACAGAGTCTTAACTGTATTTTCTCAAGATGTCAGTTGGAGATGCATGATTTACTTTGCAAAGAGATGAGGAAAGAGTTTTAAAAAGAAGGAAAAATAAGGAAATGTAACTAGGGCTGGGACTCTAACTCAGTGACACAGCATTTGTCCAGCATGTATGAGGTCTGGGACTTGATCTCTGCCACTGGTAGAAAAAAAAAGGTGGAGGGACTCCTAAAGAAATATGAACATGAATGAAAATTCCCTTGTACAATTGCACAACTCCTCTCCTATTATTCATCCTTTTCCCAAGTGATACAGTAAATACTAAGTGTTAGAGGACCTGTCTTTATGCACCATCTTTTTTTTTTTTTTTTTTTGCCAGACGAGGGCTTGAACTGTGGGCCTGGGTATTACCCCTGAACTCTTTTTGCTCAAGGCTAGCACTTGAGCCACAGCACCACTTCCAGCTTTTTCTGTGAGTCTCACAGGCTTCCTGACCAGAGGGCTTTGAACTGCAATCCTCAGATCTCAACTTCCTGAGTATCTAGGATTACAGGTGTGAGCCACCAGCCACCAGCTTATACACCATCTTTAACTACCCCACTCATCTACACACTCCATAAGAAACCTGATGATATTTAAGAGGAAGAGGCTTTATGGAGAGTATAAGCATTTTCTAATGTTTGCTTCATCATTGCTTACTCAAACTGAAAGTGCTGCCATCGACCCACATTAGGCACTGTATCCTCAAATAGCTTTGAGATAAGTAGGTTCACAAAGACAAATCTAAGATAGCCTTTCCCTTGTTCTCAGGGAATAAATTCAAGCTTTCCTTAAATGGATAGAGGCTACTTTCCATTTTTATTATTTTTCTCATTATCTAAAACTGGCATTAATACCTACTAAATGCTTTTTACCAGTGAAGTAGGAACAGACAAAACCTAAATCATGAACCTCAAAAGAGCATCTGTGTAGTATTTAGCAATTTATAATTTGTCTAGTTCATCTTATTTAGGGCACTGAAAGTGCCTTACAAATAAAATAATGAGGATTTTTTTCTTCTTATGACAACTAAGGTCGTTCCTGGCCCTCTCTGGAGGTGCAAGTGATTAATCAAATCCTTGGGGACCAAAAACAGTAATTTGTGTGGAGATTGGTTACACTGTTTCTCTACTATGGGAATTGTGAAGCAGGGGAATAGAGTCAGCTTCTTTTACCCAGCCCCTGAAAGAAAATTAACAAAATGTATTAACTTTTAGATTCTTACATGAAGGAATGAAGAAATTAAGGAAAAATATTGAACAGCTCATATTCCAGCCCTAGAATCAAAATGAAATATTCTATACCTGGTATGAAGTGGGGGGGGTGGATTTCAAGCCACCTATGAATCAAAGTATATAAAATATGGGGTGTGATTTTATTTATTTATTTTTCAGGAAGAGTGGTTTGGGTATCTGAAAATCTTAAAGCAGTTCCTGACATCCCATAAAATTAAAAACCACTATTGTCTTAAGGGAAAGAAGGAAGGAAAGAGAGAGGAAGACTATTGGGGAGGGAGAGGCCACTCTGCACATTGCTTAAAGTTTAGCTGCTTGAAAGACAAGGGAAGAAAGGTTGGGGGAAGAAAGAAAATGGGGGAAAATGCATATAGAATTTGTGCATGATACCTCCCTGTTAACTTGTAGCTTCAAAGTACACCATTTACAATTGTATTAAAAGTTAGCAATAGTAGGATCTTCCTGAGTTTTCAAAAATAAAAAAGGATGTAGATTGCCTCTTTAGAACCCAGAATACCAACAAAAATGTATACTTTTTAAATTTATGGAATATATTTAGAAGAAATACGTGTCAAAAATGTTTCTCTGGTATAAATCTCCATCATTTATATTGAATCCTTCAGAAGTAGATAGAGCAGGTGTATTATCTTCAACAGTAAACCTCTGTGTTTTGAAAGAAACCATTTAAAACATGAAAGGTCACTACAAAATTTATTCCCTGTACATTAAGAATAACTACTCTTTTGGCACATAAAATTCATACAATCCCAATACTAATTATAATGGAACCCTCCACTCACTTAAGATTAGGAAGTTTAAAAGCTTAAAAGCCTTAAAACCGGAAACTCAATTCTTTTCAATGTATTCCCAAGTCCCTTAAAGTATTTAGAATTAGGTTTCACAAACAGATGTCCCTGTGTAATTAATCAGCACACATTTTCAATCAGCGTATTTCTATTCTGTACATGGATGTGAACTCTCCACAGAATCCTCCATCCTTTCTTTTTTGTTCAAAGGCATAAACCAAATGGTCACTGCCATTAATCTTTTTCATTCTTTAATATTCTGAATCCTACAGAAACATGTACAGGTTAGATTTATGCTGCATCATAAATCAAGAATCCTACCTTTCCTTAAAATCACTCTCAAAATTTGACCTACCTTTAACTAAATATGTAATTATGTAGAACTTTAGTCCCTAAACATTTTATTAGCTGACCACCTGCAAAGATGGATTATGGCATCAGA
Source organism: Dipodomys ordii (assembly GCF_000151885.1). Lineage (NCBI taxonomy): Eukaryota > Metazoa > Chordata > Mammalia > Rodentia > Heteromyidae > Dipodomys > Dipodomys ordii. Next base: position 980,171 of record NW_012267253.1, on the reverse strand, counting down.
TGAAAATTAAGCAAAGGAATGAATATGTCTTACAAATTGCTATAACTTTTGAATAAAAAGTTGTTTACTTGCATGGCTTAACAAGCATTAGCATATTTTGAACTTAAATTTTTATACCATATGATAAAGTTTCCTTGTATAGGAATCTATTCTCCTTTCAATGTCCCTTAAAGCACATAAAAGACCACACTTACCCCATGTTGCTTGCTGTGGTTATATCATCCTCAGCGCAGTGCTCATCTGGATTCTGAATTACCTTAAAGGTTATAAAAAGAAGCAGGAGAGAGGTTTGACTTCCCTTGAAACAACACTGCTAACAGGCTTTTAAATGAGGGAAACTAGTGTCTCCGCTAATTATATAAGCTCCAGGTCAAATTCTAGCATCAACTAATCAAAGAACTGAACTGTGTCTTGATTCAGGGAGTGAAAAGAAGAAACCACTTAGTAGGAATGACTCTGATCTCTTAGAAAACTAAACACTCATACATTGAAAAATCAGTAATATAGAAAGAAAAAATGAATAATATATATTGTTGTTAAAAATAATATATAGCTTGCTACTTTTAAAACTTTGAAGGAAATTATAAGAGAAACTTTAGTTTGTAGTAATGCATGTAATATTTTCCAAAAGTTTTGAATTTGCATTACATGTCTTGGTCTCTGAGAACAACCTCCCATCTTACCATGTTGAGCATCCATCTCCTTATATTTCATTTGAAACCATACCAGCTAATAATAAATAATACACTCAAAAGTACCCAATTTTTAAAAATGTATTTTTGAATACTTAGCCTTTTCCAGTTAAATACAAAGTTGTTAATATAAGAAACTAATAAAATACCATTTTTAACATTTCAAAAGACATTTAACTCAAATTTATATTAATACATTAAAATTTGAGTAATTTAGTTATATTATTTGAATAAAGAAATATCACACAGATGTGATCTATAGCATATACTATTTGGAAGGTTAGTTTGGAAATGAAGTTTCAGAAAAATATTCATGTCATGTAATTTTAAATGTAGCTGACATTGTTCTGATATTTTTTCTCACTAAAAATAATTTTTATTTGTATATATAGAGAGTACAGTGCAATAATTCAAAAATAGGTAGTTGATATTTTTTATATCTAAAAGATATCAAAAGATATTTAAAAGATAAAGAGGCCTTCTAGATATAGAATATATGAGGATACACAGATGTACTTTTTAAGAAATTTAGATAATTCACAACTGTACAAAAGATGTATCCTTTTCTTCTTTTTTTGTCGGTCATGTGTCTTTAACTCTGGGCCTGGGCTCTGTCCCTGAGCTCTTCAGCTCAAAGCAGGCACTCTACCACTTGAGCCACAGCACCACTTCTGGCTTTTACGGTTACCTGGTGCTGAGGAATTGAACCCAGGGCTTCATGCAAGCAAAGCAAGCACTCTACTACTGAGCCATCTTCCCAGCCCAAAATGTATCCTTTTGAAGTGAACAGTTCATGTGTCCATGATTCACAGATTATTACACAACCATTACCAATAAGTAATTTTAGAACCTTTCTATCATTACCCTAAAATAACCACATCTCCACATTCCTCCCTCATTTTAGGCTGTTAATATGATGCTCAGTCATAACAAAATACCTTAGACAAAATAATTTTAAAATAACAAGAACTTAGCTGGGTGCTAGTAGCTCACGCCTATAGTCCTAGCTAGTCAGGAGGCTGAAATCTGAGTATCACAGTTTAAAGTCAGCCTGGGAAGGAAAGTCCTTGAAACTTTGTGGCACCATGGTTCAAAGTGGTAGAGTGCTAGCCTTGAGCAAAAGAGTTCACCACCCAGGCCCTGAATAGATAGATAGATAGATAGAAGCAAGAATTTACCGCTTACAGTCAATCAGCTGAGTAATCCAATATCCAGATGCTGGCAGGTTCAATCTCTAGGGAGAGCTTTCTTTCTGCTTCAAAGATGACATCTTCTTGTTGCATCCTCACATGGCAGAAAGCAGAAAGCTCCCACACACCTCTGTACTGCCTAATCACCTTCTAAAGCCCCCACTTCCTGATAGCACCACAATGGGGGTTAGGTTATTAGGAGTAAACACGATTTTTGAAGGAAGCAAACATTAAGACCATAGGAATGAATAAGCATTCACCAAAGGGGTGCTGTAAACATTCACAGGAAACTCAGTTTTCTTGGGAACATTCTACATGAGTCTTTTGGCAACACAATTTCTTTTGTTGTTGTTGTTGTTGTTGTTGTTGGTCATGGGGCTTGAACTCTGGGCCTGAGCGCTGTCCCTCAGCTCTTCAGCTCAAGGCGAATGTTCTACCACTTGAGCCACTAAGCCACTTCCAGTTTTCTTAGGGTTTATTGGAGATAAGAGTTTCACAGACTTTCCTGCCCTGGCGGCTTTGAACCTCTATCCACAGATCTCAGCCTCCTGAATAGCAAGGATTACAAGCGTGAGCCACCAGTGCCCGGCTAACACTACTTCTTATTGAGGAACTCTTTTATACCATGGTGGCACCATTTTAACTTCTTAAGGGTTCCATTTCTTCATACCCTTGCCAACTTGTTATGGGTTTAATTATTTTATTTGTCCATCTTGGTGATTGTGGTCTTAAGTTTGTATTTCTTTGAAGAATGATAACAAACATTTTGTTTATTTAGTCGCCAGTTGCATACCTTCTTTGAAGAAATTCAATTCTTTGCTATTTTCCAGTTGTGTTGTCTTCTTGTTTAGTTTTGTATGCTGGGTTCAAACTTCAGCCTCATGCATGTTGATCAAGCTATACTCTCATCCCTGGGTTGTCTTTTTATTATTGAGCTATAAGAGTTCTTTATATATTCTGGGAATTAGACCATTATCAGTGTTAAGACTCTTACTGTTGTGGTTTTCTGGATCCTACACAAAGGATTTCATAGCTAAATTTCCATACAACTATACAATAAATGTCAATCTCTCTTTTTTTTTCTTTGTTGTCATAGGGCTTGAACTCTGGACCTCAGCGCTGTCCCTCAGCTCTTCAGCCCAAGGTGAGCGCTCTACCACTTGAGTTCTACCACTTCTGGTTTTCTAGTGGTTTAATGGAGATAAGAGTCTCACAGACTTTCTTGCCCGGGGTTGCTTTGAACCACGATCCTCAGATCTGAGCCTCCTGAGTAGCTAGGATTACAGGCATGAGCCACCAGCACCCGGCGTCAATCTCCTTTTTACTTTCCCTTAGCCACCCGCTTCCTAATACAATTTTAACAGATTTCACTGTTCTATTTTTCACATGCCAACAATCTACTTTGGCCATCCTTATCCTCTTTCATCCTTGTCTTCTTCCTAATTTGGTGTTAAGGTCTACCAAGGGCAGCCAAAAGGCCAAGGTGAACATTCTCAATAAGAACCCTGACAAGGGTGTATTTTAGGTGTTTTGGTCAGGAGAGACAAGATGAGAAAATGAATCCAAAGTGCACGAATCAGAAGAAATCTGGCAGATTCCAGAGGGATTAGGAAGCTTAGAGGTGGCAAGGCCCTCCATCAGCAGGTATGGGAGGTTTGGGGGTCACAGGGGAGGGCCTGTGGGACTATGATTTGTTAAACCTCATGGTATTAACCCTTAGGCTATCCATTAGTCACTGGGATGGCTTTTTAAAGAAAACTTGGAAAGTGTGGAACTTACTTAGATGACTCATGCTGATCTTTAGTTGTTACTATGGTCACCAGCTGTGGGTTGTGTTGGGTTTGGGGTCAGTGCAATGAGGAACAATTGGGCTATATCACAAATGACCACACTGGGAGAGGAAGTTTAACTAGGCTAAAGGTGAAGAAGTAGGCCCTGGATTTCAACCCACTTCTGCCTGTCCTGAAAACAGATGCTAAAGCAGCAAGCATATTAAACAAATCTATGACAATCAGTTTATGATTTGTAAATATTTTCTCATCTTCTGTGCTTTGGGATTCTGTGTGTGTGTGGTTGAACTCAGGGCCTGGACACTGTCCCTGGGTGTGCAGTACAGAGGGTTATACATAAGTAAGATAATGAGTACAATTCTTGTCGAACATTGTTACCCACTTCTTTTCCTCCTACTATCCCTACCCTCACCCACTCCTTCCTCTCCCTCCCAAGTTGTAAAGTTCATTTCCAACATAGTGTCTTGTATCATTGTTGCATTGAGTCATCCTTTGTTCTTGTTTCACCATTATTCCCCTTTCCTTCCCCAAATCAGATAAACATATATACAAGATGCAGGGTACCAGAATAAAAGACAGTGATTTCCAGGGATAAGCCAAAGGAAAAACAAAAATGAAATAAAAAGAAGGAACTTGAGACAGTGCATTGATTACAACAAGGTCAACAACCCAAAAAAGACCTGTTGTTTCCATGTCTTGGAGTTCATTTCAATTAGTATTATTTTATATGGTCCTATGTACATAGCTGTTGAGCCATTGTGATACTCTGCTAAGACTATCCTAGACATACACTAATTATTACGAATTAAGGAAACCATGGAGCTTGTTTCTTTGGGTCTGGATTACTTCACTTAGTATGATTTTTTCCAAGTCTTTCTATTTCCTTACGAATGGGGTGATGTCATTCTTTCTGATAGAAGCATAGAATTTCCTTGATCTATTTATTTTCTTGATCTGTTTATCTAGTGAGGGACATCTGGGTTGGTTCCATATCTTAGGTAAATAATGCTGCAATGAACATAGTTGTGCTCGTAGCTTTAGTGTGGCCTTCCTTGTGATCTTTTGGATAAATGCCTAGGAGTGGAACTTCTGGATCATAGGGGAGTTCCACATTTAGTTTGAGGAACCTCCATACTGCTTTCCAGAGTGGCTAAATCGGCTTACAATTCTACCAACAGTGTAGTAGTATTCCCTTTTGACCACATCCCCACCAGCATCTGTTATTATTTGTTTTCTTGATAATGGCCATTCTAACTGGGGTGAGGTGGAATCTCAATGTGGTTTTCATTTGAATTTCTTTTATGGCCAGTGATGTTGAACTTTTCTTCATGTGTCCATTGGCCATTCTTATTTCCTCTCCAGAAAAGTCTCTTTTTAATTCTTGAGCCCACTTATTAATGGGGTGGTTGTTTCTTGGAGGATTTGTTGTTGAGGGTTTAATTTTGAGTTCTAGGTATATTTTTGATATAAAGTCCTTGTGTCCCTGAGCTTTTTGGCTCGAGGCTAGAGTTCTACTACTTGAACTTCAGCTTCAGTAATGGCTTTTTGGTTGTTAATTGTAAATGAGAGTCTCCTGACTTTCCTGCCTTGGCTGGCTTCAAACTGAGGTCCATAGATCTCAGCCTCCTAAATTATTAGGATTACAGGCATGTGCAACCAGTGCCTAGCCTGGGATTCTGGTTTGGTTTTTTGTTTGTTTATTTTTGGAGGTATTTGCGTTTAAACGTGGCTTTGCATGTGCTCAGCAAGAATGCTATGACTTGAGCTATACCTCCAGCCTGGATTTTTTCAAGCTCTTTTAGAGATGGAATCTCACTGATTTTTCTGCTCCAGCTGTTTTTGAACCATGATCCTTTGAATCTCACCCTACTGAATAGGATTACAGATGTGCACCACTGGAATGCAACTGGATCAATTATTTTAAACTATATAATGAAAATAAAATTCAGCTGGGCGCCGGTGGCTATAATCCTAGCTACTCAGGAGGCTGAGATCTGTGGGTCGAGGTTCAAAGCCAGCCCGGGAAGGAAAGTCTGTGAGACTCTTATCTCCAATAAATCACTAGAAAACTGGAAGTGGCGCTGTGGCTCAAGTGGTAGAGCACTCTCCTTGAGCTGAAGAGCGCAGGGACAACGCCCAGGCCCAGAGTTCAAACCCCATGACTGACCAAAAATAAATAAATAAATAAAATTCATAGAGGTATAAGTGGATGATGGATTTATTGCCAAATTTATACAGTAGTGTATGAAGTCACTTCAGATGACAGATTTAGTTGATCACATACAACTGAAAGCTCAGTTACCAAATTTAACTTATGTAGAACATCTATCTACATGAAAAGCTTTAGTCTCAGGCCTGGAGCAGCCGTGAAATGAAAGTTACCACACCACTGTAGTCCTTGAATGTCAGTGTATTCCCCTTCGCCTTCTACCCTGCAATTGGAAAGAAAACATTTATTTATTGTCAAGATTAAGAATTTTCAGTCCAGATATGATAGCCTAGCACATTATATACTATGTCTGAACCATTATCTCTTCCCATTGTCTAATGCAGATTTAACATTTAGCAGCTTCTTTTCATATCTAGATGAACATTGTCACTCTACAAATTTCAGTGTTGAAGATTTTAGAATCACTTAAACTAGCTTTATATAAATCAAAACAATCAGTTAAAAAATGAAACAATTAGGGCTGGAGGTTTAGCCCAGCGGAAGGGTGCCCACCCGGCACACGCAAGGCCCTGGGTTCGGTCCTCAGCCCTGGAAAAAAAAAAAATAAGAAAGAACTAGTGAACAAATACTTCTGGATCACCAACCATGTTTGAAGTGATCTTTGCTGATTGGTGTTTTTTTTTAATTCTGCAGAAGGGCAAAAATTGACTCATCTACCCAAACAGATTTTATCCTCTAGAACAAGTTTTTCTCCTTTTATTAACATCCAATGCAAAAAGTTATGTATTATTGTTACAAACTTGTAGCCAAAATAGATGAACACCATTCTGCACTCCTTGAAGTGTATTCAAATTTACCACTTCACAATCATTACAAAATGCTGAGACAAAGGACAAAGAGTAAACCAATGCAACAGGATACTTACATGACACTATGTTGGAAATGAACTTTACAACTAGTTGGGGAGGGGAGTCAGAGGTAGGGAAGGAAAGTGGAGAAAAATGAGGGAGGAGGTAACAATGTTCAACAAGAAATGTACTCATTACCTTACTTATGTAACTGTAACCCCTCTATACATCACCTTTACAATAACATAAAATAAAAATTTTAAGAAAGAAGCTAAAAAGGGATGTACATAAATGAACTTGAACTCTGGATGGCATAGCCCTTAGTGTGGAGAATAAGCTTGTTTCTTTTCACTCTTATTTCTGCTACAAGCCTATGCTCCAGAAAGAACCACAATGGATACATTGAAATTTCTGCCTAATAAAATAGATGCACATAGCAGGTTGAGATGAAATAAATCCGTATGAAATTATCCCCAAAGCTTTTTTTAAGTTTATCAATACATTTCAAGGGGCTGGGAAGGTGGCTCAGTGGTAGAGCGCTTGCCTTGCATGCATGAGGCCCTGGGTTCACTTCCTCAGCACCACATAAGCAGAAAAAAACAAAAGCCGGAAGTGGCGCTGTGGCTCAAGTGGTAGAGCGCTAGCCTTGAGCTGAAGAGCTGAGGGACAGCACCCAGGCCCAGAGTTCAGGCCCCGCGACCGGACCCAAAAACAAAAACAAAAAAACAAAACAAAACAAAATCAATACATTTCAAGTAAAAATTATTTAGGGCCTCAACTTTCCCAGTAGTTTCTATTCCCATGCTGGCTGCTAAAAGTTCTATAGCAAGAGAGAAGTAAACGGGATAAATGAAAAGTCCGATTATCATCATGAATGCTGTTTCCTTTCTGAGCCTCATTCTTTTTTTTTTTTTTGTCGGTCGTGGGGCTTGAACTCTGGGCCTGGGCGCTGTCCCTCAGCTCTTCAGCTCAAGGCGAGTGCTCTACCACTTGAGCTACAGCGCCACTTCCGGTTTTCTGGTGGTTTATTGGAGATAGGAGTCTCACTGTCTTTCCTGCCCGGGCTGGCTTTGAACCTCGATCCTCAGATCTCAGCCTCCTGAGTAGCTAGGATTACAGGCGTGAGCCACCGGCGCCCGGCTTCTGAGCCTCATTCTAATACTCTCTTATCTCCTAAAATAATTCAACAATTCTTAGACTAAATATATTATAAAAGCAAGATTAACTATATAGCATTAACTAAATATAATATCTAAGCAAGCATGACTGAAAATAATCCTTTAGTGTTTTTTAAGTTTACCAAGGTTTGAATGTTAACTAATTTAGCACACTGTATGTAGACTTTCAGGATTTTATTTTTCTACTCAACATTCAATAACTGAGTAGGTTTTGGTTTGAAGACAAGGTCTTGCTATGTAACTTAGGCAAGACTCAAACTCTTTACCTTCTTGTCTCCACCTCCAGATTGCTGGAAATTATTTTTATATCAGTTTCTAAATGTAGTTGGAAAATAATTTTCACTATTACATCTTATTCCACTTTGTCATTATTTTACTATGTGTTTTCCCATTATCCTGGGAATTAATATTTTACTACTGTCAAAGTGTAATCTAAACATTTTAAAACATGTCTCTTAGGAATGCAATTGGTAGGTTATACGATGGGCCAGTACTCATCTTTCTAGAATAAGATCATATGTTTACACAAGTGGTCCAGAAAACGCAACCTAAATATCAAGAAAAAGAGGGCTAGAATATTTGCAAATCAATTAATAACTTCCATACTAGGAGAAAGGGATTGACTTGAAGAATCAATTTCTATTTTGCTTTTATGGTTTAAATTACTTACATAGATACATTTGTAATCCACAAAAATCTTAGGCTGATATTTTTAATGTTAATATTAAACTTTTGATTGAACCAATGTCGTATCTGAAAAAATTTCTCAAACACTTTAATGATCTATTTGATTTCAGCTTACCTATTTTCATTGAAGTTTCCAGTGTACTTTGCCCCAGTTGGAAATGTGTAAGTCCCCAGTCCATGAAACATATTGTCTTTAAACTGTCCTTCATACACTGCTCCTGAAAAGTGCTCAAGTTTGCCAAAGCCATTCATCTGTTTGTAACAAAGAGAATGGCCTCAGAAACTAAACTTCATTTCCCCAGAACCTTTCAGAAATACACATATAAACTTAGTTATCATTTAACCAACTTTGTATCATTCTGGGTCTCCACAAAAAAATAGAAAGCTTTTCTTTAACTGTATTTTTTTGTCTTTTCTTCTAGGTACTAGGGATCAAACCTGGACATTGCACTTACTAGGCAAACATTTTGCCACTGAGCTACATCCTAGCCCTAGAAAACTTTTTTTTGTTTTCTTTTTTTTATCATTATTCTTTCTCTGTATTTAGTAGCAAAGCCCACTTAGTCAAACATTCTGGATATAAGTATTTGAACACATGGAGGTCAGTGATGAGGACAATAAGACTCTTCAAGACAACGTGAATATATCAGAAATCTTAAAGGACAACCAACCAGTGTAATTATGTCAGGAAACAGTACAAGATAATTATTAAAATGTGAATTTGGATTCAATTGCATACACATTTACCACATCTGGATGAGAAACCTGAGCCTCACTGGTACCAATTCAGGAGGGTGTTTCCGGAATTAAGTGAAAAAAATTATTAATGGGTTGACATTACTCAGTGAATGAGAGGGAAGGACAATGGTGATGATTAGATCACAACATTAGTTTTGTATTACATGATTATTAAATGCAAAAAAACAACCATTTGTAATTGTATAATCTACTCATTTTGTGCAAGCATCATTTGGTTTTGGTTTGTTTGAGACAGGATCTTGCTGTGTGTGTCAAGCTTGGACTAGACTGAAATCTTCTTATGCCTCAGCTACTGAAGTGACAGGATTACAAGTGTGAGCCCGTGCCCAGGGTCACTATATATATTTTTAATTAGTAGTGAAATCCTTAAAATCTCTTAACCCATTAAAACAACAATAATACCTTGTCATCTTGCCAGTTTCCTGTATAGACAATCCCATTAGGAGTGGTATGAATCCCTATTCCATTTCTCTCATAGATTCCAGTAGATGTTCTTGTACAGTCACCATCTAAACAAGAGAAGAGTATAAGTGGGAATTATGACTAGTAAGTACTATATTATTTATATATATAATAAGTACTGTATTATTTATGCCTGGCTGTAATTGCAACTGTCCCCTGTGTGTAGATCTTTTTGTTTTATTTGTTGTTTATTTTTACTTTTGCTTTAATCTTTTGGCACCCTAGCACTGTAATTAATGAGGACAGAGAAAAGAAGATCCATGACATTAGAACATCTCATAACCACTCAGACCCAAGGACCAGAACAATGGACAGATTCCAGCTGGGCACAGGTGACTCAGATCTGTCATTCTAGTTACCAAGCAGGCTAAGATCAGGAGATTTGGGGATCCAGGCCAGCCCATGCAGAAAAGTTCCTGAGACTCCATCTCAACAGAAGATGCTAGGCCTAATGGCATATATCTGTCAGCCAGCTACAGGAGGGAAGGGTCTGGGCCAGGAAAACAAGGAAGCAAGACCTTATCTTAAAAATAACCAAGGTGGTGGTATTGTTACTCATGCAGGTTGGCTCTGGGAACAAAGTTGATTAAAAGCTAATAAATAAATAAAACAAGTGTGGAAAAGGGCTGGAGGCCCTGCCTAACAAAGTATGAAGTCTTGAGTTCAAACCAGAGTACTGCCAAAAGTTAAAAAAAAAAAAAAAGAAAGAAAGAAAAAGAAAAAGCACTGATAGATCTCATGGGTTTCTAAGGCATGCTGTCAGATGTAACATTTGGATTTGATTTCAAACCTGTTCATCTCTTAGGTTTTCTATGTTATTTAAGTGAGTTGATACCATAATGATAGTTTTATAAAATGTGACTGCCCTGTTATTCCTAAACTAGTTAATTTTCTGTATAGAAAAAAGTAATTAAGAATATGCTTACCATATTTGTCTCCATTTGGAAATATAAAGCATATCTTAAATATTTCCGAAGGTGCTATAAAAGATTTAAGAAAAGCCACATGAGTTTAAATATTTTAATGTTCTAAATCTATAATAAATGTTTGTTAAACCCTATCCTTATAAACTCCTTCACATAATCACACATATATTATGATTAATTGCCATTCCCATTGTCTACTGTAAGGTCCAGGAAAATTATTTTGCCTAGATGATTTATTTTGATTTACTTGTTTATTATAACTATCTTATTAACACACATATCACAAAGTTTACCCTTTAAGCGTATATAATTTAGCTGAGCACCAGTGCCTCATACTTGCAGTCATAGCTACTCAGGAGGTGAAGATCTGAGAATCTTGGTTTGAAACCAGCCCAGGCAAACAAGTTCAAGATACTCTAATCTCCAACTAACTAGCAAAAGGACAGAAGTGGAGGTATGTCTCAGGTGGCAAAGCACCAGCCTTGATTAAAAAAAAAAAGCAAGAGAGTAAGGCATTGAGTTCAAGGTTTTGACAAAAAAAAATTATTACCTCAATATATGATGAAAATTCAACATCTTCTCATAGTAATAGCTCTGGAAAAAGTAGGAATGGAAGGAATGTACCTCAACAGGTCTGTTTATATGACCAATCTTCAACAACATCCTAAACAGAAAAAACTGAAACCACATCCTCTAAAGTCAGAAATGAGATAAAGGTGTCTACTTTCTCCACTCGTATTTAATATAATACTTGAATTCCTAGCCAGAACAATAAGGTATAAAAAAGAAATAAAAGGGATAAAAGGGAAAGAAGAAGTCAGATCATTTCTATTTGTGGATGATAAGTGCCAATACTTAAAAGACCCCAAAACTCCAACAACAACAACAAAAAGCCTCTTAGACCTGATAAACACTTATTGCATATGTCAGCATTAAAATATCAGTGGCTGCCTGGTGCCAGTGGCTCCCATCTGTAATCCTACCTACTCAGGAGGCTGAGATCTGAGGCTCATTGTTCAAAGCCAGACTAGACAGAAAAGTCACCATGAGACTCTTACCTCCAATAAACTACTCAAAAAAGCCAGAAGTGATGAATATATATATATATATATATATATATATATATATATCAGTAACTTTTCTATATACCAACAATGAATAGGATGAAAATGAAATCAGGAAAACAATTTTATTCACAATAGCCTAAAAATGCCTACAAATAAGCTTCACTAAGGATGTGAAAAGACCTCTACAATGAACACTATATGAAGTGAAGAAAAAGTGAAGAAACTCATAGATCCCACAACTGCCCAGGTTCATGGATTGGCAGAATTAATGTCATGAAAATGGCTACACTACTGAATGCAAACTAAGAGTCGATAAAATTTTCATCAAAATTCCAATGTTATTCCTCATAAAACTCAATTCTAAAATTCCTACAGAAACACAAAGATCTCCAAATAGCAATCCTGATCAAAAGAGCAATACTCAAGCTAGCACAATACCAGACTTCAAATTATACTACAGAGCCATAGTAACTAAAAGAGCAAGGTCCTGGTGCAAAAACAGACATACAGACCAATAGAATAGAATAGAAAACCCAGAGGGGCTGGGAATGTGGCTTAGTGGTAGAGTGCTTACCTAGCATGCATGAAGCCCTGGGTTTGATTCCTCAGTACCACATACACAGAAAAAGCCAGAAGTAGTAGCATGCTAGCCTTGAGCAAAAGAAGCTCAGGGACAGTGCCCAGACCCTGAGTTGAAGGCCCAGGACTGGCAAAAGACAAAAACAAAAACATTGAGATTTCATTTCATCGCAATCAGAATGGCTATCATCAGGATAACAAACAAAGCCAGCACTAGTGATTCACCCCTGTAATTCTAGCTACTTAGGAGGCTGAGATCTGAAGATCCTGTTTTGAAGCCAGCCAGGGCAGAAAATCCAAGAGACTTGTATCTCCAATTACCCAACAGAAGTTGGAACTGAAAGGCTGGCTCAAGAGATACAATGCAAAAAATGCAAGCTCAAGCTTGAGTCCCCAATGTCAAACCCCAATACTGAAACAGGAAAAAAAAAAAAAAAAGATAACCAAATGCAATGCCAGATAGAATGAAGGAGTGTGCTAGGGTGGGGGGAGAACTTTGTTGGCGTGAATGTAAGTTAGTGTAATTATTATGGAAATCGGTGTGGAGATTGCTAACTACCTAAAAGTACAATGACCTTATGAGCCTACAATACCACTTAGACATATATCCATAAGAGTCCAAGCCAACGAGTAATAGACACACCTGTACACTCAGGTTAATCACAGTACTATTCACACTAACCAAACTATAGAATCAGCCTAAGTATCTAAGAACTGACAAATATATAAAGAAAATGTGTTATATATACAAGGGAGGCGTATTAAGCCATAGAGAATGAAGTTGTCATTTGTAGGAAAATGGATGGAACTAAAAATCATCATGTGAAGCCAGATAAGCCAAACTCAAAAAGCCAAATATCTCATTTGCATTCATAGGTAAAATCTAAACCTGAAATGATAATAATGGGACATTGAATGTAAAAGGGAGACTGATGGAGAAACCAGGGAAATGAGAGAGAATGGGGACATGAACATGATTGAAATAGAGCACTCACAATACCCATTCAATGCTGTTTGAAAAGGGGGAGAGGAGAAAGGAAGATTAAGCAAGTATAACAGAGAGTGAATTTGATCAAAGTACGTCATATGCATCACAATCAAACCCCTTTGAGCAATTAATTTTTTTTTCAGTCATGGAGCTGGAACTTGGGACCTGGGTACTGTCCCTGAGCTCTTTTTGCTCAAGACAAGCACTCTACCACTTTGAGTCACAGTGCTACTTCCATTTTTCTGGTGGTTAATTGGAGATAAGAGTCTCATGGGACCTTCCTGCCCAGGATGGCTTTGAACCATGATCCTCAGATCTCAGCCTCCAGAGTAGCTAGGATTACAGAGAAAAGTCACAATTATTTTATGCTAATAAAAAATTACATTGGGAGGGGTGGGCTGGGAAGATGGCTCAGTGGTAGAGCGCTTGCCTTGCATGGGTTCGATTCCTCAGCACCACATAAGCAGAAAGAAAAAAGCTGGAAGTGGCGCTGGGGCTCAAGTGGTAGAGCGGTAGCCTTGAGCTGAAGAGCTGAGGGACAGCGCTCAGACCCAAAGTTTAGGCCCACGACCGACCGGACTCAAAAAAAAAAAACTACATATGGGGGGCTGGGATATAGCTCAGTGCTAAAGCATTTGCCTAGCAAATCCAATGAAAGAAAGAAAGACAAAGAAGGAAGAAAAGAAAGACAAAGAAGGAAGAAAAGAAAGAGAAAGAAAGACAAAGAAGGAAGAAAGACAAAGAAGAAAAGAAAGAAAGAGAAAAAAGAAAAATGAGAAAGAAAAGTAAAGACAAAGAAATACAGTTAAAAAGTTACGTATGAAAAAATATTAAGTTAGGCACCTGTGGCTCTTGCCAGTAATACTAGCTACTCAAGAGGGTGAAATCGGGCTGGGAAGGTGGCTCCGTGGTAGAGCGCTTGCCTTGCATGCTCGAGGCCCTGGGTTCGATTCCTCAGCACCACATAAGCAAAAAGAAAAAAGCCGGAAGTGGTGCTGTGGCTCAAGTGGTAGATTGCTAGCCTTGAGCAAAAGAAGCTCAGGGACAGAGCCCAGGCCCTGAGTTCAAGCCCCACAACCGACCAAAAAGAATTATAAATACAAATGAATACCGCTGGATGCAAAATGTGAATGCTCGTTTAATAAGAATCCCTGCTGGTGGGACTGGGAAGGTGGCTCAGTGGTAGAGCGTTTGCCTCGCATGCATTGCCCTGGGTTCGATTTCTCAGCACCACATACGCAGAAAAGGCTGGAAGTGGTGCTGTGGCTCAAGTGGTAGAGCGCTAGCCTTAAGCTGAAGAGCTGAGGGACAGTGCCCAGGCCCAGAGTTCAGGCCCCACGACCAGACCCCCCCCCCCAAAAAAAGAATCAATTAACAATCCAGTAATAATGCAGTTGGTGAAATAAGATTTTTTAGAAGGCTTGGATTTAACTGAAGATAAATGGAAGATAATACTGAAAACTTCATCAGAAATTACAAATACAGGGCTGGGAAGGTGGCTCAGTGGTAGAGCGTTTGCCTCGCATGCATTGCCCTGGGTTCGATTTCTCAGCACCACATACGCAGAAAAGGCTGGAAGTGGTGCTGTGGCTCAAGTGGTAGATTGCTAGCCTTGAGCAAAAGAAGCTCAGGGACAGAGCCCAGGCCCTGAGTTCAAGCCCCACAACCGACCAAAAAGAATTATAAATACAAATGAATACCGCTGGATGCAAAATGTGAATGCTCGTTTAATAAGAATCCCTGCTGGTGGGACTGGGAAGGTGGCTCAGTGGTAGAGTGCTTGCCTTGCATGCCTGAGGCCCTGGGTTCGATTCCTCAGCACCACATAAGCAAAAAGAAAAAAGCCAGAAGTAGCGCTGTGGCTCAAGTGGTAGAGCGCTAGCCTTGAGCTGAAGAGCTCAGGGACAGCGCCCAGGCCCAGAGTTCAGACCCCATGACCGGACCCAAATAAACAAAAAAACAAAGAATCCCTGCTGGTGCGGCGGTGCACACTTGTAATCCCAACTCTTGAGGTGAGGGGTAAGAGGTGGAAGCAGCAAACAGCGAGGCACAAGCCAGCCTGCGTCACCGGGAAGGATTCCTTTATACACAAATAGATAAATAAGTGATCCAGACAGACAGACTGAGGAAAGGACACGATATTTGAATAACTAGCCCCCAAATTCTTAGAGCCAAACCGAACGCGCCAGAATCCTCTACGAGGAGAGGAGATGGAACCGCACAAGAGGCTGAGCTGTTTTCAGTTTCCCCTTGGAAGGTGGGGGGGGGGGGGGGGGGGAGCTCCGACAGATGCCGTCTCATTGTCCCGCACCAAAAACGAATCTGAGGCCGAGAGAGGCGGGCCTGTGCCCAAGGCGTCCCACCAGCCAATGAGAGCGCGGCTCCGGGTCTAGCGCTTCCCAGCCCGGGACTCGGGGCAGCCGCACCCCCCTGCCAAGCGCGGACACCCGGAGCTCAGCTTCCTCCCAGGCCCCGCTCGGGCTCCACGCGAGTCCGAGGGAAGCGCGCCCTTCCCTCCCGGCCAGGGTCCGGGTGGCCGCACACTCACACGACTGAGAGGAGCAGGAGGGACTCAGGGGACTCGGCGTCTCCCTCCGGCCCGCCAGCTCTGCGGCCTAGAGGGAACCCGGCGCTAGGCACACCGCCAGAGGCGACTCGGTTGCTAGGGCAACTAGGCAACCTCTCACCCGGAAGTAAAGATGAGAGGAGCCAATCAGAAGAAGGCGGTGGGCTGTGCGGCTGCAGCGGGGGCCCCCCCACCGTGCCGCTCCAGGTGAGGTCCGAGCCCGGAGCCAGTTGGGACCCCCGACTCTTGGGGTTGCCACCTCCCGACCGCTGCCCCGAGAAGCAGCACTGCGAGCCAGGTACGTCCTCCGCTTCCGCGGTCCACTGGCGTGCGCGTGGCCTACTGCCGGAGCCTCCCCACCTGCGGGTGGGGCGGCCAGCCTCGGAGGAGCGGCGGCCCCGGGAGTCCCCGCCTGCGGGTTCCAGACCCCGAGATCAGGCCCAGAGGCCTGCCCACCATCCGCAGGAGTGCAGTCAGGCTGGGAGCGCGGTTGGATCGCAGGGGCTCGGGCTTGTTTCCTGTCTCTGTCTCGTTACAAACCGACGAGCTACTTGGGGAGGGGACAGGGCTGGAGACGATGTGTTTTGGAAGACAGGTACCCCGCCTGGGTATCCGAATGGAGGTGATGGTATATTGTGGCCAGGGATTTCTCTCTCTCTCTCTCTCTCTCTCTCTCCCTCTAGAGGAGAGGTGGGTGTGCTCAGCATTTCAGAGCTCAGCATTTTTTGGTGATGCAGTACGTGGGAGCCAAACTTGGATGTAAAACAAAGGATACTCTTAGAGCCAAACTTGGGTCTCCGTGTCCATGGTGAAGAAAGATGGAATCCTTCCTGGCTGGATGGAATAGGGTAGTGGAATCTAACTCAATGAATTATATAATCGAATGCTTATGCCTTGGAAAACGTCTGAGGAGAAAGGTTTTGGATACCACTAAAGCTAGCAAGGCTTCATGTAAAATTTAATGTGTGCAAGTCTCAGCTCTGGTTGTAAAGGTAACATTTCCCGGGTTGATGTGAGACCAATGGTTTTACATCAATAACAGTGTTTTCTTGCTTATTACTTGTTTCTCACTATAGGAATTTGCCCGGGTAGGGTAATTTCTGAAATGAAGTTTGATGTATTCAACTTTCATATCTTTTCCTTTTTGGTTTTTTCCCCCCCTTTTAGAAATAATAGGCAATTGTTGATGCACAGCCACACAGAATTCAGTTTGCACTTGATCTAGTCAAAAGCCAAGAAGCAATCAGAATTCAGTTTGTCTCGGTGTTTCGGTCATCTGTTAAACTTACGACCCTAACTTTTTTTGGTGAGCATATGTAGTGCTTCCCCCTTCCCCTGAAACACTTGTAGTCTGACTTGTTGCTTACGATGTTCTAATCTTGTGGGCATCTGAAGTCATATAAACATTTTAATGATTGAGTTTAAAGAGTTTTAGAAGAATATGCTAATCATGTTTTCTGTATTTATGATGATTTTTCCATCTACCAGCCACAGAGGAATTGCCCTCCTAGGGCTAGCTAGTTAATGAGCGTGCCTTTTATATGCAAACAAAGCAGTCTAGAGTCCATTCCTCAATCCAATCTAAGTTACACTCCAATTTAATAATGTGTCTTCCAGAAAAAAAAAATCTGGAGCCTCATACCATACAACCAGAGTCAGTCCTAATGCCCTCCAGCTTACTGTAATTATTCTAGTGTGCTTGTCCCTAACAGTTTACTCTGTCCTGCCTTTCTTGAGGTATCCCCAAGAAGGGATGAGACCTGATCTAAGCAAAGATTCTCAGATGTCCTGAATTTAATTGCAAGGTTGGAGGGTGGTGATTGTGAGGGAAGGGAATTTAGTTGCCAGAATCCTTTTTTTTTGGTCAGTCCTGGGGCTTGAACTCAGGACCTGGGCACTGTCCCTGTGCTTCATTTGCTCAAGGCTAGCACTGTCCAACTTGAGCCACAGTGCCATTTGTGGCTTTTTCTGTGTGTGTGGTACTGAATGGAACTCAGGGCTTCCTGCATGCTAGGCAAGCACTCTTATCACTAAGCCACATTCCCAGTTCCCACAAACATTTTTTTAATGCTGAAAGCTTAATTTAAATCACACACACACAGAAGACCACCATGGCCAACATGGTCTAATCCTGTATACCTTAGCTCTTGTATAACCTTGTAAACATTAGCTCATCTTGTAGACCCAGCTCAGTTATTACTGAAAATGTAAGTACCAATATTTCTGAAATGTCTGTATCTTCCTTTATTTCTGTGTGTGTATGTGAGAGAGAGAAAAAAAAAAAGCCGGGCTTGAACTCAGGACCTTGTACTTTCATTCAGCTTTTTCTCTCATGGCTGGAACTCTATTACTGAGAGTCATGTTTTAGTTCCAACTTTTGCTGGTTAACTGGAGATAAATGTCCCTCAGATTTTCCTGCCCACACGCTTCAAACCTCAATCCTCAGGTCTCAGCTTCCTGAGTAGCTACAGTTTTAGGTGTTGAGTCGCCTGGCTTCCTTCATTTCTGACAGCTATTGGTTCATATATTTTGGTGTTCTGTTATTAGGTATATGTATGTTTATACTTATATCTTCCAGCTGAATTGACCCCTGTATCCTAATGCATTTTTTTTTACATCTTTAGTAACATTTTTGCATTAAACTCCATCTTGGATGATAATGTAGCCATTCTCCATTTCTTGTGGCTTCTATTTACATGATTCACCATTTTCTGTTCTTTTGCTTTTCATATATTTTTATCTTTTTTTGCCAATCCTCCTGGGGCTTGAATTCAAGGCCTGGGCACTATCCCTGGGCTTCTTTTGCTCAAGACTAGCAATCTACTACTTGAGCCACAGCACCACTTCTGGCTTTTCTGTGTATGTGGTACTGAAGAATTGAACCCAGGGTTTCATGCATGCTAGGCAAGCACTCTACCACTAAGCCACATTCCCAGTCCCCATCTTTTTCTTTTGAAGTAGAATCTTAAGAATCTTTTTTGCCCAGACTAGCCTGAAATTACAGTCAACCTGATCTCAGCCTCCTATGTAGCTGTGATGACAGGCCTCCACAACCATGCTAGCTAGCTATTGATTGAGATGAGGTCTTCAAAACTTTTGGTTCAGGCTGGCTTCAAACCATGGTCTTCCTGATTTTATCCTCCTGCATAGCTAGCATTACAGACATGAGCCACTGACACTGACACCTTTTCCTCCTGTGATGCTGGAATTTAATCCAGGGTCTCAGGCATACTAGAAGGTCCTACTAGCAAGTCTCTTCCTCTCTTTTCTGTCAATTTACACTTACATGAATGTAACTTTACCATTTGTAATCATTTTCTTAGCCCAGTACTACAGTGCTTCCATTCATCTTCTCTGTGCAAATATTTTATACAGATACTATATTACGACTGGTTAAAGACCCCGTGTTACATCATGGACAGTTGCTTTTTTTTTGTTGTTGTTCGGTTGTGGGGCTTGAACTCTGGGCCTGAGCACTGTACCTCAGCTCTTCAGCTCAAGGCAAGTGCTCTACCACTTGAGCCATAGCCACAGGGCCACTTCCAGTTTTCTGGTGGTTTATTGGAGATAAAGAGTTTCATGGCTTTTCTTGCCCAGGCTAGCTTTGAACCTTGACCCTCAGATCTCAGCCTCCTGAGTAGCTAGGTTACAGGCGTGAGCCACCAGCACCTGGCTTATACAATTGCTTTTTAAACTGAAGGAGAAAAACAGAAAATCAATACCAGAGAAACTCACTAAATATTAGTCTTCAACTAGTAAATTTTTGTAAAGCAATTTGCCCATATTTCCCCTAAAATAACCCTTTTAAAATCTGTAATTTTTCTTAATTTCTTTCAGGAAGTTTTTATCCATAAGTGAAAGATTGGCTGGTTTTAACTTGTCTATCCTAATTTTTTCTCTTTCAGGGGAAAATGAGTTCTTCAGTAAGAAGAAAAGGCAAACCAGGCAAAGGAGGCGGAAAAGGATCTTCTAAAGGAGGAAAAGGAAGCAGGGGTCATACCAATAAATCTTCTGGGGGTGGCGGCGGCGGTGGCGGTGGTGGTGGTGGTGGCAATAGAAAGGCCTCAAGTCGACTCTGGGATGATGGAGATGACTTTTGTATCTTCAGTGAATCAAAGCGCCCATCCAGGTCATTATACTCTTTAAATGTTCATATAAGGGACAAGAGCTGGCAGGATGGGGGTGGGTAGAAGGTCAAGCAAATCATTATGATCAAAGCATAATGGAAAATTACAACATCCTTCAAGTTAACTTTATTTTTTATTTGTGAGTCTAGGGGCTTGAACTCATGGCCTGGACACTGTCCCTGAGCTTCTTTTGCTCAAAGTTAGCACTCTACCACTTGAGCCACAGCACCACTTCTGGCTTTTTCTGTTTATGTGGTATGGAGGAATGAACCCAATGCTTCATGAATGCTAGGCAGGCACTCTACCACTCAGTCACATTCCCAGCCCTGAAATTAACTTTAATTTCTATATGACAATGTGAACTGAGTATAATGCTGTTTTTGAGCCCATTAGTGGAAAAGTAAATACTGGAAAAGATACAAGTGGCAAAAAATTAATGTTTTAACTATTCTGGAGGTACCACAAATTGACATTAAAACCAGACTATCAAACTGTCACTGGTTTACACCTATACATTCTAGCTACTCAGGAGGCTGAGATCTTAGGATCACTGTTCAGAGCTAGCCCAAGCAAAAAGAAGCTCAGGGACAATGCCTGACCCCTGAGTTCAATCCCCAAGACTGGAAAAAAAAAAAAAAGTAGAAAGATCATAAATATATATCAAACAATAAGTCCTATGAAGAAAAAGGCAGGTAAACTATATTAAGATACTACAATAGAGTTGCAATTTTATGCAGCACTTCTCTTATAATGTGACAAATAAGCAAAAGAAGAAAGTGAAAGACTAAGCCAGGAAGCTAGCTGTCTGAGAGAAAATCATTCAAAGAGGGAAAAGCAAGCACAGAGTTAAGGCAGAAGAATGTTTAGAAGGTTCATAAAATATCAAAGAAACCATGTGGCTACAGGAAGTAGATAAGAAGTTCCATGCAATCAGAGAAGCTAGACTGAATAACTGAATAGGACCTTGTGGGTCATTTTAAAGACCTTGGCTTTTTGAGTGATGGGAGGAGAAGGTCTGTTGTGGGGCTTGAACTCAGGGCCTGGGTGCTGTACCTGAGCCTCTTTGTACTCGAGGCTAGCACTCTACCACTTGAGCCATAGTGCCACTTCCAGTTTTTGAGTGATTACTTGGAGATTAGAGTCTCTTGGACTTTTCTGCTTTGAACCACAATCCTCAGGTCTCAGCCTCTTGAGTGGTTAGGATTATAGGCATGAGCCACTGGTGACCATCAGGATCTTGGTTTTTGGTCTGCATAAAGGGGAAAGCCACTGGAAGGTTAGGAGCAAGGATGGATGGCATCAGTCACTCTGGGACACAGTTGCTGCTGCTTAGTATGTATCATTTATACAAATAAGAAAATGGTGGCAGTTACAACCCCACCCAGGATAAAGTGGTACAAGTGGAGATAAGTACTGGAATGAGGAGATGAAAGAAATTGGGATCTAATAGCCAAATAGTGTCGCAACCAATAAAAACTGGGTTTGGTGGCACATATCTGTTATCCCAACAATGATGGTCTAGGGAAGCCTGAGCTTAAATGCAAGACTATTCATAAAATAATAAAAACAAAAAGGGCAGGGGTATGGTTCAAGAGCTAGAGCATCCCTGGCAAACATAGCCCCGAGTTCAAACCCCAGTACCATTAATACACATACACATACATACATTCATGCAAACATATGTATATTTAAAGTAGAACCTAGAAGTCCCAAATAAAATAAGATGAAGTTAGTTGGACTGCCTGATATAAAGTAAAATAAGCTGAGCGTCGGTGTCATGCCTGTAATCCTAGCTACTTAGGAGGCTGAGATCTGAGGATCGTGATTCAAAGCCAGACCAGGCAGGAAAGTTCTCAAGACTCTTATCTCCAATAAACCACTCAGAAAACCGCAAGTGGTGCTGTTGCTCAAGTGGTAGAGCGCTAACCTTGAGCTGAAGAGCTGAGGGATCATGCCCAGGCCCAGCGTTCAAGCCCCATGACTGACAAAAAAAAAAGTAAAATCTCTGTATAGTTTATTTTTTTCAAAGTCCTATAGTAAAGAGGTAGTCATTTTTAAAAGAATTCTTGAGTTAGTGAAGCCAAATTTAATGATTAAGAGTTTGATTATTTTTTTTCCTATCAGTTCTAATATAACAAAATCTGATCAATACTGTGGGAAATGGAGACTATTTACATTCATCAACATCTTTTGTAAAATACTTGACAATCCAGTTTATGATGGTAATGTCTGGGGATTCTGAGGAAAGTATAAAAGTTCTGATCACAGGCTGGGAAGGTGGCTCAGTGGTAGAGCGCTTGCTTTGCATGCATGAGGCCCTGGGTTCGATTCCTCAGTACCACATAAACAAAAAGAAGAAAGCCGGAAGTAGCACTGTGGCTCCAGTGGTAGAGCGCTAGCCTTGAGCTGAAGAGCTGAGGGACAGCGCTTACGCCCAGAGTTCAGGCCCCACGACTGGACCCCCCCCCCAAAAAAAAAGTTCTGATCACAGTAAGTGTAGTGTAATTTCAATCTTGTGTCCTTTTCAGACCCAGCAGCAGTAGCACAAGCAAAGGAGAAACACGCCCTAAGTGGAAGCCCAAAGCCAAAGTGGCCCTTCAAACCCTGCATATGACCTCTGAGAATCAAGAGAAAGTAAAAGCTCTTCTGAGAGATCTGCAAGAACAAGATGCAGATGCTGAATCTGAGTAAATTCTTTTATTTGAGTAAATGATTAAGGTAGACATTTGGAGGTGTGAAATCCTAGGGCATTTTTGGAATGCTGTATCAATACAGATCCTGTGATGCCCATATATAGTTGAAGACGAGCCAAGAGAAATACAAAGAATAATGATTTAGCCACAGTGTTAGAGTGAGTTTGTTTTGAGCAATAGTACAGATGGCCTTTTTATCTTTGTTTTTTAAGACAGTACTAGTATGAGTTCAGCAATTGCTTTGATGATAACCTTTCAACTCAAACCTTGAAATTAACAAGTAGACATGTTCTAGGGGCAAGTATTGAGTGGATGAGATGAATGTAAAGATGACACTGGTTATGACCTTCTGCCTCAATGAAGTGGATTTTATCCTTAAGTCACTGTCCCTCTTTTCTGCTTTGCATTTTGGCTCTTTTGTACTATAATTTCTGTTGGAGAAAATTCTTGCTTTCCATTTGCTAGAATTAATAGATAGTTAATCTTGAACAGACAAATTTTTATTCTACCTACAGTCTTTTATTTGTCTTAGATTTAGGAAAAGGGATAATGCAGCAAAGAAAAAAATAGAGAGGTTGGAAGCATGGCTCAGTTGATAGAGCACTAGCCAATGAGCAAAAGTGTCAGGTATCAAGTTGGAGTCACAGTCTCTGACTAAAAAAAAAAGAGAGAGAGAGAGAATTAAAAGTTACACTTAGGAAAAGTAAATATGTTCAACTTTCCTTGAAATCATGTACCTCATTGTTATTGTTTACTTCTGAATTCCTAATGCTAGACATTGTTAATGGTGATTGTGAATTATCAGGTTATAAGTGCCCAATAAATACCTGAGAACATTAAAAAGAAAAGTAAAGACAGCATTTATGAATAAGAAGAAAGAGAGAGGACAGCCAAGGTTTCTGTGAAGAACATAGGCTCTGGGTTCAGACCACTTTGGGTAAAACATCCAGTTGCTCCTTACTATGTAATCCTAGGTAGTTACTGAAATCGTTTCTAAATTTTAGTTAAAACTTGAGTTGAAAAACAGGAATTCCAGTAATATCTGGCAATGTTACTGGGGATGTTAGTATATAAAAGGATTGGTGGAGTGGCTTGAGTTGTAGAACACCTGCTTAAAATAGTATGAGGCCCTAAGTTCAAATCCCAGAGCTGTCCAATAAAATACATAAAACACTTTATAGATCACCTGATCAGTGTTAATTGCCAAGAAACAATTTATATATATATATATATTTATTTATATATATATATGATGTATGGTATATGTAATATATAAATAATAGATTCATTTTATACATATATATACACACACGTATATATAATTTGATAAGATTAAATTAGCAACTGAGCTAGGCACTGGTGGCTCACACCTGTAATCCTGGCAACTCAGGAGGCTGAGATCTAAGGATCATAGTTCAAAGCCAGCCTTGGCAGGAAAGTCCTTAAGACTCTTAACTCTGATTAACCACCAGAAAACCAGAAGTAGAGCTGTTTTTCAAAATGGTAGGCACTAGCCTTAAGCTAAAAAAAAAAACTCAGGAGCAGGACACTGGTGGCTCACACCTGTAATCCTAGCTACTCAGGAGGCTGAGATCTGAGGATTGCAGTTCAAAGCCATTCCGGTCAGGAAAGTCCATGAGACTCTTATCTCCAATAAACCACCAGAAAACGGGAAATGGTGCTGTGGCTCAAGTGGTAGAATGCTAGCCTTGAGCTGAAGAGCTGAGGGACAGCGCCCAGGCCCAAAGTTCAAGCCCACGACCAACAACAACAACAAAAAAAGCTCAGGGACAGCACCCAGGCCCTGAATTCAAGCCTCACAACCAACAGAAAAATAAATAACTTAGCAATTGGAGAGAAGTCAGGAACCCATGTTTCTGGCTTCTTCAATTACATTCTTAGATACTTGCTAAATTTTTCTCTGAAGTAAGTAGAGATGACTGTCTTCTACATGAAAATGTTGCGTTTGCTAGAAGAGGCATTTCTGGGGAGGAGGAAGACGACGAGCCTGATTGCTGTGATGATGAGCAGTATTGGCCAACTGGACAAGAACCATCCCTTGTTCCTGACTGTGATCCCTGGGAGTATACCGACGCAGGCCCAGTAGAGCCTCATATTCCAGAGATTACAGTCTCACCATTTGCAGTGCAAAAACTTTCCAGGTGATTGCTTTTATTATTTATGGGCATTGTGGGAGAATTCAAGGCGAACATTATAAACTCAACTACCCTTCCTTATGTATTGTTTCATTGTACGCTTTCCAGTATTCTTGTAAACTAAGGGGATTTGTGTTATTGGAGATGCCTTTTCAACGTGCATGCCTTATATAGTCATAGTATCACATCATTATTTAAATGAATCTTAATACTTGCATGTTGTTTTTGCCATGTTTGCCCTGGGCAGGTACGGCTTCCACATCGAACGCTGTCAAGCAGCCCTGAGGATTTGTGATGGTGATTTGGGGGCAGCACTAGAACATCTCCTCACTCAGTGTTTTTCAGAGACATTTGGAAAAAGGATGAGGATCTCTGAGGCAGCCAACCATGTGAGCTTGGAAGAGTGTGAGGAGCAGCGGCAGGAAGAGGCACTGGCTCTCAGGTCCATCTGCGGAGAAAAATTTATAGAGAGAATTCAGAACAGAGTCTGGACCATTGGATTGGAACTGGAGTATCTGACCAGTAAACTCTGCAAATCCAAGCAAAAAGAAAGTGCCAAAAATGTACAAGACACTTCGCTGGAAACCTGCAAATTTTACCTCAAAGGAAATTGTAAATTTGGATCAAGATGCAAATTCAAGCATGAAGTGCCCCCAAACCAAATCGTTGGAAGAGCAGAGCAAGTTGTAGATGATTCTCATCTTAATGCTAGTGAAGATACATCTTTTTTATATGAGCTTGAAGTTCGTTTTTCTAAAGAGCACA
This sequence comes from Dipodomys ordii, assembly GCF_000151885.1. Classification (NCBI taxonomy): domain Eukaryota; kingdom Metazoa; phylum Chordata; class Mammalia; order Rodentia; family Heteromyidae; genus Dipodomys; species Dipodomys ordii. The sequence goes on along the minus strand of NW_012267253.1, from coordinate 954,528 downwards.
AATACCCCTACCAAGCTCCTCTTGTAGCATTTTATTCCACCAATGAGCATCTACCTCTGCCCTGTCGTTTACATATTTCTGAGTTCCTTTATGGCAAAGCCTTGACATGTGCCAAAACTTCAGAACCTGTTGTATATTCTTTGATAACTCTTTTAGAGGAAGAGTCAGAAATTGTCAAGTTACTAAAAAATACTCATCACAAGTATAGTGTCCCTCCTGTGAACTTTCTGCCCGTGTCCTGTGGGACCAAGATAAATAATCCTGCCCGTCATAAACCAGTGATTCCAAATAATTCTTTTGTTTCAAATCAGATTTCAGAAGGTATGTAAAGTGTTGATCATTTTAGTTGGGGGAGGCTGGAGGAGGAATTAAGAATGATGGCTTTTGAAGTTGGAACTTCTGAAACTAGGAGCTATCAGTGATATTGAGTGGGTTACTCTGTCCCATGAGAAAGATGGACAAGAATCCTTGACTTGTACTTAGCTTGTCCTAATTGTGTCACTGTGGTGATGCAGAAGTATATTTTAAGTACCAGTACCTTATAGATACTTAAAATATAAGGTACTTCTCAAAAAGTCTGTTTTGTCTAATTTAGGTTTTGATTACTTATTGTACTCTATACTGTGTTCATGCTCTCTGCCTTTAGTATACTCAGCGGCCAAAATTCATCAGAATAGGATTGTATGTGACTCTTGAATCTCTACATTCTTTTTTCTTTCTCTTCTTTGTGTGTGTGTGTGCGCGCGCACACACGCACACATGCACGCGCGTGTGCGCGCTGCTACTGGGGCTTGAACTCTGGGCCTTGAGCCTCTGCTTAGCTTTTTTGCTTAAGGACAGTGTTCTACCACTTGAGCCACACCCTACTCCAGCTCTTTGCTGGTTAATTGGAGAGAAATAGTCTCCTGGACTTTTCAGCCTGGGTTTGCTTTGAACTAAGATGTTCAGATCTTAGCCTCCTGAGTATCGAGAGTTATGGGTAGGAGCCAATAATGCCAGGCCTGAATCTCTACTTTTTTTTTTTTCTTTTTTGGTCAGTTCTGGGGCTTGAACTTTGGGCCTAGGCATGGTCCCTGAGCTCTTCAGCTCAAGGCAAGCACTCTACTACTTGAGCCACAGTGCCCTTCCAGTTTTCTGGTGGTTAATCGAAGATAAGAGTCTCATGGACTTTCCTGCCCAGGCTGGCTTTGAACCGTGATCCTCAGATCTCAGTCTTCTGAGTAGCTAGGATCACAGGTGTGAGCTACCGGTGCCCTGGCTCCTGCAGATTTTTTTTTTCTCAAGGCTAGTACTCTACCACTTGAGCCCCAGCTTCAGTTTAGTTTTTGTTTTGTTTTGTTTTGTTTTTGGTGATTAATTGGAGATAAAGAATCTTGTGAGCTTTCCTACCTGGTCTGGCTTTGACTCATGATCCTCAGATCTCAGTCTCCTAAGTAGCTAGGATCATAGGAGTGAGCCAGCAGCCCCTAGCCTCTACATTCTTAAATAAAGAAATGCTTATGTGGGCTTCTGGCTTTGTCCAGGTCCAGGTTTGTCATGAAGATTCTTACAAATAGGACTCTTCTACCTCCTCCCCCACATTTACAAAGGGGATCTCAAAGTACACCTCCTTTTCAGCTTTCATTAGAGAATACACTCTTACATGTTGCCACCTTTCAGAAAAATAGATGTTCTCATTCTTTCACAAAGGTTTCTAGTGAACTTAGGTAAGGAGGGAGCTGTGACCTAAGCAGTAGATGCTGGACAATTGACTGGATTCTTTACCAGCTGCCTGATTAACTCACATAGCTCCTAGTATATGCAATTCAAATGTGTTCTTTGAGAAAAACAAATGCATTTTTTGTTTGTTTGTCAGTCATGGGGCTTGAACTCTGGACCTGGGCTCTGTCCCTCAGCTCTTCAGCTCAAGGCAAGCACTCTACCACTTGAGCCACAGCGCCACTCTAGTTTTCTGGTAGTTAATTGGCCTAAGAGTCTCACAGACTTTACTGCCCGGGCTGACTTTGAACCTCAGTCCTCAGATCTCAGCCTCCTTAGTAGCTAGGATTACAGACATGAGCCACCAGTGCCAAGCTACAAATGTGTATTTTTTAAAACAGCATTCTTGATACATCCTTTTTTTTTTTTTTGGTCCATCATGGAGCTTAAACTCGGCCTGGGCTCTGTCCCTGCGCTCTTCAGCTCAAGGAGAGTGCTCTACCACTTGAGCCACAGCCACTTCCGGTTTTCTAGTGGCTTATTGGAGATAAGAGTCTCATGGGCTTTCCTGCCGGGCTGGCTCTGAACCTCGACCCTCAGATCTCAGCCTCCTGAGTAGATAGGATAACAGGCATGAGCCACCGGTGCCCGGCGATACATCCTTTTAAAGTATATAATTTAATGGTTTTGATTATATTTTCAGAGCTATATAATCATTACTATTACCCAATTCCAGAATATTGTTGTCCACCCCTACTCAGCCCTAGACAACTTGTATTCTATAGTCTTGCTGTACATTTGCCTAGTTTGGCCATTTCATAGAAGTAGAATTATACAATAAGTTCCTTTTTGTGGCTGGATTCTCTCATAATAATGCTTTCAGGGTTCACTCATTTCATCTCATGTATTTTAGTACTTCACTCCTTTTTTTCTTCTTCTTTTTGTCATGGGTCTTGAACTCTGGGCCTGGGCGCTGTACCTTAGCTCTTCAGCTCAAGACGAGCGCTCTACCACTTGAGCCACAGTGCCACTTCTGGTTTTCTGGTGGTTAATTGGAAATAAGAGTCTCACAGACTTTTCTGCCCAGGCTGGCTCTGAACTGCAATCCTCAGCCTCCTGAGTAGCTAGGAGGCTCAATTGTGTTGCTCAATTCTTCATTTAATAGTCATTTGGTTGTTCTATATCACTGAATTTGGGGAAGATTTTCAAATAATAGGAACATTCAGTAATAATTTTTTGAGTGTTAATTCCTTTATTTTTTTTTTTTATTTTTGTGTAGTACTGGGGCTTGAACTCAGGGCCTTGTGCTTGTCTATTTTTGTTGTTGTTTTTCTCAAGGCTGGCATTCTACCTTTTGAATCACACCTCTATTTCCAGCTCTTTTGCTAATTAATTAGAGATAAATGTCTCAAGGATATATCTGCCTGAGATTCCTAGATTTCAGTCTCTCGAGTAGCTAGGATTACAGATGTGAGCCACTGGCCCCACCTAATATTTTGTTTTAACTTAACAGAACTTCTTATACTTGAGTAAAGCTTATTTGAAGATCCATTTTAAGTTCTGGAGTAGTAGTATGAGTAGTAGTAGTAGTATTGAAATAAAAATCTGCTTTCCTCCAACTTCAAATTTTTCTCCATTTTATGATGTTTTTACCTTGTTATTTTGTTACTACTTACCTGAAAGTGTTCTCTTCTGTTCCCTTCAAGTTGAAAAAGAATCAGAAGTGGAGCAGGAAGCAGAGGAGGATGAAGGTCCCTCCTCAGTTGTAGTGGAGAATGAAAGCTATGTGAACCTTAAAAAAAAGATTTCTAGGAGATATGACTGGCAGGCAAAGTCAGTACATGCTGAGAATGACAAAATCTGCAAGCAGTTTCGTATAAAACAGGTACTCATCAATGTCTGCATGAAAGAATCAGGAATTTAGGAGGCTTTGGCTACCTTCTGTTTTGTTTTTGGTTTTCTTTCATCTTGAAAGACTAACCCCCTTCCCCTCTTTCTTTCCCTTCCCTTTCCCTGTTCTATTCTTTGCTTTCCCCTTCCCCTTGTATGCACAGCAAACTTGAGTGCATATACTAAGTGATTTTGGGAAATCTCTCAACTGGTAAATATCTAATGTACATGTATACCAAATATTCTCAGATTCATGCCTTTTATACTGTTACAGAAAATCTGATACGTAGAAGGAAAATTTATACTGTGATTAGAGAATCATTGTCAAAAAGGGGGAAAATCAGGAGGGACTCATACCCTATTTCAAAGGATCACAGGATAAATAATATACCTAAGATCATTAAATGATGACATTAAATGATAACATAGGTTCTAGCTAGATCTCTGGTTCCAAAGTCCATACTGTTTTCAACTCATCTGCATGAAGACTATTTTAAAAGAAACCATATGTGAATTGTGAAGGCACAGTTGAATGTAGGACAAAGTAGGTAACTTTTTCAAAAGTCAAGGTGACTGATATATCCATAAACTCAAACGTATCATTTCTTTGTGTTGGGGACATTCAAAGTACCTTCTTTTAGCCATTATAAAATGTGTAAGTAGCATCAGTCATAGTTACTCTACTATGCTATAGAGCATTGGGAGTTACTCTTCCTTTCCAACTATACCCATCCATACTCCTTAACCATTCTTTGTCCCTTCCTCCTTCATAACTTCATCACATAATACAATGTTTAGAATATTGGTCACTAGATATGAAACCTAAAGAACCACTTAATTTGTGATTTAAGAAAAATCTGATATTATGTATCTCCTAATCACCTTTGGCAATTTTTTTTTATTTATTTAGTTCCAGTACTGGGAATTGAACTCAGAGACCTTAGCTTTTTTTCTCAAGGTTGGCATTCTACCACTTGAACTAGATAGCTACACTTTTGGCTTTTTGTGTTTAATTGGAGATAAGAGTCTCATGGACTTTCCTGTCCTTGCTAGTTTTGAACCGTGATCCTTAGGTCTTAGCCTTCTAAGTAGTTGATTTTAAACTTCAACTAGTTGACTAAAACAAATACAGTTCCTTGGTAACACTCCACATTTCAACCCTTACGTGGCTAGGGGTTGTTCTATTAGACAGCACAGATGTGGACCGTTACCTTGAGTACAGAAAGTTCTTTCAGACAGTTCTGATATAGTGCTTGTAAGGAAGAGCTGGCTGGAGGTTGCTAAGCAAGAGGGGTTTATTACATTTCTAAGATCTTTCCGTTTAATCAGATATGGGAAAATCAACCAGATTCTGTAGCAAATCTCATTGATTGAGGAGCCAGCCTTCTCATTAAAGCCATCAGCATCCAGTTTTGACAAATCTCTGCCATCTCTCTGAGAACAAATTGTCAAAAAGCAGAAAGGATGCAAGCTAACTTCAGGATTCTGTGAAAGCTAATGAAAAGTAACTAAACTGATGCATTATCCTTGATTTTACTAGGCTTCCAGGCAGTTCCAGTCAATTCTGCAAGAAAGACAATCACTCCCTGCTTGGGAAGAAAGAGAAACTATTCTGAAATTGCTGAGCAAGCACCAAGTGGTCGTCATAAGTGGTATGACAGGGTGAGAAAGTAATTTATTTCAAATAAGGTTTCCATTCTATGAACATGACATCTACATTGATAACTATAGCCAGATCCAATTTAGAGAACGTAAAACAAAACCCAGAAATTCATCTAGGAATTTATAGACTTGTATCCTTCTACCTTGAGACATTTTTTTGTGTGTGTGAGAATACCATACAGAGGAGTTACAATTACATGGGCAAGATAACGAGTACATTTCTTATCAAGCATTGTTGCCTCCTCTTCTTTGTTTCCCCTTCTCTTTCCTTTCCATACCCCCCTTTCCCCCCATGAGACAATTTTTTTTTAAGGCAAGTGATCTAGCTACAGACTTTGACAAGGCCCATTTTTAATTTAAAGCACCATTCTAAAATATTTAACTTCAAAGCTTTTTTTTTCTCTTGCATAACTTAAGGTTCTTTTTTTTTTTCCTGTTTCACATTTCTGTAGTATATAAGTTTATTTAGCAGGGGCATGTTTCAGGCTTAATTTCTTTATTCAAGAGTACACAATTATACTCATTGCCTTACTCAAGTAACTGTAACTCCTGTGTACAGCATCTTTACAATTAAAAAAAAAAAAGAGTACACATTTAGGACTGGGAGTGTGACCAAAGCATGAGGCCATAAGTTCAAACCACAGTACTGTAAAAAAGAAAAAAAAGCAACCCAATTTATAAGTTATAATTGTTCCCATACTCACTAATCTAATGCTCTTGTATCTTCTAGTTTCTTTTTAGCCCCAGTACAGTTACAGCCAAAACAATACATATAAAAGGAAAAAAATATGGACATATTAAAAATCATAATATTCCCTTTTCCTTAGGATTCGTTTGTAGAGTTCACATTTCTAGAGGCATTTATACATTTTTATCTTATTCCGTTCAAGTATCCCAATTTTATAAATTGGTCTGTTATTTAGTCTATTACTTGATTGCTCTATTAACCTGAGTACAAGTTCCTCGAATTTAGTAGGCCTAGCGTTAAGTAGATGGGCAGTTAGATGAAGCAAACTTACTCTAGTTAGCTTTAGCACTCCTCATTGCCTGTGTTAACTAGCCCTTGAAAACTTCATTTTAGGACTCATTTGTTTTGACATACAGATGTGGGAAAACCACACAGATTCCACAGTTTATTCTGGATGATTCTCTGAATGGGCCACCTGACAAGGTGGCAAACATCATCTGTACCCAACCCCGACGAATCTCTGCCATCTCAGTCGCTGAACGTGTAGCTAAGGAAAGAGCAGAAAGGGTGGGTCTGACCGTGGGCTACCAGATCCGGTTGGAAAGTGTCAAGGTCTGTATGTCTGCTTATATCCTTGTAATAGCGATGGAAAGTTTTTACATACAAAGAATTTAAGGGTCCGGAGATTTGTGGGAAGTTTAGAATATATGTATTTAGGATGTTTTTTGTTTTTGTTTTTTTGATGCCGATACTGGGATTGAACTCAGGTCAGGTCTGGGTGCTGTCCCTGAGCTGTTTTACTCAAGGGTAGCATTCTTCCACTTGAGCTACAGCTCCATTTCCAGCTTTTTTGGTGGTTAATTAGAGATAAGAGTCTCATGGACTTTCCTGTCCGGACTGGCTTCAAGCCATGATCCGCAGATACTGGCCCCCTGAGTAGCTAGGGTTACAGGCATAGTCACCAGCGCCTAGCTCACATTCAGGATGTTTTAAACTAATGACCACCTTCAGTAGGATTGAAATCCCCTTAGAAATATCTTAATACCCATGAACTGTCCCCTGTATAACTAATGTAAGCTAATAAAGGAAAAGCTAAAAAAGAAGTAGGAAAATAATGCTATAGAAATGAAAGAAAAGAAAGGAAAGGGGAGGGAGAGAAGGAAGGAGAGAGAGATCTACCTTTTAGTAACCAGAACTGGCAGTTAAATAAACCTATAGTCTTCATTTAAAAAGAAAAATATTTTGATACACAAACTTGATTATATCAAGTTTTTGTTATAAAGGTTTTTTATCTTTTATTAGGGACAGATTTTGAACTGCTTTTATCACTCACTGTTTTAAATACTTTATGAAATTTTTGGAATGGTTTTATGAGAATGTTAAATCTTGCTATGAAGCAGAAAAGATTTTATTGTTGTCACCCACAAGAAGCTAGATCCTTTATGTTGTTTCATATTAAATAGAACTATTGGTGTTTTAATATCCTTTATACCTAACCATTCAGAATAGTTTACTAGTTTATGAATTTTCAAAAATCCCATTGATGCTTGACATTTCCCTTTTCTGTCAGTCCTCAGCCACCAGACTGTTGTACTGCACCACAGGAGTGCTGTTAAGAAGGCTGGAAGGGGATACAGCTCTGCAAGGAGTCACACACATCATTGTTGATGAAGTTCACGAGAGGACAGAAGAAAGGTAATAAGGTGCAGGTCCTCCCCAGTGAACTCCCACACTTGTAAAATGAAGAGATGGCTGAAAAAAAATTTTGTTCTGCTTCCAATTGAGTTTCTTAGAGTTTACAATGATAATTTGCCAGAGGGCAGGCTAAGTTTGAGAAGAGGAACTGCTTTCTTGTCTCTAACACTAGCAGAGTTACATCACGTATCAAGTGTCCATCACTAGGAGAGTCATCTTACTAGATGGAGTCATCCCATTGGATTCAAAGAGATACCTCATTTTTTTGTTTATCATGCTGAGCTAAGACTTGTACTTATTAGGAATATGCTATCGCTGATGGATTGACCAATATGTACTTCCTTCTTTGTTCTTTGTCCTTCAGTCAACATTCATTCATATATTTATTGAGTCTGTATTAAATGCCAAGTGGTGGATTAGTTTCTAGACTATAAGGGTGAATTAGTATATATAATTCTGTCTCATTGCTGGCAGTATGTTAGGAAACACAAAAGCCAACCAAGTAAGCAATAAAATAAGCAATTATAACTAAGTATTTGGAAAGAATAAACAGGATGCTGCATTTAGAGGGAAAGATCCATAAAATGGTCAGAGACCGTATCTCTGAAGAGATGACATTTACATTGAAAACTGAACTGTGTAGGAAATCAGAACAAGGAAAGCAACTGTGATCTACCATGAGAAAGCGAGGTGAGTCAGGGACTAAAGGAAGGCCATTGAGGCTTCTGTGCAGTGAATGAAACCTAAAGTTACAGATGGCAAAGTAGGATCCAAGTCTTATAGGATCTTGGACGGATAATGTCTTATCCACAGATAGTGAAGCATCTTGGTTTTATTTTAACTGTACATAGATGATATTGATCATAGTTTGTTGTGTGGATTGTGCCCTGGTGGAGTGAAAAAAACAGTAGCAAAAGAGTGAATATCCTAGGAAAGTAGCATTTCCCCCAGAATACTATTATTATAAATATCTTGAAACAAAAAAAAAGTAAAGTTGGCACAGATAATGCAGCAGAAAATGGCTACTTATAAAACTTTTTTTTAAAAAAAGCAAATTAGCCGGGCGCCAGTGGCTCACACCTGTAATCCTAGCTACTCAGGAGGCGGAGATCTGAGGATCATGGTTCAAACCCAGCCCAGGCAGGAAAGTCCGTGAAACTCTTATCTTCAATAAACCACCAGAAAACTGGAAGTGGCGCTGTAGCTCAAGTGGTAGAGCACTAGCCTTGAGCTGAAGAGCTGAGGGACAGTGCTTAGGCCCAGAGTTCAAGCCTCACGACCAATTAAAAAAAAAAAGCAAATCAACTTGAAGAGAGGATTTAGCTAATAAGATCTATAGCCAGAAGACTAAAAGAAGAAGTTAAAAACACTAATACCTTAGTAAATAAGAAATGTGAATTAATTAGAAACTAAAGAAAAAAGACTTAGAATCTGAGCACCAGTGGCTCATACCTGTAATCCTACCTACTCAGGAGGCTGAGATCTAAGGATCATGGTTCAAACCCAGTCTGAGCAGGAAAGTCTCTGAGACTCTTTTGAAAGTGTATTTGGTGCTGTGTCTTATGCCTGTAATCCTAGCTATTCAGGAAGCTGATATCCGAGGATCAGGGTTCAAAGCCAGGCTAGACAAGAAAGTTTGTCAGACTCATCTCAAGTTAACTACCAGAAAACTGGGAGTGACGCTTGGGGACAGTACCCAGGCCCCATGTTCAAGTCCCACAACTGACCAAAAAGAAAAACAACCAAGGCACCAGTGGCTCACACTTGTAATCCTAGCTACTAAGAAGGCTGAGATCTGAGGATCTCAGTTCAAAGCCAGCCCGGGCAGGAAAATCTGTGAGACTCTTTTCTCCAATAAACCACCAGAAAACCGGACGTGACGCTGTGGCTCAAGTGGTAGAGTGCTACCCTTGAGCTGAAGAGCTCAGGGACAGCGCTAGGCCCAGGGTTCAAGACCCACAAAACAACAAACATGTTTTTAGACCTTTTTTTTTTCCTTACACAAATGATATATTTGTTTTGTAAATTAATGAATATTCAGTGGATGCTTAGTGTCCCAGGCATTGTTGAAAATTAATGCACAAAGTAGATCAGAATCCTTGTCTTGGCAAAGCATACATTCTAATGTTTAACCAAGGTAAATAAGTAAAATAAGTGCTAAAAAGAAAATATAACCCAGGCACTGGAGGGGATGTGGATAGAAGGGAACTTTATTGCATTGTTGGTGGGAGTGTAAACTTGTTCAACCACTTTGGAAAGCAGTATGGAGGTCCCTCAAAAGACTCCACATAGAGCTCCCCTATGACCCACAAATGTTTACAAACAAGACCATACTAAAGCTACCAGCACAACTATGTTTATTGCAGCATTATTTGCCATAGCTAAGATATGGAACCAACCCAGATGCCCCTCAGTAGATGAAATGGATCAAGAAAATGTGGTATATATACACAATGGAATTCTATGCCTCCATCAGAAAGAATGACATTGCCCGATTTGTTAGGAAATGGAAAGACTTGGAAAAAATTATATTAAGTGAAGTAAGCCAGGCCCAAAGAAACATAGTCCCCATGGTTTCCCTTATTTGCAATAACTAGTATATGTCTGAGACAAGCAGAAAAGGTCAGATAAGTTGATGTTAGGTGAAATGAACCCCAAGATAAGTATTCAAATGTTTTTTTCTTTCATGCGATTGTTTCTAACATATTTATAAGGTGATTTCTTTGTTGCTTTGTATGTCCCTCCCCCACAGTATAACCCCCGCTTTTACTGTATTTGATGTTGGTATAATTTGTGGAGGGGAAGGAAAAAAAACAAGCTATTTAAATAGGGATACAGGTGGACCCATTGCAACAATGAGATATGCAAGTCTTTATATCGAAAAAACGAACTTTACAACTTTGGCTGGGATGGGGGGGAAGTATGGGGGAAGGAGTATGGGGGGGGTGAGATGGGATAGGAAGGGGAAACAAAGGAGAAGGCAACAATGCTTGATAAGAAATGTACCCACATAAGCAAAAAGAAAAAATCCAGAAGTGGCGCTGTGGCTCACGTGGTAGAGCGCTAGCCTTGAGCTGAAGAGCTAAGGGACAGCGCCCAGGCCCAGAGTTCAGGCCCCATGACCAGACCCAAAAAAAAAAAAGAAAGAAAGAAAGAAAAAGAAATGTACCCATTATCTTGCCCATGTAATTGTAACTCCTCTGTACGGTATTTTCGCAATAAAAAAAAAACAGGCACTCGTGGCTAATGCCTCTAATGCTAGCTATTCAGGAGACTGAGATCTGAGGATCACTCCTCAGATCCTGAAAGGAAAGTCTTGAGACTCTTATCTCTATTTAACCACCAGAAAACTGAAAGTAGAGCTGTGGCTCAAAGTGGTCAAATGCTAGCCTTGAGCCAAAGAGCTCAGGGACAGCACCCAGGCCCTGATTTCAAGCCCCATGACCCACCAAGAAAAGAAAAGAAAGAAAATGTAAGGGATTGGAAGCATGGATCAGTTGGTAGAGCGCTAGCCAATGTGCAAAAACATCAGGCACTAAGTTTGAGTACCATTCTCAAAACAAAAGAAAATAAAAAGCAGGAGAAAAGCAATGTGACGTGCAAAGGTGGCAGAAGGACACTTGAAATTGAAGATAACTAAGGAAGGCCTGCTGAAAAGATAGCTTTTTTTTTGACACCTTAAACATTGGTTTATTTCAAGTACTGTAACAAATCTTTGCAGTCAGACTCTTGCTGCTATGCTGCTTTTACAACAACAGTTACTTATTTATATCCTTCAAAGCAGGCGTTTATCCTGATATAACAAAAAAGCAAATACGATTTCTTAACACACACACACACACACACTACATCTGACTTTCATGATTTCTTAAACATAGACTTAATTTCAAGTACTAGAACAAGTTTATATTCAGCATCTTGATGGTCTCCTTTTTTATAAGTGTAATTACCTAATGCTTTCAAATCAGGCAGTTGAAAAGATACCTTTTGAGTAAAGGACTTGAAGGACTCAAGGGAGCTACCTATGTGGATGGCTGGGATTAATGATGTGTACAAAGGTCTTAGATGCATGCTTCAGGGATAGCAAGAGCATTGTGCTGGAACTGAACGAATGAGGGGAAATCAGTAGGAAATTAGTGTCAATATTAGACCTTGTCATATAGAGCCTTATTAAGGACTCTAATGAGAAATCATTGAAAACTTTTGAGTAGATGAGTAGCATGATCAGATTGACATTTGAGCAAAGTTATTGGCTAACCTCATTGAGAAGGTTTGATGGAAGAGACCACTTTACAGTATTGATGTTCTGTAGCATGCATTATTCCCCACTTTGGGTCTTTTTCTTCTTTCCCCCTCATCAGTATGTCTTAGAGATGTTTTATGTCACTATCTAGAACTGTGTCTTAATCTTTTTATCTGCCTCATGTTATTCCACAGACTGGATAATATTATTAACCATTTCCCAGTTGACTAGCATTTAGATAGTTTCTGTTGTTTTACAAATACTGCTGTACTGAAAAATCTTTGTACCTATGTACTTACAGATATTAAGAAGTAGATCAATATGTTAATAATAAATCCCTGTTGGTATTTTATCCCAAGCCAATTGGGATTGCACTGAGTTTAGGGAAAGGATATCTTTATAATAGTAAATGGCACATATTTCTGAGAGTTACAGGGTTTTTTCTACCTATAGGTCTTATATATTCCCCACTCCAAAAAATATGAAAGTTATTATTTTTTGTATATTGGATTTGCTTGATCCTCATCTCTCTTACTTCCTTTAGCGACTTCTTGCTGCTGGTTTTAAAGGATATTGTGCTGCAGAGGCCAACTCTTCAAGTCATCCTGATGAGTGCTACTCTAAATGCTGAGCTCTTTTCTGAATATTTCAATTCCTGTCCAGTTATTACTATACCAGGTGAGTAAATATATGTCTATTATTCTAACAAGCCAATATTATTATTGTAGAGTTCATTTGAGACATAAATTAATGGGTTCTTATGTCTTTTTCTGGAGTGGATTGATTTAAAATAAATAAAACCATCACTATATAATATAGTTGATAAAGATGGTAATACATCTATTTTTCAGGAGATTGATATTTTTATTACTTCTTAGAAAATGCCTTGGTCCACAATCCATTGTGCTTAACATCAAAGTATGTATTTCTAGTAGCAATATGCAAGAAAAGAGAAACTATGTCTATCTATTAATTCTCCACCCACTTCTAGAGTAGGTTGAACAAAAAAAATAATACCTTATTATGACAAACTTTGTTTGCAGAGAATTTTACATATAATAAAGTATTCAAGATTGTGTAATGGATCTTCTGAGGCTTTTCTGTTTCTTTTTATATTTCTAGGTCGCACATTTCCTGTTGATCAATTTTTTCTGGAAGATGCAATAGCTGTGACAAGGTAAGGAAGATGTTACTTAAGGTACAGCAAAAAATCTTTGCACTAGCTAGGCGCTGGTGGCTCACGTCTGTACCTCAGGAGGCTGAGAAAGCCAGCCCTGGCAGGAAAGTCTGTAAAGCTCTCCAATGACCACTAGAAAACCAGAAGTGGCGCTGTGGTTCAAATGGTAGAGCGCTTGCCTTGAGCTGAATACAGGGGACAGCACCTAGACCCAGAGTTCAAGCCCCATGATCAACAAAAAAAAATATTTGAGCTGAAGGCTGGCGTTCTACCACCTAAACAAACAAGCAAAACAAGCACAAGACTATTGAAACCCCAGTACAGGGGGAAAAATACAATTAACATGTCCAATACAAAGTGGAATTTGGAGCTAGAGGTATGGCTCAAGCAGTTATAGCCCCTGCCACCCAAGTATGAGGACCAGAGTTCAAACCTCAGTACTGCTAAAAAAAAAATCTTTGAGCCGGGCGCTGGTGGCTCATGCCTGTAATCCTAGCTACTCAGGAGGCTGAGATCTGAGGATCGCGGTTCAAAGCCAGCCCGGGCAGGAAAGACCGTGAGACTCCTATCTCCAATAAACCACCAGAAAACCGGAAGTGGCGCTGTAGCTCAAATGGTAGAGCACTCACCTTGAGCTGAAGAGCTGAGGGACAGCGCCCAGGCCCAGAGTTCAAGCCCCACGACCGACAAAAAAAAATCTTTGAAAACAATTATAATTTACTTACAGTGTTCCAGGATATTAATACGTGTATTATCTTGTAACTTTTCTCTTTGAGCATTTTGTCTTCCCTTTTTTTTCTGCAAGCAAACTACCAATATTTAAATCATCCCCCTCCTTAACTATAATTCTGGCAAGTACTTTAATCTGGCACTCAATCATATCATGAGTAAAATGGGCTTTTTATTATTTACTACTTTCAGCCAAGCACTTGTTCATGCCTGTAATCTTAGCCACTCAGGAGGCTGAGACACGAGGATCACAGCTCCAAACCAGTCTGGACAGGAAAAATCCATGAGACCCTTATCTCCAATTAACCACCAAAAAACCAGAAGTGGAGCTGTGGCTCAAGTAGTAGAGCACCAGCCTTGAGAAATTTAAAAAAATAAGGAACAGCATCCAAGCCCTGAGTTCAAGCTCCAGTACTGTCACCAAAACAAAGAAGAAATTAAAATGAGGTATTACTGAGGATCCAGCTTTAATGTATTTTCTGAATGACCATCGTTTTTCCTGGATAGTGTTTTTCTCCAAATTCTTACCTGATCTTCTAGGTAAAAACCAAAACATCCTCCGTGCAGTGTATTTGTAACCAGAAATAGGGTACATCCAACAGAATCGTGGACTGGGGGAAAATAACCTGAGTAGCACAGAAACAGCAGTGTTCTGTCAAATGAGCAAGTGAAGCAGCTGAATGCCATTGCTCCTTGCCAGCAGAACCCCCCCATCCCCCCCCCGCCCCACACACACCACACAGTCCTGTCTTGCTCTTCCTTCCTCAGATATGTGTTACAAGATGGGAGCCCATATATGCGTTCCATGAAACAGATTTCAAAGGAGAAACTTAAAGCAAGGCGCAACAGAACTGCCTTGGAAGAAGTGGAGGAAGACCTGAGACTGTCGCTTCACCTCCACGATGAGGATTCTGTCAAAGACGCAGTGCCAGATCAACAGTTAGACTTCAAGCAGCTCTTGGCTCGCTATAAAGGTAATGTGTTTCTGGGAGAATATTATAGCCATGATGAATATTGCAAGTGCTTTTTCCACATGATCTAGAAGAAGAAAAATGGGATTTTTAGGCTGGATGTTAGCGGCTCACTCCTCTGATCTTAGCCTCTCAGGAGACTGAGATCTGAGGATTGCAGTTGGAAGCCAGCCTGCTCAGGAAAGTCTGGTAGACTCTGTTAGATTAAATATTACGACATTTCTAAAGGTGTACCCTGTGCTGAGCATTTGATTAATGTGGTTAGGTGCTCCCTCCTGTGCCAGACTCCTCTCAGCTACTCTTTATTTCTGTGTAGTCTTCTATCCACATATGCTTGTTTCTGTGTGGTCTTCTATCCACATAGGCTGGCATGAGATCAAAGAAACTCTAAGGTTACTAGTTGCCTTCTTCCTTCCAGCTTAGACCACAGACAGGTAGCTTGCAGCTGCCCTTCCTGCTCCTTTCCAGCCCTGTTCCTCTTAGTCCTTCCATCAAAGAATGCTTACCTCCCTTTCACACATAAGAGCCTTTGACCTGTTTCTGCTTCTGAAAGAAAAAAGGCCAATGAGTTTTCCTTTCCTCTACCAAAGGCAGTTGTCAGTCCTGGATGGGGAATGGCAGTCATCCAGGAGTTAGGGCACTAGCCATTGTTCTGTGTTAAAGAAGATATTCTGAGTTCTCTTAACATATTTCACTTAACTCTTCCCAGTGTCCCAAGGTATAAGGCTGGAAAAATAGACTTGTTTCTTATAGACCTGGGTTCAACTCTCAGAGTTCTCCTAAATGAGCTACATGCTCACACCCATGCCTCGGCTTCTTTATTATCTGTAAAGTAGAGGTCTTTAGAGGACTGACTGAGATAATACAAACCCACAGTTCCACTGCCTAGCCAGCTAAGTACAGATTTGTGATTCTAATTTTAATGCATCCGAACTTAAAATTTCTGATCTTTCTGTATATCACATCAGCTAACTATTCAATTCCTTATTAAATTGTAGAAAAGGAAAATCCTTTTCTTTCTCTTTCAAAATTTCAGTTTTAAATAATTATGGGAGGGCTGGGATGTAGCTCAGTGGCAAAGCGCTTGCCTAGCAAGCGCAACGTCCCGGGTTCGATCCCCAGTACCAAAAAAGAAAAGACAAAAAATAATAATAATAATAATTATGGGAGAATCTAAGCTTTTTTTTTTTTTTTTTTGGTGGTGATGGGGGCTGAACTCTGGTCCTAGGCACTGTCCCTCAGCTCTTCAACTCAAAGTTAGTGCCCTACCACTTGAGCCAGAGTGCCACTTCCAGCTTTTTTCTGCTTATGTGGTGCTGAGGAATTGAACTGAGGCCCTCATGCTTGTGAGGCAAGCACTCTACCACTGAGATCCACATTTTTAATTTCAAGCACAGAGTTTTACAAATTGAGAAAGTATCTCTGGGGGCTGGGAATGTGGCTTAGTGGTAGAATGCTTGCCTAGCGTGCATGAAGCCCTGGGCTAGATTCCTCAGTACCACATAAACAGAAAAGGCTGGAAGTGGAGTTATAGCTCAAATAGAGTGCTAGCCTTGAGCAAAAGAAGCTCAGGAACAGTGCCCAAGCCCTGAGCTCAAGCTCCAGGACTAGCAAAAAAAAAAAAAAAAAATTTTTAAGAAAAAAGAAAATATCTCTGGGACCTAATCTCTGAGGAAAGAGAACGAAGGAGTTGAAGTTGGAAAAGATAGCTCTGCTTGTAGCTTCTCCTAGACTGGTATAAAACTCTTGGCATCAAGTGATCTTCCTACCTCAGCCTTGCTTAGTTTTTTCTGAGCTTCTTACCTTTGATCTAGGTGATCTGTATTCTTTTACCTTTCAGAAAATTAACCCATTTTCCTAGCTCACTTTTGAATAATATCATAGAGGGTTTTTGTTTGTTTGGTTGGTTCTTTTTTTTTTAAGTCAAATGGACCAGGTACAGGTGGCTCATACCTATAATCTTAGCTACTCAGGAAGCTGAGATTTGAGGACCACGGTTCAAACTGTGAACTATGATCTCAGCCTAGGCAAGGAAGGTCTGAGACTGTTACCTCTAGTTAACCATGAAAAAAGGCCAGAAGTGGAGCTATAGCTTAAGTAGTAGAGTGCTATCCTTGAGCAAAAAAAAGCTCAAGGACAATGCCCAGGCCCTGAGTTCAAGTCCTAGGATTAGCACCAAAAAAAAAAAAAAGCTAACTGATAGAAGGGGTGAAATTGACCAAGAAGCATTGTACTTATAACCTGGCTTAAGAAAGTGCACCCCTAAGCCTGGCACTGGTGGCTCACACCTATAATCCTAGCTACTCAGGAGGCTGAGATCTGAGGATTGCGGTTCAAAGCCAGCCTGGGCAGGAAAGTCCGTGAGACTCTTACCTCCAATAAACCACTTGAAAACTGGAAGTGGTGCTGTGGCTCAAGTGGTAGAACACTCGCCTTGAGCTGAAAAGCTGCAGCACCCAAGCCCAGAGTTCAAGCCCCACGACCGACCAAAAAAAAGAAAAAAGAAAAGAAATTGCACCCCTTTGTACAGCTACTTGATAATAATAATCTTTTGGAAAAGTTAAATGTTTTAAGTATATTTGATTAGCTAAAGTATCAAACAATGAAAAAAGTAACTCTTTTTGCTCTGTTTATTTGCAGTTCTCTGGAGTTTATTTCTCCTTTTTGAAAAGTCTAGCTCTCTGAAATCTTGGGCAAAGAAAAGTTGTCGCTGCTCTGCCTTGCATATCCAGCCACACCCTTGTTTGTGTGGCCTAGTTCTTCCTCTCTCTCTCTCTTTTTTTTTTTTTTGGTCGGTCCTGGACTTGGTTATTCTCTCTCAGCACTTCAACTTAAGGCGAGCACTCTACTGCTTGAGCCAAAGCACCACTTCCAGTTTTCTAGTGGTTCATTGGAGATAAGAGTCTCACGGACTTTCCTGTCCAGGCTGGCTTTGAACCATGATCCTCAGATCTCAGCCTCCTGAGTAGCTAGGATTACAGGTGTGAGCCACCAGTGCCCTGCTTCCTTTCTCTCTTTTTGCACAGCAGGATTCCTTTTCCCAGAGCAACACTTTAGAAAGGTGCTTTTGCTCATCTTCAGACATTTCAGCATCATACAGGAAGTTTCCCTTCCTCAGAACCTCAATACTGATGATAGAGCTTTTGTTCCAAGTAGACTGTAGTAAGGATAATGGGCAGTCTTTGGAGAGTATGTTGCCCCAAGGATATACTGTTTTTAGAAAGAGTTGAGGCTTATGGAACAAGCAAAGAACTTTTACTAAGACCTCAATGAATTAGAAGGTGATTGTAGTCCCTTAAACTCAGGGTCTGTGGATGGATTTCAGGAGTGTGGGGGAAGCCCTTAAAGTTGCATGAACTTTTTAAGAGGATCCATATCTTTTCTCATTTCCTCAAAAGAACCTAAAATTTGAATCATTATACAAAGATGCTAGCAAAAAACAAAACAAAAATGCTGTGGTCTCTTCATTTATTTCCATGGTAATTGTTGCCTGGACTTCCAGCTAATGTGACCAGTGATTTGATTTAACTGAGAAGGAGTTTCTTAAATATATCTGACTTTGAATTTTGTGTATAGAGCCTAAACTTTCAGTAAGTATGGGATAATGAAAGAGTGAAAAGAAGGAAGACAAAAGTTTTAACGAGAGTAGGAACCTAATCTTTGGATTATTGTTCAAGAAAAAGGCACTTACCCGCAATCACTCATGAGGCTAGAGTTCAAGTGCCAGTGGCTCACACCTACTATAGTCCTGATTACTCAGGAAGCTGAAAATGGGAGGTTCCTGGTTCCAGGCCAGCCCAAGCAGAAAAGGTTCACAAGATTCCTTCTCAGCCTGTATCTGGTATGTGTATAAGCCTGTCATCCTAGCTTCATTGGAGGCCAAGAGCAGGAAGTTCCAGGGCAGCATAGGCAGAAAAGTCTGTGGGTATCTGTCTCAGCAAAAGAAGTTGGGCATGGTGGTCTGCACCTGTTATGGGGAGTCTATAAAATAGAGTGGTGGTCAGACCTATCGCCATCTAATCTTCGATAAGGGAGCTAAAACAATAGAATGGAAGAAAGACAGCCTCTTCAGTAAATGGTGCTGGCAAAATTGGTTAACTACATGTAGAA
>NW_012267253.1:919049-934380 GCF_000151885.1 Dipodomys ordii | reverse complement strand
ACAAAGGAGGAGGCTGCAATGCTTGGTAAGAAATGTATGCATTATCTTGCCCATGTAATTGTAACCCCTCTGTACAGTATGTTCACAAATAAAATAAAAATAAAAAAATAGAGTGGTGGTGGCTGGGAAGGTGGCGCAGTGGTATAGTGCTAGCCTCACATGCATGAGGCCCTGGGTTCAATTCCTCAGCACCACATAAGCAGAAAAAAATGGAAGTGGTGCTGTGGCTCAGGTGGTAGAGCGCTAGCCTTGAGCTGAAGAGCTGTGAAACTGCGCCCAGGCCCCGAGTTCAGGCCCCACGACCAACAAAAAATAAAATAAAGTGGTGGTGGTCCATGCATCTATCTACCTAGCATGAAGTGCAACTCTATCTCAAAAATAACCTATGTAATGGCTAGGAGCTGGTGGCTCATGCCCATAATCCTGGCTACTTAGGAGGCTGAGATCTGCGGATCATGGTTGAAAGCCAGCCCAGGCAGGAAGTCCATAAGACTCTTACCTCCAATTAACCATCAGAAAACTGGAAGTGGTGCTGTGGCTCAAAGTGGTAGGTAGAATGCTAGTCTTAAGCAAAAACAACTCAGGGACAGTGCCCAGGCCCTGAGTTCAAGCCCCATGACCAAAAAAATCAAATAAAATAACTAGTGTTTAAAGAAGTAGAGATGTGGCTCTAGTAGTAGAGCATCAGCCTTACATTGGAAGCGGGGGAAGTGTGTATGTGTATCAGAGCAAAAATGTGAGACAGACTGAAGGTGAGGCTGAGGTAGAGCATCTACCTAGGAAGCATGAGGCCCTGAGTTCAAAATCCAGTATTTTCCTCTGTCCCCCAAAAAAGTTGGAGGCTAGCCTGAGCTACATAGTGAGTTCCACCAAGCCTACTTGAGTTATATAGTAAGACTTTGTTAAGAAAAAAGAAGGGAAGGAAGGAAAGAAAGGGAAGGAAGAGAAAGAGATAGAAGGAGGGAAAAGGGAAGGAGGGAGGAAACATGGAAAGAAAGAACAAAAAGAAAAAGATACTTCTGACAAAACTATATTTTGGAAGACTAAAAATAAAAAATTCACTTTGTGCTTTAAATGTGAACCTCTGTGTTTAAATCATCTCAACACTCAGTCCATGGGCATATTGTCTTCAATAAAATACAATTATTTTTCTGATTTTTACCTTTCTTTCTTTCAGGGGTTAGCAAACCAGTCATCAAAACAATGTCCATTATGGATTTTGAAAAGGTTAACCTTGACTTAATAGAGGCCTTATTAGAGTGGATTGTGGATGGAAAGCATTCCTACCCTCCAGGTAACTGCTTCTTCACTCAGCCCTGATGACCCACATGTTAAATATCCAGTCCTGAGGGGATTTTTTTGTTTTGTTTTGTTCTTATTATGAAAATACCGTACAGAGGAGTTACAATTACATGGGCAAGATAATAAGTACATTTCTTATCAAGCATTGCCAGACCTGAGTTTGAATGACAGAAAGCCCTGGATATGACTAGAAATGTGGCCTAAAGCAAAAAAGCTTAGGGACAACACCCAGGCCCTGAGTTCAAGCTCTAGGACCAGCATACAATAATAATAATATAAGGATTTTTATTCAACACTATAGAGCAGTGAGTGCTTGGAACATTTATTTAGAGAATAAATATTTGTTTCATAAGTAAATGAAAGTCAGGAATGTTGGGTGATCATTGAATGCAATAATAAATCACAAAATGACATACTCTTTTTTTTTTTTTTGGTTGGTCATGGGAGCTGAACTCTGGGCCTAGGTGCTGTCCCTCAGCTCTTCAGCTCAAGGCTAGCACCTACCACTTAAGCCACAGTGCCACTTCTGGCTTTTTTCTGCTTATGTGATACTGAGGAATCGAACCCAGGGCCTCAGGCATGCAAGACAAGCGCTCTACCACTGAGCCACCTTCCCAGCCCGAAGACTAAAAATTCTATAACAGGTGTAAAGCTATTCCAAATATTCTAAGAAAGGACATAGGTTCTGGGAATGTAGTGCAAGGGTAGAGTACTTGTTCAGCATGAGCAAGCCCTGTGTTTAATATCTAGTGGTACACACACACACACGAATTACATTTTAAAAAGAGAGAAAACACGTGTAAAACATTTAACGTAGTTTGGAACCATTTGTAAGTTCAAGCCCAGTAAATCCTTCCCTTAATAGTGACAGCCCTGGGGCTGGGAAGGTAGCTCAGTGGTAGAGCGCTTGCCTTGCATGCATGAGGCCCTGGGTTCGATTCCTCAGCACCACATGAGCAAAAAGAAAAAAGCCGGAAGTGGCACTGTGGCTCTAGTGGTAGAGCGCTAGCCTTAAGCTGAAGAGCTGAGGGACAGCACCCAGGCCCAGAGTTCAGGCCCACGTCTGGACCAAAAAAAAAAAAAAATAGTGACAGCCCTATGTTGTTATTTTCACTGTTACTGTTGTTACTGCTTCTGCTGCTGTTACAGTAACCCAGAACAATCACTGTAGCTTCCCTTTATTCACTGACTCCCCATCCATGGCCATGTTGACCTCACTTGTGGCCCCTTATACCCAAACCTCATACCTGACTCCTTCACATCACGAGGTGTCTGCGTGTGTCACCTCTGCAGACCAACTTAAGTGCCTTCTTCCCTTCTCCTGCCTGTTCTATACTACCCCAACAGGACGGGAACACTTAACACCACTTAACACTGAAATTAGTGCTTTATTCAGTGACCATCTCCTTCAGTAAATCGCAAACTCCTTAAGAATAAGGGATTTTTAGCCAGGTAACATTGTAATACTCAGAAAACTGAGATCTAAGGATCACACTTCAAAGCCAGCCCAAGTAGGAAAGTCTTATTTTTAATTAACCACCAAAAATCCAGAAGTACAGCTATGGCTTAAGTGTTTTGTTTTTATTATGAAAATACCGTACAGAGGAGTTACAATTACATGGGCAAGATAATAAGTACATTTCTTATCAAGCATTGCCAGACCTGAGTTTGAATGACAGAAAGCCCTGGATATGACTAGAAATGTGGCCTAAAGCAAAAAAGCTTAGGGACAACACCCAGGCCCTGAGTTCAAGCTCTAGGACCAGCATACAATAATAATAATATAAGGATTTTTATTCAACACTATAGAGCAGTGAGTGCTTGGAACATTTATTTAGAGAATAAATATTTGTTTCATAAGTAAATGAAAGTCAGGAATGTTGGGTGATCATTGAATGCAATAATAAATCACAAAATGACATACTCTTTTTTTTTTTTTTGGTTGGTCATGGGAGCTGAACTCTGGGCCTAGGTGCTGTCCCTCAGCTCTTCAGCTCAAGGCTAGCACCTACCACTTAAGCCACAGTGCCACTTCTGGCTTTTTTCTGCTTATGTGATACTGAGGAATCGAACCCAGGGCCTCATGCATGTGAGGCTAGCCCTCTACCACTGAGCCAACTTCCCAGCCCAACAAAATGACATACTCTTTACACAGTACTTAAGAGAAATGCTAGATTTAATCATTCTCTGATGTTTTCTAAAGAGATTTGTAAACCATATGTTGTTTCTCTTCTCTTGACAAGTTACCAAGATGTAAATAATACATTATCAGTGGACTGAGACTCTTGTTTCATTCCGAAGAAAAACTTCCTGAGGGGGGTTGGGAATTGAGTATAGCAGCCAAGAAGAAATGGTACAAAATTACCTAATCAAACCAGAGTAAATAAAATGATTAGAAAGTCAATTATGGGACAGGCACTGGTGGTTCACGCCTGTAATCCTAGCTTACTCAGGAGCTGAGATCTGAGGATGGAGATTCAAAGCCAGCCTTGGCAGGAAAGTCTGTGAGATACACTCTGATCTCCAATTAACCACCAGAAAACCTGCAATGGCACTGTGGCTCCAGCGGTAGAGCACTCACCTTGAACTGAAGAGCTCAGGAACAGTGCCCAGTCCCAGAGTTCAAGCCCCATGATCGACAAAAAAAAAAGTCAATAATGGTTTTGTAGATAGCAAAGATATCCCTGACACAGGCATAAAAACAATATACACAATTGTTTTTTCCATCTGCATAGATTACTTAACACTTGTAAATGTGGCGCTTTAGCCAAGAGGAAGACAGGTCCATAATGCAAAGAGCGTGATCTGGGGCCAGACAAACTAAGTCTGTGTCAAGCTGCATACTTGTCAAGTCTGCAACCTGGCACATTACTGAGTCACTTGTGGGGAGCTGATACTCATTACTTCAAGGTGTGTGGGGAGCTAATGAGAAGATGTATGTGAACATTAATCTTACACATCATGACGGATTAACCCTGCAAGTTCCCACTTCTTCCTCTTCAGGTCCCATTTCTGTAATCATTTAGATTCCTTACTTAGAGGAAAGATGAACTAGATAAATAATGAGTCATGAATTCTATGTGAAGAAATCAATTTTTCAAAGCTAGTGTCCTACCGCTTAAGTACATCTAGTCTGGACTACATAGAGATACTCTTACTTCAAAAAAAAAAGCTGATTTTATTTTTTTAATGAATTTTTTTGTGCACTCCTGGGATTTGAACTCAGGACACTGTCCCTGAGCTTTTTTTTTTCTCAAGGCTAGCACTCTACCACTTAAACCACAGCTCCACTTCCAGCTTTTTGGATACTTAATTGGAGATCAGAGTCTCATGGGCTTTGCTGCCCTGAACCATGATCCTCAGATTTCAGCCTACTGAGTAGCTAAGATTATAGGCGTGAGCCACCAGTGCCTGGCTTGGATTTTATTAGTAGTAGAGAGAAGATCCTCCACTCTTCTACAGTTAGAAGGATCTATCACCTTTTCTGTAGAAATAGAATGGCAGTGGTCAGTGAATTGAACAATATTGAAAGAGTAGTTAGTTCATGTTATGGCTCAGTGGTAGACTACTTGGCTAGCATGTACAAGACCCTATTTCCATCCCAAACACCACAAAAAAAGAGAGAGCCAGGTGCCCATGGCTGACGCCTACAATCCTAGCTACTCAGGAGGCTGAGATCTGAGAATCCTGGTTTGAAGCCAGCCCAGACAGGAAAGTTTGTGAGAATCTCATCTCCAATTAACCACCAGAAAACCAGAAGTGGTGCTGTGGCTCAAAGTAGTAGAGTACTACTAGCCTTGAGCAAAAAAGCTCTGGAACAGTGCCCAGGCCCTGAGTTCAAGCCCTATGACTGACAAAAGGGGGGGGGGAGAGTGGGCTTATTGTTGTTACTGTTGTTATCTTTTGAGACAATGTTTCTCTATGTATCCCAGTCAGGCCTCTACCTATATAGCCTAGTCTGGCCTCAGATTCTGGATCTTCCTGCCTCAACCTCCCAATTTCTAGACTTATAGGCAAATACTATCACACCCAGCTGCTGAAATGAAACTTAAGGCATATATTCTTCCCCTTCTCAGTTTTTCCAATTATAAAAGGATAAAACTATCCTATTTTGCCTTACTAAGTCAGAAGATTTTTTTTTTTTTGCAAGTCCTGGACCTTGAACTCAGGGCCTGGGTTCTGTCCCTTAGCTTCTCTATGCTCAAGGCTAGAGCTCTGGGCTGGGAAGGTGGCTCAGTGGTAGAGCGCTTGCCTTGCATGCATGAAGCCCTGGCTTCGATTTTTCAGCACCACACAAGCAAAAAGAAAAAAGCTGGAAGTGGCGCTGTGGCTCAAGTGGTAGAGGGCTAGCCTTGAGCTGAAGAGCTGAGGGACAGCGCCCAGGCCCAGAGTTCAGGTCCCATGACCGGACCCAAAAACAAAAACAAAAAAAGGCTAGAGCTCTACCACTTGAGCCATAACTCCACTTTCCTGCTTTTTCTTTTTATAGATTTTTTTTTTTTTTGGTTGTGGGTCTTGAACTCTGGGCCTGGGTGCTGTCCCTCGGCTCTCAGCTCAAGGCTAGTGCCCTACCACGTGAACCACAGAGCCACTTACAGCTTTCTCTGCTTATGTGGTACTGAGGAATCAAACCCAGGGCCTCATGCATGCAAGGCAAGCACTCTACCACTGAGCCTCCTTTCCAGCCTCCAGCTTTTTCTTTTTATGTAGTACTGAGGAATCAAACTTAGGGCTTCATGCAGTGCTAGGCAAGCACTCTACCACTAAGCTACATTCCCAGCCGGAAGATTTTTTTAATAATCAGTTATTATCTTTAGAGACTTAAAAAATATTTTTTGTTTAAAATAGCTTAATAATCATTCATTTCATTTATCTCTCTACTTCTTTTTCTATCCCTAGGTGCTATACTTGTGTTTTTACCAGGACTAGCAGAAATCAAAATGCTCTATGAACAGCTGCAGTCTAACTCTCTTTTCAACAACAGACGTAGTAACCGGTAAGCCAGTAGCTTCTCTCTGTTGCATTCATCTGCAGAGATGAATATCCAGAAAGATCACTTCTTGCCTTCTTTCCACTCTAGGGTCACTCCTTAAGCATGGCTGTTTGTGCCAGCTGGAGGCAGACAGACACATTTGCTCCAGGAAATCTGTTATTCCATCCCAACAACAAAACCTATTTCTCAATCACATAGCATAGTGACTCAGCAAACCTGCATATCATTTCAGTTCCCACATTCCTTGGAAGGAAGGGAAGATGGGCAAAGCCAGCATTAGTAATAACAAAGAAATGCTGCCATTTTAAGAGAAAATCTTTTCCATAGAAGCAAGGAACTAGTGTTTGTCATTTTTCACATCTAAGAGGAAAACTAGCAAACAAATAACACTCCCTGGAAATGGAAGTATGAAATTTCTTAGCATAGAACACTCTGACTCTCTGTCTCTGGTCTCAAGAGAAAGCTTATTGTTTTTATTTAGCTTGCCTTAATTTTGTTAGTTGTAGAATTTATTTATTCCCCTATTATTTATTCCCCTGATTAGATCCCAGCACTTTCCCTGAGTACTGGTACAAGGTTTTAATTCCTGGAACTAAGTATTTTGTAAGAATCAGAATCTTACCATTTAGAAGCTGAGCCTTGAAGACAGGTGCAGAGAAGTTGCTGATATTTAATTTTAATAGAAATTCACCTCCTTACTCAGTTTCAATGCTTTCTGCCAGAATCTTTATTGTGTTTTATTTCCTTTCAGTTGTGTGATTCACCCTCTCCACTCATCTCTATCCAGTGAGGAGCAGCAGGCTGTATTTGTAAAACCTCCAATAGGTGTAACTAAAATTATTATTTCCACCAACATCGCTGAGACATCCATAACTATTGATGATGTTGTCTATGTCATTGATTCTGGGAAGATGAAAGAAAAGAGGTATTGATTTGGTGAAGTAATAGAGGGGAAAATGCCTTGTTTAGATTATCATGACTATAACTGGTTAATACTCAGTTACATGGGTGGCTGTTTAAAGAAATTTGTTTTTTGTGTTGGTATGTGGTTTGAACTCAGGGCCTGAGAGCTGTCCCTTAGCTCTCTCACTACAGGCTGGTGCTCTGCTACTTGAGCCACAGCTCCATTTCTGGCTCTCTTTTTTTATTCTGTCGGTCGTAGGGCTGGAACTCTGGGCCTGGGTGCTATCCCTGTGCTCTTTAGCTCAAGGCAAGTACTCTACCACCTGAGCCACAGCACCACTTCCAGTTTTCTGGTGGTTAATTAGAGATAAGAGTCTCACAGACTTTCCTGCCCAGGCAGGCTTTGAACCACAGTCCTCAGATCCCAGCCTCCTGAGTAGTTAGGATTACAGGCGTGAGCCACCAGCGCCCGGCCATTTCTGGCTTTTTTATGGTTTATTGGAGATAAGAGTCTCATAGACTTTCTGCCTAGGCTGGCTTCCCCCCTTTTCTCCCCCCACCCCCCATCTTGGGGCCTGAACTCTGGGCCTGTCCCTCAGCTCAAAGCTTAAAGCTAGCACTCTACCACTTGAGCCACAGCGCCACTTCATCTTTTTCTGCTTATGTGGTGCTGAGGAATCGAACCCAGGGCCTCACGCATGTGAGGCAAGCACTCTACCACTGAGCCACCTTCTCAGCCCCAAACTAGATTTTTTTTTTTTTTTTTTGTCAGTTGTGGGTCCTGAACTCTGGGCCTGGGCGCTGTCCCTCAGCTCTTCAGCTCAAGGTGAGTGCTCGACCACCCGGACTGGCTTTGAACCTTGATCCTCACATTTCATCCTGCTGAGTAGCTTGGTTTACAGGTGTGAGCCACTGGCACTGGTTAAGGAAGTGTTTAATGAGAACTATATGTGGATGTGTAAGTGGCACAGTCGTCTGGACCATAAATCTCAAAGTCAAACAAGATATAAAGCTTAAGGAAGTAGCGCTGTAGCTCAAGTGGTAGAGCGCTTGCCCTGAGCTGAAGAGCTGAGGGACAGTGCTCAGGCCCAGAGTTCAAGCCCCACAACCGACCAAAAAAAAAAAGATATAAAGCTTAAAATTTTACCTTGGAACTAAATTTGTTTTCTGCTCATCTCCCATGTGATTTTACATGTCATGGGATGAAAAACAGTTAACTACAGAAGATGTAGGTCATGGCAAAGATACCATTAAAATCCTCAGCCAGGCACCAGTGGCTGTAATCCTAGCTACTCAGCAGATGGAGATCTGAGGATCATTATTTGAAGCCATCCTGGGCAGAAAAGTCATGAGACTCTAATCTCCAGTTATTTTCTAGCAAAAAGCCAGCAAAAAGCCACAAGTGGTGCTGTGGCTTAAGTGGTAGAGTGATAGCATTAACTGAGACCTTGAGGCCCTAAATTCAAGTCCCTTGTACTGGCACCAAAGGGGGAAAAAAAGACTAAGAAGTCCTCATTAGCTGCTTCTACCAGGAGGTCAGCTGTCCTAGAACACACAGGGCATCTTATCCTGTAGAAGTAAGGTGGTTAAGCTGGGTGCCAGTGGCTTACACCTAACTACTCAGGAGTCTGGAATCTGAGGATCATGGTTCAAAGCCAACCTAGGCAAGAAAGTCCATGAGACCCTTATTTCCAATTAACCACCAAAAAACTGGAAGTGGCACTGTGGTTCAAAGTAGTTGAGCACTAACCTTGAGCTAAGAGCTCAGGAACAGAGCCCAAGCCCTGTCCCAGGACAGACAAGAACAAAAATAGTAGTGAGGTGGCTCTTCTATGTCCCTGTCAAGGTGTCTTGGCCACTCAGTACTAATTATCTAAGTTAATTCTTTTCTTTTCTTTCATAGATACGATGCCAGCAAAGGAATGGAAAGTCTAGAGGATACTTTTGTCTCTCAAGCCAATGCGCTACAAAGAAAAGGTCGGGCAGGCCGTGTTGCATCAGGGGTCTGCTTCCATTTATTCACGAGCCATCACTATAACCACCAGCTTTTAAAGCAGCAGCTACCAGAAATACAGAGAGTGCCATTGGAGCAGCTGTGTCTAAGGTTACATGTTTACTTTTGTAGTCTGCTTCCAGCGAGGTCTAAATGTTTCTCAGCCTATTTAAGTTGCATGTTTTCTTTTTTCCTAGCAGAAGACATTTCTCTAAGAATAGTCTTGGTTGAGCTGGGCACTAGTAGCGCATGCCTTTAAAAGCCTGCCTGCTTAGGAGGCTGAGATCTGAGGACTGAGGTTTGAAGTCAGCCCAGGCAGAGATGTCCATGAGACTTTTAGCTTCAGTTAACCAGCAACAAGCCAGAAATGAAACTGTGGCTCAAGTGGTAGGGCTTGAACTTGGAGCCTGGGTGCTGCCCTGTAGCTTTTTTTTTTAAACTCAGGGTCTTGCACTCTCCCTGGCTTTTTTGCTCAAGGCTGGCACTTGAACCACAGGATTATAGGAGTGAGCCCCCAGTGCCTGGCAAGAATTTTATTCTGATTACAAATACATTTCAAATATGAAAACTTTTTGTAGTATATTGGTAAAAAAAAAAAAAAAAGCCCAAGCCCAGACTTCAGGCTCCACAACCGGACCCAAAAAAAAAAAAAACTAGGACACTGTTTGGGACTGATGATACATTTCTGAAATTCAAACACTAAGGCTAAAGCAAGAGGATGGTGAATCTGGACTACATAGAATAGTTGTTCTCACCAAAAAAAAAAAAGGAACAAAATGAGCATTGCATGGTTCTAAAGGCATATATCTGGGAAGCATGTATCTAAATCATTTCTACCAAAGAAAGAGATTGTTCAGTATCAGTCTACCAGAGATTTTGGGGGGGAGGAGGATGGTCCGGTCGTGGGGCCTGAACTCTGGGCCTGGGTGCTGTCCCTCAGCTCAAGGCTAGCGCTCTACCACTTAAGCCACAGCGCCACTTCCGGTTTTTTCTTTTTTTTGCTTATGTGGTGCTGAGGAATCGAACCCAGCGCCTGATGCATGCAAGGCAAGCACTCTACCACTGAGCCACCTTCCCAGCCCCAGAGATTTTTTTTAATTCATATATTATTCTTTGGATCTCTTTAGGATTAAAATTTTAGAGATGTTTAGCGCTCATAACCTCCAATCTGTGTTCTCTCGGCTCATTGAACCTCCACACGCCGATTCTCTTCGTGCCTCAAAAATACGATTACGAGACTTGGGAGCCTTAACTCCAGATGAAGTACTCACCCCACTTGGCTATCACTTGGCCTCTCTGCCCGTGGATGTGAGAATCGGAAAACTGATGCTGTTTGGGTCTATCTTCCGCTGTTTGGACCCTGCGCTCACCATTGCCGCCAGCCTGGCCTTCAAGTCTCCTTTTGTAAGTAAACAACATGCATCTGAACTGCAGTAGATGCCATAAGGTAACGGGACCCTGGGGGGCTATAGTGTGTGTGAGAACCCCCTAAAAACTTGCTTGAGATACAGATATTTCAGGAAACAATGTTATTTCTTTCTCAAAAAGATCCATGCCCCAAACAATGACTAAGAACCCAAGATGAGCTTATCAAAACTGCTTTGTATTTTATCTGCTATTCTTAATTGTAGAAAAATTTAAAGATGGATGGGAAAGTGGCTCAGTGGTAGAGCGCTTGCCTTGCATGCTTGGGGCCCTGGGTTCAATTCCTTAGCACCACCCAAGCAAAAAGAAAAAAGCCGGAAGTGGCGCTGTGACTTAAGTGGTAGAGCGCTAGCCTTGAGCTGAAGAGCTGAGGGACAGCGCCCAGGTCCAGAGTTCAGGCCCCACGACCGGACCCAAAAAGAAAAAAAAAAAATTAAAGATGCTAACCAGTAAAAAAAAAAAAATACCCTACTTGATTTTACAATAAATTAAACCTATAGAACCAGGTTAGCATTATTGAAATATGACTCATGCAGTTCAGTCCTTTAAAGCATACAATTCAGTTGTTTTTTAGGGGCTGGTGGTATAGCTCAGAGGTAGAGCACTTGCCTTAGCATGCATGTCTCTCCTGTGGCCATTTGTTAAGATTTTCTGGAGGATTTTTGCATCTATATCTCTGAGAGATCCTGGTGCATACTTTTATTTTTTGTGTAATGTTTTCAGTTTCAATAATTGGCTATATAGAATAAATTTCTTCCTCATCTATTTTTGGAGAAGCATTTGTGAAGAGTTTTGTTGAATCTTAAATGTTGAGTAGAAGCCAGTACTAAAGATACCCAGGCCAAGGGAGTTTGGTGGGTAGTATTTGTTTATTAATGTTACTAATTCAACTTCTTCATTTGTTGTGGGTCTCTGAGTCAATTTTGTTAATATTTTTCTAGAAATTTGTCTGTTTTAGCTTATTTAATCCATTAGCCTAAGATTATTCATAGTATCTGTCAGACACAGACAAGAGAACAAAAAAAATCAAAAAATCTAGAGATGTATTTTTTTTTCTTTTTTTTTTGTGGGTCATGGGGCTTGAACCCTGAGCCTGAGCCCTTTCTCTGAGCTCTTCAGCTCAAGGCTAGTGCACTTACCACTTGGAGCTACTACACCACTTCTGGTTTTCTGGTGGTTAGTTGAAGATAAGAGTCTCACAGAGCTGGCGCTGGTGGCTCATGCCTTTAATCCTAGCTACTCAGGAGGCAGAGATCTGAGGATGGTGATTCAAAACCAGCCAAGGCAGAGAAGTCCGTGAGACTTTTATCTCCAATAAACCACTCAGAAAACCAGAAGTGGCACTGTGGCTCAAATGGTAGAGCACTAGCCTTGAGCTGAAGAGCTGAGGGACAGCACCCAAGCCCAGAGTTCAAGCCCCACAACTGACCAAAAAAAAAATGTCTCACAGACTTTCCTGCCCAGGCTGGCTTTGAACTGGGATCCTCAGATCTCAGCCTCCTGAGTAGCTAGGATTACAGGCTTGAGCCACCAACACCCAGCTAGAGATAAATTTTCTATGAGCTTGCTTTGAATTCCAGTCCTCAGATCTCAGCCTCCTGAGTAGCTAGGAGTATACATTTTTGATGCAACCAGCACCTGGGCACTTATTATTATTATTATTAAAAATATAGAAGAGGGGCTGGGAAGGTGGCTCAGTGGTAGAGTGCTTGCCTTGCATGCATGAGGCCCTGGTTTTGATTCCTCAGCACCACATAAGCAGAAAAAGCCAGAAGTGGCACTGTGGCTCAAGTGGTAGAGTGCTAGCCTTGAGCTGAAGAGCTGAAGGACAGTTCCCAGGCTCAAAGTTCAAGCCCCACAACCGACCAAAAATAGAGAGAGAGAGAAAGAGAGAGAGAGAGAGAAGATTCAGGGCTCAGTTGGTAGAGGGCTAGCCAGTGAGTAAAAGCATAAAATATCAAGTTCAAGTCTGGTCTCAGACAAAAAAAGGAAACACAGACTCATTAGATGGGACTGGGAATGTGGCTTAGTAGTAGAGTGCTTGCCTAGCATGCATGAAGCCCTGGGTTTGATACCTCAGTACCACAAACAGAAAAAGCCAGAAGAGGGCTGTGGCTCAAGTAGCAGAGCCCTAGCCTTGAGCAGAAGGAGCACAGCAAGCCCCGAGTTCAAGCCCCAGGACTGGCAAAAAAAAAAAAAAAGACTCATTAGAAATATTGATGTCATCAACGCATGCATAAGAAGAGGAACATCACACTAAAGTAGTGGGAATGGCAATAATAGGTGATTTCTCTGCTGATTTTATAAATCTTTAGGGAAATCTTATAAAAATAGGAGGAAAACAGTGCATTTTGAGTAAAGAATCAGGGGAGAAAAAAAAGAATCAGGGGAGGCTGAATTACAAAATATGATCAGCTCTTGAACAAGGGCTTGGATTTAATCCCCCAGCATAAAAGGGAAAGAAAGAGTGAGGAAAGAGTGGAGAGAGAGAGTATCTGTAAAAGAAAGAGAACCACAGAGATAACAGAATTTTAAATTTTTAGGTAGCTTTTGGACAGAAAGCTTATTTTGGACTCTAGGGACCAGAACTTTGCAGCTACCACCAGAGACATCTTTAATCACCAGGCACAGGGTGCTTTTGTTTTTTTGTTCTCCTGGGACTTGAACTCAGGGGCTGGGTGCTGTCCCTGAGTGCTTTTGCTCAACCACTTGAGCACAGCTCCATTTCTGGCCTTTTTTTTTTTTTTTTTTTTTTCTTTACTTTTATGAGTCTCATGGACTTTTCTGCCTGGGCTGGCTTCAAACCACGATCCTCAGATCTCAGCTTCCTGAGCCACCAGCCTCCAGCAGTATGTGCAGTTTATTTTAGCATATGTTAGTTTTACAAAGAGAGTTTCATTTAACATTTCCACATATGTAAACAATACATCCTTGTCAACTCATACCTGCCATCACTCTCCCCAATACCACTACTTCTCACCCTTCTTGAAACAATTTCAATAGATATTACTACTCTGTTTTCTTTATTGTTGGTTATGGGGCTTGAACTCAGGGCCTGCAGCTGTCCCTGATCTTTTGCACCAAGGCTAGCACTCTACCACTTTAAGCTATAGTGCCACTTCTGGTTTTTGAGTGGTTAATTGTAGATAAGAGTGTCTGGACTGGCTTCAAACCACAATCGTCAGATCTCAGCCCCCTGAATAGTTAGGATTACAGTAGGTGTGAGCCACTTGCACCCAGCTTTATTACTCTGTTTTCATGCATGCCAATAAACTATGTCACTATATGCATCCTCATTTACCTTCTTCATTCACCCTTCCCCCCCTTCCCCCCCTCCTGCCAGTGGTGCCCATTTCCCCATTCTGGCCCATTCTGGAGTATGCTTTGTTCCACACAAAATACTTGCTTTCCTAAGGCAGCTGGCTTCAGCAGTAGCAAAATACCATTTGAAATGTGTCACTCAAATCCACTTTTCCCTCATTTAGGTGTCTCCTTGGGATAAAAAAGAAGAAGCAAATCAGAAAAAGCTGGAATTTGCATTTGCCAACAGTGATTATTTGGCCCTTCTACGAGCATATAAGGTAAGAAGATGACCTTATATATAGCTAAGGTTTGCTACCAGAGTTGGTGCTAACATCAGAATAACTTCAGTTTGATTTTCACCAAAATTTAGGGATGGCAGCTGAGTACAAAAGAAGGTATGCGTGCAAGTTATAATTACTGCAGACAGAACTTCCTGTCGGGAAGAGTTCTGCAGGTGAGTTATTTCTGTTTGCTTTCAGTTATTTACAGCTGCATTTTGCTTGTCCTGTCCTGACATTGAAAATGTGATTCCTGGAATGTACTGGCTTGCCCAGCTGTGCAGAGAAGAATCCCGAACTATGACATCAGGCTTTCTGTGCCAAAACTTCTCCCTAGTCTTTTTTCCTTGCTAGTGAGTTAGTTTTCTTAATGTGGAAGACAGTAGAATATATCAGCACAGTAGATATTACTACTTAGTAGAAGTCACTTTTTCAGTAACTATACCAGATATTCTTAACTAGGATCCATAAACCCTTGAAATTGTAATCAGAGTTACGTATTTATACATAGTGCATTATTCTGAAGAAGAAAGATTATAGCTCTTG
Source organism: Dipodomys ordii (assembly GCF_000151885.1). Lineage (NCBI taxonomy): Eukaryota > Metazoa > Chordata > Mammalia > Rodentia > Heteromyidae > Dipodomys > Dipodomys ordii. The sequence continues at coordinate 919,637 of NW_012267253.1, read as the reverse complement.
TCAGATTCTTGAGGTCTGTGACCATCTCTTACCACCACCACCGCCACCTGCCCCACCACTACCCCCCAAATCAAAGAACTAACACTAGGCCAGATCTTTGTTAATTTTTGTTAGGTCCATCAGAACCTACTGTATATGTCAGTGGTGAGTGTGCAAGAAAGGCTCATTGTCTCCTGCATGTGACAGGCAGCCCTCTGCTATGTCCGTGTTTGGGACCTTTTCCTTTCTTATTTTTGTGGTACGGGGATAAAACTCAGATCCTTATACATGTCTTCATGTCTAACGCTTAATAATGTCCTCATTTCTTGGGAACAGATGTGAGTCAGCAAGAGCATAAGGTAGGAGAAACAGGGAAAGTTTTGAGAAGTTCCATTGAGAGAAACAACCCCTCTAGATATGGGAAAGGAACGGAGGGAACTTGAACAGAAAGGTTAAGCAGGAAAACCTACATGACACACTGTGCCACAGGTAAAAAGAAATGATTTGTAGGGCCGGGCGCTGGTGGCTTACGCCTGTAATCCTAGCTACTCAGGAGGCTGAGATCTGAGGATCGCGGTTCAAAGCCAGCCCGGGCAGGAGAGACCGTGA
>NW_012267253.1:916445-918999 GCF_000151885.1 Dipodomys ordii | reverse complement strand
AAAAAAAAAAAAAAAAATCTAAGTATTAATCATCATAATTGGGGCATCTCCCGCTGATAATCTGTTCTCTTGTTCCAAGCACTGCTTATACTGTAGCTTTCTTTATAGGTCGCTGAATTAGTCAAAGAACTTCGTTGTGAACTTGACCATCTCCTCCAGGATAAAATTAAAACCCCAAGTATAGACCTGTGCACCTGTCCTCGAGGCTCTAGGATCATTAGCACAATCGTGAAACTTGTCACCACACAGTAAAGTCCGGCCTCAGCACAGTGCTGGCTACTTACCTGCCTCTCACTCACCCCGAAGTTACAGCAGCACTTCTACCTCGAACTGAACACCTGAGCTGGGGCTGGCCTGCAGTGCGGAGCCCGCTGGGGCTCCACGTGGTAAAGAAACACTTTCCACACTTGGTATTTCTGACAAGTGCGGACACTCCCGGCACAATTTGGAGTGTCAGTAAAACCCAGCTTCCTGCCTTCTTCTCTGTGATTCTTCTGGACTGAATACAAATGAATGTTCAAAACAATGCTGTTTTACTCTATGTATGCTTTTTCCCTACTTTTATTTTGTATGCTTATATATAATCTATGTCTTCTTATCTCGTGTTTTTAATTGGGCATGAAAAGAAATAGTGGAGGTTTTTGTCCTGTCATAATAAAGGTTCAACTGAAAGAAATCAAGGCAGAAAAAAAAATGTGAGCAAGAAAAATAAAAAATAAAAACTTCATTTCAGGCTATGGACTACTGAGTAAACTTAATTTACTTTTACTCATTGAAGGCCAGCTTAAAAATCAAATTCAATGCGTTCTGTTGGGTACAAAAATGTAAATTGGGGGCTGGGAAGGTGGCTCAGTGGTAGAGCGCTTGCCTTGCATGCTCGAGGCCCTGGGTTCGATTCCTCAGCACCACATAAGCACAAAGAAAAAAGCCGGAAGTGGCGCTGTGGCTCAAGTGGTAGAGTGCTAGCCTTGAGCTGAAGAGCTGAGGGACAGCGCCCAGGCCCAGAGTTCAGGCCCATGACCAGACCCAAAAAAAAAAAAAAATGTAAATTGGTAGGCCAGGTGCCAGTGGCTCACGCCTGTAATCCTAGCTACTCAGGAAGCTGAGATCTGAGGATCACGGTTCAAAGCCAGGAAAGTCCGTGAGACTTTTTTTTTTTTTTTGGTTGGTCATGGGGCTTGAACTCTGGGCCTGGGTGCTGAACCTGTGCTCTTCAGTTCAAGGCAAGTGCTCTACCTCTTGAACCACAGCGCCACTTCTGGTTTTCTAGTGGAGATGAGTCTCACAGACTTCAGTGCCCGAGCTGGCTTTGAACTGCGATCCTCAGATCTCAGCCTTCTGAGTAGCTAGGATTACAGGCATGAGCCACTGGTGCCCGGCCTGTGAGACTCTTATCTCCCATTAATCACCAGAAAACTGGAAGTAACACGGTGGCTCAAATGGTAGAGGGTTTGCCTTGAGCTGAATAGCTCAGGGCCTGAATCCAGGCCCAGAGTTCAAGCCCCATGACCAACAACAAAAAAAAAAAATTGTAGGTTGCTCCCACCCAAAACACTCCTAATAAAATTAGAACAAAGCCAGGTGTGGGTTGCCCACACCTCTAATCCCAGCTGCTGAGGAGGCTGAGATCTGAGGATTGTGTTCACATCTGGTCCAGGCAGAAAAGTCCATGAGACTCTTAGTTCTAAATAACCATCAAAAAGGCAGAAGTTGCCCAGCACAGGTGACTTACACCTGTAATCCTAGCTATTCATAAGGCTGTGGTTCAAAGCCAGTCCAGGCATGAAAGTCCACAAGACTTGTCCAATGAAACTACCCAAAAAGCCAGAATAGGCACTGTGGTTCAAAGTGGTAGATCACTAGCCTTGAACACAAAAGCTCTGGGAGAGTGCCAGGCCAAATTCAAGCCCCAGTATGGGGAGAAAAAAAGCCAGAAGCAGAAGTGTAGCTTAAGTGGTAGAGCACCAGTCTTTTTTTTTTTTTTTGGCCAGTCCTAGGACTTGAACTCAGGACCTGGGCACTGTCCCTGAGCTTCTTCTGTTCAAGTCTAGCATTCTACCACTTGAGCCTCAGTGCCACTTCTGATTTTTCTGTTAATGGTACTGAAGATTCAAACCCAGGGCTTCATGCATGCCAAACAAGTACTCTACCACTAAGCCACATTCCCAGCCCTAGAGTACCAGTCTTGAGTGAAATAGCCAAGCAACAGTACCTAGGCTGTAAGTCCAAGTCCCAGTACCAGCACAGAGAAACAAACAAAAATAGAACAATCTTGTATCTTTCATTCTCTAACTCCTCCACTGAGGAATCTCTTCTGCGTTACGAACTCAGCCAAGTCCAATAGTTACATGGCCAGGAGAGCTGTACAGGAATGCAATGTAAATTAAGTGAAATTAACTTGGAATTAGAATTGTAATGAAAGACAGACACAGTTGTATTTGAGGGGTGTAGTGGCATTATTGCTTGTGTCAGATTTACAGCCATAAAAATGCCTCCCTTCAAACTGAATGTTTGTTACCACCACTTAGGTAAATGCAGCACTGGCATTTTGTTT
>NW_012267253.1:909858-916395 GCF_000151885.1 Dipodomys ordii | reverse complement strand
CACCAGAAAACCGGAAGTGGCGCTGTAGCTCAAGTGGTAGAGCGCTCGCCTTGAGCTGAAGAGCTGAGGGACAGCGCCCAGGCCCAGAGTTCAAGCCTCATGACCGACAAAAAAAAAAGAAATGATTTGTAGGAAAGTCAGGCTTGTCCCAACTCCAGTGAAAATGTTTTAAAACATTTAAATATAATGTTAAATAACAGATCCTCAATGCCAGCCACCGAACTTATATAAAGTGTATATGCTTATGAGGTCACTTGTTGTAAGACTTGAAGATAAGTTGGTGCCTGTGTGTGTGTGTGCGTGTGCGTGTGTGCGCGCGTGCGTGCACGTGCATGTACACACACACCTGTACTAGGGCTTGAACTGAGGGCCTTGGGCTTTGGGTTGCCTTGTTCAACCCAAGGCAGGCATTCTACCACCTAAGCCACACTTCTACTTCCTTGATGTGTTTTCTTCTTTCAGGAAATGGCCAGTCTTAAACGACAATTCACTGAACTCTTATCAGATATAGGGTTTGCCAAAGAGGGACTCAGAGCAAGGGAAATTGAGAAGAGGGCCCAAGGAGGAGATGGAGTTCTAGATGCCACGGGAGAGGAGGTAAGGAAGGTGTTGGTACTTCTTATTTCCCCGTAAGTAGCACATGAATAAAACAGGAACTCCAAAATTCTTGTGGATATCCTTCACTTAATGTCCAGTGAGCATTCTTTTTTTCTTTTCTTTCAGTACCGCTCTTGGGGCCTGAGCTCAGGAGCTAGGTGCTGTCCCTGAGCCTTTGTGCTCAAGGCTACGCTCTTCCAGCTTTTTTTTTTTACTAGTTAGTTCTCTAAATAAGAGCCTCATAGGGGCAGGGAATGTGGCTTAGTAATAAAGTGCTTGCCTAGCATGCATGAAGCCCTGGGCTCGATTCCTCAGTACCACATAAACAGAAAAAGCCAGAAGTAGCACTGGGGCTCAAGTTGGAGAGTGCTAGCCTTGAGCAAAAGAAGCTCAGGGACAGTGCCCAAATCCTGAGTTGGAACCCCAGGACTGACCAAAAAAAAAAAAGCCTCATGGGCTTTCTTACCTGGGTTGATTTAAACCTTGACCCTTATATCTCAGCCTCCTAAGTAGCTAGATTACAGGTATGAGCTGCTGGTGCCCAGAGCTAGTAACATTATTGAATTTCCTCTTTCCACAAATGAGTCAGCTAACCGCAGGAGAATAGCAGAGCTCTTCTGTTTGTTGTTACTGTGGCTTTTATGTTTCATAATGGCTTTTGAGTCATTTATAAAGGTAGAAGAGACTTTCTAATGATGCTCTCTCAAATGGGCCAGCCTTTTTGAAAAGAGTCTTTTGTACAGTTGTAGGAGAGCACCCTTTCACAGTGAATCTGATACATCTGTTCAGAAAGCAATTAGTATGCCAGGTGCCAGTGATGAATGCCTGTAATCCTAGCTACTGAGGAGCCTGAGATCTGGGGATCATCATTTGAAGCTAGCCCAGGAAGGAAAGTCTGTAAGTCTTATCTCCAGTTAAAGCAAAAAGCCAGAAGTGGACCTGTAGCTTAAGTAGTAGAGCACTAACCTTGAACAAAAGAGCTAAGGGACAGTGCCGAGTTTAAGCCCTGGGTTCAAATCCCAGAACTGACACAAAAAAAGAAAAGAAATTAGTATTTTCTAGAGATTCTGGACATCTCTGCACTGAGACCTAACCACACTAGCTTTTCTTTGCTTTTTCCACCTACTAAAAAAGAGAGAGATACATAGCTTATAGTTTTAGAGGTTCAGGTCATGCATCTTTATACCTCTGGTGAGGGCCCTTTTGGCTCTAGCACAGCAGGAATACTGGCTTTGCAGAGATTTGAGTCCTATGTGACTATGGCTTAATAGATTTATTTTTTACTTATTCAAAGAGATAGAAGTTAGACATCCTTTTTTGTTTTAAGATAGAAATCAAATGAGATATATTAGTAAATGCCAAGGCACAAGCAGAAGGATCTACGTTAGTTGGTAAAATTTCTTACAAGATTAATCCTGTATTTTTCTTGTAGGCAAACTCAAATGCTGAGAACCACAAGCTGATATCAGCAATGCTGTGTGCTGCTCTGTATCCAAATGTAGTGCAGGTAAAGGACATTTTCCTGAGTCCTCCTGTTTCTTGTTTGATTTGTAACTAAGGAATTAACTTAAGGTTTGCTCATTAGTCATCTTAAAGGGATACGAACTTATGCGTATGTGTATATGTATATGTAGTGTATATATGCACAGTTTCCTTTCTCTCAGTCTCTGCAGATACGTTATTCAAGGATACAATATTGTATAAAATCAAATACTTTTTAATCCTCCAGTTATTACTTCCTAAGTAGACATATAGCTCACTTTGCTAGACAACCTGAATATAATTATCCTTCCATGCTAGGTAGAAATTTGATTCTACTAGTTTTCCTAATGCCCTCTACTGTGGACTAAAATTAGGAAGGAATAAACCACCCCAATCAGAGCTTTGCCAGGGACCACCCATGGCTAGCCTTCCGGAACCCAAGGGCTATTGGACTTTTATGTGAGTTTTGATTATCCAGTTCTTAAGGGGACTGTTTCAGACTTAGAATTTTAATTTTTCAGAGCACTAAATCATGTTTTTCAAGGCTCAGTTGAAATCTGATTCGTTTCGGACTCATTTTTCTTCTTAACACTTGCATGCTTCTAAAATCAGTTGAAAGTTACTTTAAAAGATCATTTGGGCTGGGCTCTGGTAGCTCACGCCTAAAATCCTAGCTATTCAGGAGGCTGAGATCTTAGGATCCTGGTTTGAAGCCAGCTCATGCAGAAAAGCCTATGAGAATCTTATCTCCAATTAACTAGCAAAAAGAAGTGGAGCTATGGTTCAAGTTGTAGCACCTAGGCCCTGAGTTCAAGCCCCAGGACTGGCATCAAAAAGGAAAAAGGTGATTGGGATATAGATCTGCTGGTTTTGATGTGCTGCTATAGCTATGAAAGGTGTCACCCTTGGGGGAAGCTGATGAGCATAAGGAATTGTATTGTGTTGAGTTGTATTGCAACTTTCTATGTGTCTAAAATTATTTCAAAGTAAAAAGATTTTATAAGCCGGGCATCAGTGGCTCACACCTGTAATCCTAGCTACTCAGGAGGCTGAGATCTGAGAATCTCGCTTCAAAGCCAGCCCAGGCAGGAAACTCAGTGAGACTCCAATAAACCACTAGAAAACCAGAAGTGGTGCTGTGGCTCAAGTGGTAGGGTACTTACCTTGAGCTGAAGAGCTCAGAGACAGCACCCAGGCCCAGAGTTCAAAGCCCTACAACTGACCCAAAAAAAAAAAAAAAGATTTTTTAAGAAAAAAGGTAGGGGAAACTCACATGAAGACTTACAAAAAAAAAAAACTCTGCATGTAGTATAAAAAATTTTACATTGATAAATAAAATGCTTTTCAAGATAAACCATAAAAGAAAAGGTGAAAGACTTGACTATAAACAAGATCTAAAAAATAAATCTTGTTTTTCTAAATTAGAAAAGCAAAGGAGAGAAATATGCATACAGTATATGTACAAAAGACATGCTCAGTGTTACTAGTATGAAGAAAACAAAGTAGAACCAGGTAGTGATGACTCACACCTGTAATCCTAACTACTCAGGAGGCTGAGATCTAGAGGCCTATGGTTCAGAGCCAGCCTGAGCAGAAAAGTCCTTGAGACTCCATCTCTAACCAGCAAAAAGCTAAACTGTAGATGTAACTCATGTGGTAGACTGCCAACCATGAGCAAGCAAGCCAATCAAGTGTGAGGCCTTGAGTTCAAGCCAATACTAGCGATAAAATACATAAATAACCAGTGTACAAAAAAGAGCTGGAGGTGTGGCTTACCAGTCGAGCACCTGCCTAGCAAATGCCAAGCTCTGATTTCAAAGTCCTGTATCACAAAATAAAGGTGTACTTACCTTTTTTCAAAAGGAAACAAAGTAAAAGGAGGAAGCAAAAGACCAGGCATGATGGCATAAGCCTGTAACTTCACCATTTTAGGAGGCTGAGGCAGAGTTTGAGAGTTCAAGACTAGCCTGGACTACACAGAAAGCTCAAGGCTATATATAGCAAGGCTCTGAGAAGAAAAAAAAAAGGCAGGGAGTGAAACAACAAAACCTTTCAAACATATTCATTTGAGCCAAGAATCCTAAAACGGGGAAAAAAAACTAAAATGGGATGTATATACATACACACTTCTATGTATATATAACTTCTTTTCTTTTTCACAAATATTTTTTTGCTCAGGTGAAAACTCCAGAAGGAAAATTTCAGAAGACCAGTACCGGAGCTGTCAGAATGCAACCCAAATCAGCGGAATTGAAATTCGTCACAAAGAACGATGGCTATGTCCACATTCACCCTTCCTCAGTCAACTACCAGGTCAGAATGGTGAAGTGCTCTTACCTGGACATGTGGCACATCCTGAATGGGGAGCACCATCTCTTATTTCAGTCAAACCTTGTCCTGTCACATGCAGTGTCCCCCACAGTCCCACTACTTAGAGAAGATTGGATGAGTATAAACAGACTGACAAGTGAACTATTTCTAGAAAGACTATTTTAAGAAAATTCTGCTGGATTTTAAAAAGAAATGGTCAAGCCTACTTTCAGATGTAAAATGGCTTCTCTGAATTGACGATTCAGGAGCTAATCACATCATTGACCCCTGTTCTTACTGATATTTTTTCCTCAACTCTTGTCCTTCCGTATGCTTATTGCTTATTTCTTCTGACTTCTGCCCACCAACTAAACAAAGATCGCAAATAGCCTCCCACTTGTCAGATCCAGTAGCCATTCTTGGTCCTCCTCAGACTGGTCTCTCCCAGAATATTTGACATTTCTGACCTCACCTCCTCTTGACACTACTCTTAGTGATCTTTTTGCTTCTGAAATATCACTTTTTCTTTCCACTCTCAGTTACTTTCTCCTTTACCAACTTCTTTTCCTTTGCTCTGAAATAGTGGCTCTGGCCAGGCGCTGGTGGCTCATGCCTGTAATCCTAGATATTCAGGAGGCTGAGATCTGAGGATCATGGTTTAAAGCCAGCATGGGCAAGAAAGCCCATAAGACTCTTAGCTCTAACCGCCAGAAAACTGGAAGTAGAACTGTGGCTCAAAGTAGTTAGAGTGCTAGCCTTGAGCAAAAGAGTTCAGTGACAGCGCACAGGCCCTGAGTTCAAGCCCCACAACCCACAAAAAACAAACAAAAAAAAACAGTGGTTCTGTCATTGACCTTTTTGTGTATGTGTATGCCAGAACTAGAGATTAGACTCAGGGTCTCATACCCTTGCATGGTTTGTTTGGTTTTTTTTTCTTTTTTTCTTTTTTCTGGCCAGTCCCAGAGCTTGAACTCAGGGCCTGGGCACTGTCCCTGAACTTCCCTTGCTCAAGACTACTCTACCACTTAAGCCACAGCGCCACTTCTGGCTTTTTCTGTTTATGTAGTGCTGAGGAATTGAACCCAGGGCTTCATGCATTCTAGGCAAGCATTCTACCACTAAGCCACATTCCCAGCCTTGCATGGCCTTTTTACTCAAGACAGGTACTCTTCTACTTTGAGCGGTACCCTTAATTCTGAGTTTTTGCTGATTAAGAGTCTCACAGAGCTGGTTTTAAATCATGATTCTCAGATCTCAGTCTCTTGAGTAGCTAGGATTACTGGTGTGAGCCACCAGTGACTGGCCTGTTTGGCTTTCTTCTCTCACTATAGTGTACACATACTTCCTGACTACACCTACATGCCGACCCAGACCCCAAAACTGTCTCTCCAGAGCTCGAGTTTTCCTGAGCTCTCGTGCTGGATAATATCAGCTGATATTCAAACTCATCATCTCCCAACTCATCCTTCTCTTTCTGTGTTCCCTGTCTTGGCAAATGGCACCAACCACATCTGACCCTGAAGTCGCATAGATGTCTACTTCTTTTCTCCTTCCTCTTAGCCCAGCTGCCCTCTAACTTGGACAGTGCCACTTTTGTGACATCACTAAGGTTTGCCTGCTCTCATCCTCATTGCCACTTCTCAGCTCAAATCCAAACATCTGTCTCTTACCTGGAGTACTGTAATAATCTTACTTACCGTGCTCTTGCCAACCTGGCAGAATGCTATACAAAACATATATTTGACCATGTCAACCTTTGTTTATTTCTTCATATATAGAATGTACAAACACCTGTCTTCATGTCTTGCTTCTTTCTGACCATGTCTCCCACAATCTCTTCCTTCTGTCATTCTGTACACTCCAATAATACCAATAGTATCCCCCAATACTGTACTCCAATAATACCAACAATGTCCCCCAAAACTGGACATGCTGTGCTCTGTGCCTGGAATAATATTCTCATGCCTCAGCAAGCTCTATATACCCTTCAAACTTCTGTTAAGAATCATTTCCTAGCCTGGCACCAGTGGCTCACGCCTGTAATCCTAGCTACTCAGGAGGCTGAGATCTGAGGATCGCAGGTGAAAGCCAGGTGGGCAGGAAAGTCTTGAGACTCTTATCTCCAATAAACCACTAGAAAACTGGAAG
>NW_012267253.1:900048-904378 GCF_000151885.1 Dipodomys ordii | reverse complement strand
CAAATACATTTCTCTAAACATCTGGAAGGATCTGAAAGGACTGACTGGAAAAGCACTGTCAACTTTAGAATAGTTACTGCAGGGCTGGGAAGGTAGCCCTTGAGCCACAGCACCACTTCTGGCTTTTTCTGTTTATGTGGTGCTGAGGAATCAAACCCAGGGCTTCATGCATGCAAGGCAAGCACTCTACCACTAAGCCACATTCCCAGCGCTAATACAATTTCTTATCACAGCAATCATTTTAGACTGTTTGGGGTGATAGACTTCTTCCATGTCTTTTGGTCTTATAAAGGTAAAACAATAATGATAAGATGAACTGTTAACCATGGTAAATTTTAGCATAGGGAGCCTTTTAACTATTTCTAAATTATTGCCAGTATGATACAGGTTAAAATTTATAGGGAACCACCAATCTTTAGCCAGGCACCAGTGGCTCACACCTGTAATCTAGCTACTCAGGAAACTAAGATCTGAAGATCAAGGTTCAAAGCCTGCCCGGGCAGGAAAGACCCTGAGACTCCTGTCTCCAATAAATCACCAGAAAACCAGAAGTGGCACTGTGGCTCAAGTGGTAGAGCGCTCACCTAGAGCTGAAGAGCTCAGGGACAGCTCCCAGGCCCAGAGTTCAAGCCCCATAACTGACAAAAAAAAAAAAAAACACAGTACTTTAAAAAAATGTACATGTCAATAATTTGCTTTGTCATAGAGCAGAAAAAGTTTTGTTTCTTTTTGTTTTGTTATTTTTGCCAATCCTGGGGCTTGAACTCAGGGTCTGGGCATAGCCCCTGAGCTTCTTTTGCTCAAGGCCAGCACTCTACCACTTGAGCCACAGCACCACTTCAGCTTTTTCTGTTTATGAACCCAGGGCTTCATGCATGCTAGGCAAGCACTCTACCACTAAGCCACATTCCCAGCCCCCCAGAAAAAATTCTTTTGGACAATCCCTCATACATGTGGGATAAAGATATAACATGGCAACTCTCAGGGGAGCTTGTTCACACAAACATTCCGGTCTCTGTGCCACTGTTGGTTGTCACAACTGGAAGGGGTACTATTAGCATTTAATAGAGGCCAGGATGCTACTAAGGTGCTACAAGGAACAAGATATGCCCAAACATTGCCTAATCCAAAAGGTCTAAACAGAACGAGCTAAGTTAACCATTTATAAAGTCTAAGAGCTATTAGATACAAATGATGCACACAGAGATCTCTAAAAATGGAAATATGTATTTTGGACTACTGAAGGTAAGTTTTGCTATGTGAATAAGAGCTTTTATGTATATAATGTTAGCAAGAACAGAGTGCACTTAGGACTTTGAGGAAATTATTGCAAATGGGAAAAGCCACTCACAGATGGCAATAGCTTTACTTTTAAAAAATGTTCTAGGCTGGGAAGCTGGCTCAGTGGTAGAGTGCTTGCTCACATGTATGAGGCCCTGGGTTCAATTCCTTAGCACCACATAAGCATAAAAAAGCTGGAAATGGCACTGTGGCTCAAGTGGTAGAGAGCTAGCCTTGAGCTGAAGAGCTGAGGGACAGTGCCCAGGCCCAGAGTTCAGGCCCCCATCTGACAAAATGTTCTACCATGAACTTTTTTTCTTAAATCCCTTTTTAAAAAAATATATGTGAACATGATTGTTAACAATGCTAATTAATATTTGGCACTGTGAAACAAATTATCATGCTTGCGCACATTTTTTTTCCTTTTTTGTTTTTTTGTTTTTGTTGTTGTTGTTTTTTGGTTGGTCGTGAGGCCTGAACTCTGGGCCTGGGCACTGTTTCTCAACTCTTCATCTCAAGGCTAGTGCTCTACCATTTAAGCCACAGCACCATGTCCTTTTTTTTTTCTACTTATGTGGTCCTGAGGAATCGAACCCAGGGCCTCATGCATGCCAGGCAAGTGTTCTACCACTGAGCCACCTTCCCAGCTCCCTTGGGCACATATTTAAGACATTTAATATATACACACCTGGGCTGGGAATGTGGCTTAGTCATAGAGTGCTTGCCTAGCATGCATGAAACCCTGGCTTCCATTCCTTAGTTCCACATAAACCAAAAAAGCTGGAAGTGGCATTGTGGCTCAAGTGGTAGAGCGTTAGCCTTGAGCAACAAAAAGCAGCTCAGGGACAGTGCCCAGGCCACACACACACACACACACACCCTTACCTTACCTTTGTGCTAACCGAACAAAATCTAACCTACTAGACTTTGGCCAAGATACTACAACAGAAACATGGTTTTAATTGGAGAAGAGTAATATAGCACTATATGAGTGCTATAGGAACTTAGGAAAGTTCATTTCTAGGCTCAGTAACTTCTGATGTCCTGGTATACTGGTGCCAGTACTGCGCTTGAACCTTCAGGGTCTCAGCCTTGTCCCTTAGCTTTTTTGCTAAAGGCTGATGCTCAACTCTTGAGCCACAGTCCTATTTCTAGCTTTCTTGGAGATAAGAGTCACAAACTGGAAGTGGCGCCTTAGCTCAAGTGGTAGAGCGCCCGCCTTGAGTTGAAGAGCTGAGGGACAACGCCCAGGCCCAGAGTTCAAGCCCCACGACCGACAAAAAAAAAAAGTCACAAACTTTCTACAAATATCAAATCTCAATTCTCAGCCTCTTGACTAGGATTACAGATGGAGTTTTGTTTGTTTTTCTTTTTTGTTGTTGTTGTTGTTTGGCTTCCAGCTTTTTTCTTTTTGCTTATGTGGTGCTTATGTGGTGCTGAGGAATTGAACCCAGGGCCTCAGTCATGCAAGGCAAACACTCTACCACTGAGCCACCTTCCCAGCCCTCCTGAGTTTCTTTTGCTCAACACTAGCACTCTACCATTTAAGGCACAGCTCTACTTCCTTTTGGGGTAATTTATTGGAGATAAAAGTCTATGCACTTTCCTGTCTGCACTGGCTTTGAACCTCGATCCTCAGATCTCAGCCTCCTGAGCAGCTAGGCTTACAGGCTAGGATGACTGGTGCCCACCTCTCTCCATCATTTCTAGCACATGAACCTTCATGCCATCCTTTACTATAGCAAGCATGGTTAAGAATAGATCAGTTGCTGGTGTCAGTGGCTCATGCCTGTAATCCTGCCTACTCAGGAGCTGATATCTGAGGATCACAGTTCAAAGCCAGCCTGGGCAGGAAAGTCCATGAGACTCTCAGCTCCAATTAACCATCAGAAGACTAGCAGTAGTGCTGTGGCTCCAGTGGTAGAGTGCTCTCTTTGAGCTGGAGAGCTGAGGAACAGTGCCAGGCCTAGAGTTCAAGCCCCACGACCGACCCCCCCCCAAAAAAAATGGATCAGTTGAAGCATTCAATTTAATTAGTTAAGAAGGCAACTGTCCAGTTTATGTGATGTGTGCTACATGGCTAGTTTGAAACCCATAGTGAAGTTGTGGAAATGCCTTCTTTATTATAGCTACAATTTCATCTAGACCAATTTATTTTAAGCAGATACTATGTGCCAATCACCATTCTAGGAATTGAGGGTACAAAAATAGAGACAAAACAGAAACAGAAGAACAGAGAAATCGTTCTCTTGAATAAACTCAATCTGAAACACAAATTGGCCTCTGGAAGAAGTTCTGAAGGATCTGAGTGCTTATTTGTTGAAATTAAAAGGAAAAGAGCTAATGGCTTCCAACACGGTCTCTTGCTTCTGCTTTTCAAGACTCTCAGGATTAGAGCTGTAGCTCAGTGGTAGAGGGCCTGTCTAGCATGGAGGAACCTCTTGATTTGATCCCAAGTAGGAGAAGGGATAAAAAACCCTCTCATTCAACAATTAAGGCATCCTTATTTAAAGCATGTGAACAAAATTCTGCAGATAAGTAAAACAAAAGTTGTAAAGAATAAGTTTATGATCCACTTTCTCTTCAAAGTATATTTCAGTAACATTAAAAAGGAATATTAAAATGTGTCTAAATAATGACCACAACAAAGCCAAAATCAATATAAAGAAATCAAGCTGCATACCAGTGGCTCACACCTGTAACACTAGCTACTCAGGAGGCTGAGATCTGAGGACTAAGGTTTGAAGCCAGCGCAGTTAGGAAAGTCCATGAGAGTCTTATCTCCAATTAACTAGCAAAAGGCCAGAAATGGAACTGTGGCTCAAGTAGTAGAGCCCTAGCTATCCTTGAGCAAAAATGTCCAGGGACAGCACTGAGGCCCTGAGTATAAGCCCCAGAAATAGTACACACAAAAGATTAAAAAAAATTAAGACTAGTCTAGTGAAATGTATATACTTATCACTCTTGCCAATATAAATTGCACATTAAAAAAAAAAACTACATAAGGGCTGGGAAGGTGGCTCAGTGGTAGAGCGCTTGCCTTGCATGC
>NW_012267253.1:898062-899998 GCF_000151885.1 Dipodomys ordii | reverse complement strand
AAGCCCCACGACCAACAACAACAAAAAAATTCCTGCCGGGCACTGGTGGCTTATGCCTACAATCCTAACTATTCAGGAGGCTGAGATCTGAGGATTGTGGTTGAAAGCCAGCCTAAGCATAGACTTCTATGAAACTCATATCCGGGCTGGGAAGGTGGCTCAGTGGTAGAGCGCTTGCCTTGCATGCATGAGGCCCTGGGTTTGATTCCTTAGCACCACATAAGCAGAAAAAGCTGGAAGTCTCACTGTGGCTCAAGTGGTAGAGCGCTAGCCTTGAGCTGAAGAGCTGAGGGACAGCGCCCAGGCCCACAGTTCAGGCCCCACGACCAGACCCAAAAAAAAAAGAAACTCATATCCTATTAATCACCAAAAAATAAGCCAGAAGTAGACCTGTAGCTCAAATTGTAAAACACTAGCCTTGAGCCAAAGAAGCTTAGAGACAACACCCAGAGCCTGAGTTCAAGTACCAGGACTGGCAAAAAAAAAAGAAAAATTAAGCATACAATATACACATGTATCAAGGCATTATATAATACCTCATGAATATGTATAATTATCTGTTTATATATTAATTTAAAATAAATTGTTTAAAATAAATGTAATTGTTTAAATAATTGTTACACAGTTCAAAAATTCTTTTTGAGGGGCTGGGAAGGAGGCTCAGTGGTAGCGTGCTTGCCTTGTGCATGCATGAGGCCCTGGGTTCCATTCCTCAGCACCACAGAAGCAGAAAAAGCCAGAAGTGGTGCTGTGGCTCAAGTGGTAGAGCACTGGCCTTGAGCTGAAGAGCTGAGGGACAGCGTTCAGATCCCATGACTGACAAAAAAAAAAGTAAAATAAAAAATTCCTTTTGAATACAAAAAGTACCCCTCCCCGCCAGCAAGCCTAGTGCTCAGATGAAAGGTACTTGGGAGTCCTTAATAAATATTTTGAATAAATAAATAAATAAACAGGTAATATTTTAACCACAGGACTGGTGGGATGTCCTTTATGTAGCCAGTGGCGCTGTTGTCATCTAAGGCTTCATGTTACAGGTCAGACACTTTGAAAGCCCCTATCTCCTGTACCATGAGAAGATCAAAACTAGTCGGGTATTCATCCGAGACTGCAGCATGGTGTCTGTGTACCCACTGGTCTTGTTTGGAGGAGGCCAAGTGAATGTGCAGCTTCAGAGGGGAGAGTTCGTTGTCTCCCTGGATGATGGCTGGATCCGGTTTGTAGCTGCTTCCCATCAGGTAAAAGGATGACTGGTTTGTTCTCAAGGCTCAAGCCAGGAGAGGTTTTGACAACGTGAAGTGTAGAACATTCCCTTAGGAAAGACAAGAGGGAGAGAAGGAAGGAGGGAAGGAAAAAAGGAAGGAGCAAAACAAAAAGAAAGTGAAAAAGGGGCTGAGGCATACACACACACACACACACAAAGATAATGGGTCTGAATTCTTTTATTATCAATTATGGAGTCTCTGGAAAAAACATTTCAGAAATATGGGGTTGTGGCTTAGTGGTAGAGTGCTTGCCTAACATGCATAAAGCCCTAGCTTCCATTCCCAGTACCACATAAATAGAAAAAGCCAGAAGTGGCACTGTGGCTCAAGTAGTAGAGTGCTAGCCTTGAGCAAAAGAAGCTCAGGGACATTGCCCAGGCCCTGAGTTCAAGCCCCAGGACTGACTGGCCAAAAAAACCCAGAAACTTACTTTAGCAATTTTTCTGTTAGGTTTTAACTGATTTATAAGCCACATAGGAAAGAAAGAAAGAGCGAGCCGGGCGCTGGTGGCTCACGCCTGTAATCTTAGCTACTCAGGAGGCTGAGATCTGAGGATCGTGGTTCAAAGCCAGCCCGGGCAGGAGAGACTGTGAGACTCCTATCTCCAATAAACCACCAGAAAACCAGAAGTGGCGCTGTAGCTCAAGTGGTAGAGCGCTCGCCTTGAGCTGAAG
>NW_012267253.1:883676-891537 GCF_000151885.1 Dipodomys ordii | reverse complement strand
GCTCAAGTGGTAGAGCGCTCGCCTTGAGCTGAAGAGCTGAGGGACAGCGCCCAGGCCCAGAGTTCAAGCCCCACAACCGACAAAAAAAAAAGAAAGAGAGCAAGAAAAAAGGAAAGAGAGAGAAAGAAAGAAAGAAGAAGAAGGGAAGGAAGGAAGGCAGGCAGGCAGGCAGGCAGGCAAGCCTGGTGCTAATGGCTCCTGCCTGTGATTAGCTACTCAGGAAGCTGAGATCTGAGGATCATAATTCAAAGGTAGCCCTAACAGGAAAGCCCATGAGACTATCTCCCATTAACTACCAGAAGTGGGTCTATAGCTCAGAGTAGAGTAGAGTACTACCTTTGAGCAAAACAGCTCAAGGACAGCACCTAGGCCTGAGTTCAAGCCCCAGGACTGACAAAACAAAAAATAACAAAAGCAAAACCGTGAGAGGACAGCTACAGTGCCAAAGAGCTTTTTGATTTTCTAACCCATACCATTTTTAAATTTCCACTTTAATCCTCAATTTCCCTGCTTGTTTAAGGGCAAAGAGTAATGGAAAATGTTCCATAAAAGCCATACTTCCAGAACTAACCTTTTCTGTAAATGAGCTGTGATAAAGCCAGGCATGGTGGTACACATCTCTAATTCCAGTGCTCAGGAGGCTGAGGCAGAAGGATCTGTGTTTGAGTCAGTGCCACGTAGCAAGACCATGTCTCTAAATGATAAGGTAGATGGGATAGAAGAGTATGTATATATGGATCTAAAATTAACATTAAAAATCTAAGTATTGGGGCTGGGAAGGTGGCTCAGTGGTAGAGCACTTGCC
The DNA here is from genome assembly GCF_000151885.1 of Dipodomys ordii. NCBI lineage: Eukaryota > Metazoa > Chordata > Mammalia > Rodentia > Heteromyidae > Dipodomys > Dipodomys ordii. The sequence goes on along the minus strand of NW_012267253.1, from coordinate 890,732 downwards.
TTGCATGCTCGAGGCCCTGGGTTCGATTCCTCAGCACCACATAAGCAAAAAGAAAAAAGCAGGAAGTGGTGCTGTGGCTCAAGTGGTAGAGCGCTAGCCTTGAGCTGAAGAGCTGAGGGACAGCGTCCAGGCCCAGAGTTCAGGCCCCATGACCGGACCCCCCCCAAAAAAAACAAAACTACATAAGAACTATAATCCCTCTGTGTATCACCTTTATAGTAATAATAATAATATTTTAAATCAAATGGAAAAAAGAGCCAGGCACTGGTGCCTCACACCTATAATCCTAGTTACTCAGGAGGCTGAGATCTGAGGATCGTGGTTTGAAGCCAGCCCAGGCAGGAGATTCTTCTTTTTTTTGTCGGTTGTGGGGCTTGAACTCTGGGCCTCGGTACTGTCCCTGCACTCTTTTTTTTTTTGGTCGGCCGTGGGCTTGAACTCTGGGCCTGGGCGCTGTCCCTCAGCTCTTCAGCTCAAGGCGAGCGCTCTACCACTTGAGCTACAGTGCCACTTCCGGTTTTCTGGTGGTTTATTGGAGATAGGAGTCTCCCGGTCTCTCCTGCCTGGGCTGGCTTTGAACGGCAATCCTCAGATCTCAGCCTCCTGAGTAGCTAGGATTACATGCATGAGCCACCAGCTCCCAGCTCGTGAGATTCTTATCTCCAATTAACTACCAACTACTGGAAGTGGCAGTGTGGCTCAAAGTGGTAACCTTGAGCAAAAGAGCTTAGAAACAAGAATCTGGTCCCTGAGTTCAGGCCCCACAACCAAAGCAAACAAACAACCCTATACAAGGTTAAGGTCATGGGGTCCAGAGAGGGCTTCTAAGTTGGTACACATCAAGATTTATCTAATGTGGGTATAGTCTGATTGCCTCCTCTCATACCTTACCCTATCCATCTCTTCCAGAAGGCTGTTTCTAATATCTTTCATAATAAACTACTATAGAAACCAAAAAAAAAAAAAAACTATACTGGGAAATTCTATATATGATCATGGTCTGACATAGTACTTTCATTCTGTGCATTTATGTTAATATCTTTGATAATAAGGGAGTGTTTTACCAACTTGAATCATCAACACAATTATGAAAACTACAGAAACAAAGGAAAAATATGCACTTTGATTATAATAATGTAAAACATTTTAAAGGTTTAGAAATATGTAAAAGTAAAAAGCAGAAGTGGTGCTGTGGCTCAAGTGGTAGAGCACTAGCCTTTAGCTGAAGAGCTTAAGAGACAGAGCCCAGGCCCAGAGTTGAAGCCCCACAACCAAGCAAAAAATAAATAAATAAATAAAAGTAAGAAGCAGGTAAGTATTGGAATATTTTTTATATTTTTTTGTCAATCATGGGGCCTGAACTCCGGGCCTGGGTGCTGTCCCTCAGTTCTTCAACTCCAGGCTAGCAGTCTACCATTTGAGACACAGCACCACTTCCAGTTTTCTGGTGATTAATTGGAGGTAAGAGTCTCACGGACTTTCCTGCCCAGGCTGGCTTTGAAGCTCAATCTTCAGACCTCAGCCTACTGAATAGCTAGGATTACAGGTGTGAGCCACACAGCTGGAATTTATTTTATTTTAGTGGCAGAACTGGGGTTTGAACTCTGGGCCCAGATCTTCCTTCTGTCTTCAAGTGTTGGGGCAACAGTGCTTAACACCATGCCTGGCAGAAATGTGCATTTCTAAAAACCTAGCTAATGGTGATAACCACTAGATCACATTTGTAAACACACTATAGAAACTTCAGGGGAACAGGTCTCTTCCTGACAGCATTTCAGTTCCTTTTCTGAAAGCAAAACGTACAGCATAGCTTTTCTCTTTGTAACCAATATTCCAAGCCCCAAATCTTTAGAAGGGAATTACAGGAAGGGGAGTAAGACCTAAATTTGGCCCGGAAATGATTCTGAAAAGATGGAGGAGGCCCTTGAAAAGGGAGAAGCCATGCAGGAAATTTCAGCATCATCTGGGCTCAGGGACAGGGTGGGGTGCATTGCGTTGGTAGATGTTATTTGCTGTTACACTAATGAGCTGGGGACACAGACTGTTTCTTGGCAACTGAGTCCTCTGGTTGTTTAAACAATTCGCCTACAAACAAAAACTGAGTACTGGAAAGGATAAATGATGCAGCCCTGCCAAGTAAAGTGCCTGCTTAGGGCGTTTCTCTAGCAGGGCCTCAGCTAAGACTGTCTCAGGAGTTTAGCTCACCTGTGGCTGACCCCTGCTCCTCCAGACTACCAGCATCCGTGACTCTAGAGTCTCTGGAGAGATTCTTCCCCACACCTGGCTCTGACAGCTGGCTCTGGGCAGCTGCCAGGATAGCCTTTAAGCATGGTGTCAACAATTATTTTTAGAACAAAAGGCAACTTGGGCTTCCAAAGAGTTGTTTTAAGTCATTAGGCAGAAATAATCAACACAAGAAGGGACTGATGTAGTAGAGTGTTTAGACCCCAGGTCCAAAGCCAGAGTCAGCCAACCAGGATAAAGCCCCTGAAATCCTGTATCATTACTCTTTTAAATTGTTTTACTCACTGGGCACCGGTGGCTCATACCTGTAATCCTAGCTACTCAGGAGGCTGAGATCTGAGGATCAAGGTTCAAAGCCAACTGGGGCAAGAAAGGCCATGAGACTCATCTCCAATTAACTATCAAAAAGTCTGAAGTGAAGCTGTGGTTCAAGTGGTAGAGCACTAGCCTTGAGCAAAGAAGTTCAGGGCTAGCACCTGGGCCCCAAGTTCAAGCACCAGGATCACCAAAAAAAAGAAAATTTCAGCTGGGTGCTAGCAGCTCATGCCTATAAATCCTAGCTACTCAGGAGAGGAGGATGAGATCTGAGGATCATAGTTTGAATCCAGCCCAAGCAGTAAAGTCTAGGAGACTCATCTCCAAATAACTACTAGAAAACCAGAAGTGGAGCTGTAGCTCCAAGTGGTAAATCTAGTCTTGAGCACAAAAGCCCAGGGACAATACCTAGGCTCTGAGTTCAAGCCCCATGACTGAACAACAAACAAAAAAAGAAAATTCCATTTTTCTTATTTTACTAAAATAATAAAAACTTAAAATATACATATGCACACAACCATATATGCCTCTGAAATACTGTATTATAAGGAACACATTTTTCAAAGAACAAAATAATGAAATCAATTTCAATCTCTGTATTCAAAGTTCTTGACCTCCTGGGGGGTAAGCTTCAAGATGTCCTTGAATGAGATCCTGAACCCGGGACAAAATAATTTCATTAGCGCTGCTGCAATTTTCTGGCCCATACGGTGGGTCTATAGTCAGAACCCCAGCCACACAGAGAGTCCTCGGTGAATCTCCCTGTTCAGTGACGGGAATGTGGCTCTTCTCAAGCCATTTCCTTAGGCTGTCCTTCTTCTTTTCCAGATCCTCAGGGCTATGTCCCTTGTAATCTCCAGACATGAACAGATGTGTCAGCTTCTCTCTCATTCTGTGGTCACCTTCATTCACAACGTCAATAGTCTGCACAGAATGTCCCATAATTCCAGTCACAGACAAACTGCCATCTTCAAGGAAGTTCACAAGGACAATACTTGGGAGGAAAAGTAAATTCAAAGCAAATTAGCAAGGGAAAAATGGAAAGGCCCTTAAACTATGAAAGAATAAATGGATTAAGCAGCATCATCAACCACAGGTCACCGGAAAAGGGAACGACTTTCCCTATTTGAAATTCAATGTCCCACCACCAAATGCTTTTACTAGCTCAACAAGCACTCCCTGAGGTCCTCAATAGCCAAGCCTTTTTCACAGCTTAAAGCTATGAACACTGTAGTACACAGAAAATGTACTCCCTTAAGTTAATAGGGGTGGGGGCAATGGCAGAGCATGTACTTAGCATGTGCCTGGCCTTGGGTTTAATCTCCAATACCAAGAATAAAAAAGCCAATAATACCATTTAATGCAAAAATCGTCCTTTGAAAAATATACATTCATTCACAAAACTCAGTCAAGATTAATAAAAAAACAAACAAACAAGGCCAAGCACTGGTGGTTCACGTCTGTAATCCTAACAACTTGGGAGGCTGAGGTTTGGAGGATTGATGTTCAAAGCCAGCCTAGGCAGAAAAGTTTTATCAGCTTCCACCTCCAAAATAACCAGTAAAAAGCTTGGGTGAGATGTGGCTGGAGTGGTAGAATATCAGATGAATGAGCAAACCACCAAAGTAAATATGAAGCTATGAGTGAAAATCCTGATATGGCCAGGTGCTGGTGGCTCACACCTGTAATCCTAGCTACTCAAGAGGATTGTGGTTTGAAGTCAGTCTGGGCAGAAAAGTCTCCTGTGAGACGCTTATCTCTAATAAACCACTCAAAAACCAGAAGTGGTGCTGTGGCTCAAGTGGTAGACCACTTGCCTTGTGCATAAAAAGGCTCAGGAATAGCACCCAGGCCCTGAATTCAAGCCCCAGGACTTGGGAGGCGGGGAGAAGAGGGGAGAAAACGCTGGTATCAACAAAAAGACGATAAAGATTAACAGAAAGAGGGAGGGAAGGAGGGCTTAGTGGTAGAGTGCTTGCCTAGCATGCATGAAGCCCTGGGTTTAATTCCTCAGTACCACATACACAGAAAAAGCCAGAGGTGACGCTGTGGCTCAAGTGGTAGAGCACTAGCCTTGGAAAGCTCAGGGACAGTGCCCAGACCCTGAGTTCAGGCTCCAGGACTGGCCAGAAAAAAAAAAAAAAAAGAGAGGGAACATATATAAAAACTAAAAAGGAAGCAGCAAAGATAAAATAGAAAAGTCTAAGAACAAGTTTATGACAATAATTTTGAAACTTAAAAACTCTAAAAACTGTAAATTGCTTCTACAAAATGGAGGGGGATGGAGGAAGCTAAGCAGACAGCTGGGTGAGGTGATTTATACTTGTAACCCTAGGTCCCCCAGAGGGGAGATACCAGTTTCTACCTGACAACAGCCTGCAGCATAAAGCTGGAAGTAGAAAAGTGGCTCAAATAGTAGAGTGCTAGCTGTGAGTGAAAAGCCAAGTCACAGTGCAAGGCCCTTGGCGCAAACCCCTGTACCATAACAAAAACATAAAGAAACACCAGTCAACATCATAATAACTAAGGGAAGACTAAGGAGATAAAGCAACTAAATGTAACATGGGATCCTGAAACAGAAAGAGGCTATTAGTGAAAATACTGGTAAAAGCTGGATACTATCGAGTTAATGCAAGTTATCAGTTAGAACGAATTTATGAGTATATAAGATGTTAACAAGAGAAGCTGAATGAAAAAATATACAGCTGCTCTGTAGTTTGTCACTTTTCTATTAATTGATGGGGGATGGAAATGTGGCTCAGTGGTAGTGCTTGCCTTGCATGCATGAAGCCCTGGGTTTGATTCCTCAGTACCACATAAACAGAAAAAGCTGGAAGTGGTGTTTGTGGCTCAAGTGGTAGATGCTAGGCTAGCCTAAAGCAAAAGAAGCTCAAGGACAGTGCCCGGGCCCTGAGTGCAACCCCATGACTTGGGAGAGGGGAAGGGGGGGAAGGAAAAAGAAAAAAAAAGATTAACACTCTATTAATCAAAAACCATTCCAAAACAAGAATCATGTGTCTGTGTACCTCCATGAATTTGTAAAATATAAATCTGAGTCAGGCCTTGATGGCTCATGCCTGTCACTCTAGCTACTCAAAACGCTGAGATCTGAGAATCACAGTTCAAAGCTAGCCTAAGCAGGAAAGTCTGTGTAAATTTTATCTCCAATTAAAAAAAAAAAAAAGCTGGAGGTAGAGGTGTGGCTCAAGTGGTAGAGCACTAGTCTTAACCACAAAAGCTCTGGGACAGTGCCTAGGCCTTGAATTCAAGCTCCAGTATTGGCACAAAAGACAACAAAATAAAACCAACTTAGGAAGAGGTGCAAAGTGTCCATCCTATTATTCTTTACCTTTATGTACATTTGAAATTCTTTACTACAAATACAAGAAATGAATTTCGATAGCCCATTCCAATGAACTTTCTTATCTGAGAGAATAATCCATCGTTAAAACAGCATATTAACCTTTCACTCTGCTGCCTTCCAGTGTAGGTACCCCATACAGCAACACAAGATGGCCAGGATTTCAGGGAAGCAGGATGTGTACTCACTTGGCAGAGACTGGATCTGCAGTTAAAAACCATCCTTTATACTCCTTATTCTCACTGGCTACCACTGTGACTTCTTTATAAACATAATCTTCCCACTCTAAGGGGCTTTTCTTCATCCATTCATTCATGGTTGTCAGCTGCCTGAATCCAAAATCAGTTGGTTAGGGTTAATACATAAGTGCCACACAAATGTCTTACCTCTAATCTCCATTTCTAGAGTGTAAAAAAAAGGGGGGGGGGGTCTGTCATGGGGCTGGAAAGATGGCTCAGTGGTAGAGCGCTTGCCTTGCATGCCTGAGGCCCTGGGTTTGATTCCTCAGCACCACATAAGAAAAAAGCCGGAAGTGGCGCTGTGGCTCAAGTGGTAGAGCGCCAGCCTTGAGCTGAAGAGCTGAGGGACAGCACCCAGGCCCAGAGTTCAGGCTCCACAACCGGACCCCCCCCCCCAAAAAAAAAGTCTGTCATTTGTCTCAAATGCTTGACCAGATACTTAACCCAAGTAGGTGCTAGCGGTACGACCACACTGAGTCTCACACCATGGCACACGTCTGTAGTCACAGCTAGTAACAGATCATGCGCGGCTGGGCCTCGCGGCGCTGCCCGCTTCCGTTAGGCAGAAGCCGGTGCTGTGCGCCGGGCTGCTCGGGAGGCTGGGAGTTGAGGACCCAACCAACTACTTTCAAAAGCCAGGGACGTGGAGCTGTGGCTCCGGTGGTCGAGCACTCGTCTTGAGCAGAAAGAGCCAGGCCCGGGTTCCAGCGCCAGGCCCGGGGTGGCAGCAGAGGCCTGTGCAGGGAGGGGCCGTGGTCGGGCTGTTAGCACAAACTCAAACTGCGGCCCGGAGGCGCCGCTCACTGCTCCGTCCGACAGCCCCGGCCCGGAGGCGGCTCTGCAAATCCGCCCCGCGCCCCGCTCTGCGCCCCGCTTCTGCGCCCCGCTCTGCGCCCT
>NW_012267253.1:880627-883321 GCF_000151885.1 Dipodomys ordii | reverse complement strand
CCGCCGCGGCGAACCGACCCGCGGCTCCGCCACCGCAACGGCGAAGGAGAGGCCGCGGCGGCCCAGACCGGCATGCCCCGCGGCACGCGGCGCTTCCTTTCCCCCACAATCCCCTGCGCTGTAGTCCTGGGGCTGGGTCGGAGGGCTCCCCTCCCCCCTCCTCCTCCTCCTCCCCCTCCCCCTCCTTCCCCCTCCCTTCCCCTTCATTCCTCCCCTTCTCCCTCTCCTTCTCCCTCTCCCTGGGTTTGAACTCAGGCCTGGGCTCTGTCCCTGAACTTGTTTGCGCTACCCCTTGAGCCACAGTTCCCAATGCCTTTTTTTGCTGGCTAATTGGAGATAAGAGTCTCAAGGACTTTCCTGCCCCGGCTGGCTTTGAACTGTGATCCTCAGGCTCGTTTCCTGGGTAACTAGGATCACAGGCCACTAGGTGTCCGGCTGGAAAAGTTCTTTTGTCCTGGAGGCGAAAGGCTGTAGAAATGAGCAAAAGGGCCAAGGGTATTTTTTGTTTGGCTTGTGTAGAATAATTAAAATGCTTGCTCTTTCAGTATGGCTTGAAAACAGTGGGGCTAAACTGGAAAGAAATTCACCGGATCGGGTTGAATTCCACCTAGCAGATGGCTTGCTATAAACCCCTCCAGTGGAAAACAGCAAATTCCTGGCTTCTGCTACAGATTGCTGCTCACATACATCTTTCATGGTTGGGATCCTGAAAAGTGGTGTGAGGTGGCAAATGCTGAGTTCTTGAAAATTTGAAAACCAAAAGAGATTTAAAAAAAAAAAAACTGAATTAGAAGACTATCAAGCCAGGATGTAGAAAAGATTAAAAATTAATCAGCTTTTCCATTACTACTTGGAATTCCATATAATCATTCAAGTGTATTATTTTTTACTGTCATCAGTTCAAATAATCCTTACCAAGCCTTCAGTTATTGAATGAATGGCTGATTATATTAACGTGGCTTTAATGGATTACATTTTATCAGTTAAAACCTTCTGTAAATCTACAAATAGTAGTGTAAATTCCAAGCATTATTATAGTGTAGAGGAAAACGTTTGACCTCATGAACATTCAGTCCAAAACAGCACAACCAATATGTGATGATTGTTCATTTGCATTTTAAGCTTCTTTCTGTACTTCTAAATGACTTTTGACTTTTTTCTCTACACACATAATTCCACAAATAGAACCTAGCCTCTATTTAAGTTGTTCTCTTTAAGGTGAAGAGACTGGAACAATTTCCATCTCTTCTTGGTCCCCTACCTTTAGTTTCCTAACTAAAAGCTCATTTCAGGAATTGCTGATGCAAATTACTGACTGCTAATAAACTGGCCTCCCGTAGCTAAGCTTTACTGAGTTGAAGTGATGTTCCATTTTTTCCTCAGGTCAGCTCCTACCCTTGTTCCATTGCTACATTCATCACTCCAGCAGATATCCTTCCTCTCATAATCTCTATTCTTTTTTTAGGTCTCCGATCAGGACTTGAACTCTGTACCTGACACTTTCACACACTGGCTTCCATTCTACCTCTGAGCCATGCCTCCAACCCTATTGTATTGACTTTTTTTTTTTTTGTACTTGGGATCAAAGCCCTTTGCCACCAAGCTACATCCCAAACCCCTCTCATAGTCTCTCCTTTCCTTCCATTTCCTCCAAAGATATAACCTCTCAATCATACTTTTAACCTTCTACCAAATTCATAATTGCTTATTGATTTTCAATAGTATTTAGTTTCATTTTTAGGATTATTATTATTATGGCCAATCCTAAAACTTGAACTCAGGGCCTGGGCACTGTCCCTGAGCCTCAAGGCTAGAGCTCTACCACTTGAACCACAGCACCACTTCTGGATTTTTTCTGAGTAGTTTATGGGAGAGAAGAGTCTCATGGACTTTCCTGCCCAGGTTGGCTTCAAACACTGATCCTCAGATCTTTCTACTGGGTAGGTAGGATTACAGGTGTGAGCCACAGTGCCTGGCTGGATTATTTTGTAATAGAAATATTTATTTTCAAAGAAATTCTTCTTAAATTCCCTGGATAATACTGAAAATTAAGCTAGATGTGGTGTCATATACCTAAAATCTCAGCACTTGGGAGACTGAGGCAGTCTGGGCTACACAGTGGGTCCCAGACTCAAAAAAGGGGCTGGGAAGGTGGCTCAATGGTAGAGTGCTTGCCTAGCATGCATGAAGCCCTGGGTTTGATTCCTCAGCACCACATACACAAAAAAAGCTGAAAGTGGTGCTGTGGCTCAAGTGGTTGAATGCTAGCCTTGAGCAAAAAGAGGACAGTGCTCAGGCCCTGAGTTCAAGCCCCAGGACTGGCAAAAAAAAAAATTGTTTACCATATGCAAAACCCTGACTTAGATCTACTTGGGGGACAGGGAACAGGGGCGGGAAGAAGAGGTAGACAGGGAGTTTAGCAACCTTGGGACCTTGATTTGTTTGCTTAAATTTCTAGTATTTAATAAATTACCTGAAAATAAAGCTCCTTGATATTAACTGTTTGTTGATATAAGTGTAAATATTCTCACTATGGGAGATATCCAAGTTCTACTGATTGAACAACTGGATCACAATTTTTTTTTTTTACTATTTTTTTTTGGGGGGTCCGGTCATGGGGTCTGAACTCTGGGCCTGGGCACTGTCCCTCAGCTCTTCAGCTCAAGGCTAGCGCTCTACCACTTGAGCCACAGC
>NW_012267253.1:865275-878932 GCF_000151885.1 Dipodomys ordii | reverse complement strand
GTGGCGCTGTGGCTCAAGTGGTAGAGTGCTAGCCTTGAATTGAAGAGCTGAGGGACAGCGCCCAGGCCCAGAGTTCAGGCCCCATGACCAGACCCAAAAAAATAAAAAATTAAAAAAAAAGTGTTTATCCTGTGATTTGTGGTACTGGAGATTGAATCCAGAGCAAGCTAGGAAGAGCTCTACCACGTGAGCCACGCCCCACCCCCCCAAGCGTTTCAAGTGTTTCTGCTTCAAAGCCCTTTACTCAGTTATCTAATAAGGACCTCAGGAGCAAAAACATGCTTTACCCTATCTTTAGTACCATTAGTAGGCAATGAACACATACTTAATTTAGAAGAAGCAAAGTATTTTATAAAAAGAAAACTGAAATTTAGATACTGTGTGTGTGTGTGTGTGTGTGTGCACACGGCGTGCGCACGCGCGCGCATGTGCGCGTTGGTTCTGGGGCTTCAACTCGGGACTGGGTGCTATCCTTAAACCTTTTCACTTAAGGCTAGCACTGTACCACTTGAACATAGTTCCATTTACGGCTTTTTGCTTGTTTGGTTGGTTTTTGGTCATGGGACTTGATCTCTGGACCTGGGTGCTGTCCCTGAGCTCCTTTTGCTCAAAGCTAGAGGCTCTACCACTTTGAGAAACAGCCCACTTTGTTTTCTGGGGGATAATGACTCTCCTGCCCAAGTTGCCTTCTATCATCCTCAGATCTCAGCCTCCTGAGTCTAGGATTACAGGTGTGAGCCACTAGGGCCTGTCCCACTTATGGATTTTTGCTACTTAATTGGACATAAAAGATTCATGAACTTTTCTGCCCCAGCAGGCTTTGAACCATGATCCTCAGAGCTGAGCCTCCTGATTAGTTAGGATTATAGGTGTGAACCATCAATGCCTGACATAAATTTCTAAGTGACTAAGATGAACTGAGAACAGAAAGGAAAATTAACTAGTCAAATGTTAAATTAGCAAAGTGGAAACAAAGGAATCTTCCCTTTCTCAAAAAAAAAAAAAAAAGTGTGTGCCCTAAAGAATAATGTATCTGGTAGGGAATGTAACTCAGTGGTAGAGTGCTTGCCTAGCATGCATAAAGCCCTGGGTTTGATTCCTCAGTACGAAATAAACAGAAAAAGCCAGAAGTGGTGCTGTGGCTCAAGGGGTAGAGTGCTAGCTTTGAGCAAAAGAAACTCAGAGACAGTGCCCAGGCCCTGAGTTCAAGCCCCAGGACTGGCAAAAAAAAAAATTTATCAGTGTTAGTAATAGTTATAATAATGTTTACTGGATGTATTTTGAGCAACATAACCATCAGAGAGTGAATATTATCTCCATTTCACAGCTAAGGAATCCATAGTAGAAAGGCCCCAAGGTAATACCTAATTACTAATAGAGAATAAAAATCCAGGTTATCAGCAGAACCTTCCTCTTAACCACCCTACCACAGAAAATAAATAATGGAGATTAAGCAAGCACAATAAAAAGTCTATTTTTTGAGGAAAATGTGTGTGTGTGTGTGTGTGTGTGTGTGTCCTGGTCTGGTGTTCTACCACTTGAGCCACAGTTCTGCTTCTGGCCTTTAATTGGAGATAAGAGTTTCACTAACTTTCCTGCCCAAGCGGCCTATCATCCTCAGTTCTCAGCCTCCTATGTAGCTAGTATTATAGGCATGAGCCACCACACCTGGTTTTGAGGAAAATACTTTTTTAAAAAACTATTGCAGGCTGGGAAGGTGGCTCAGTGGTAGAGTGCTTGCTTTGCATGCATCAGGCTCTGTCTGGGTTCAATTCCTTAGCACCACATAAGCAGAAAAAGTCAGAAGTGGCACTGTGGCTCAAGCGGTAGAGCACTAGCCTTGAGCTGAAGAGCTGAGGGACAGTGCCTAGGCCCAGAGTTCATACCCCACGACCAACAACAACAACAACACACACACACACACACACACGTATTGCATTACAACCGGGTGCTGGTGGCTCATCCTGTCTCAAATCCTGTGTCAAAGAAAAAAAGCAATCATTGCTTCTGAACTATTAGCACCTCATTGTTTTCCAGGAGGTTGGTTAGATACCCAAAGCATTCAAGTGTTCAGCAAGCCAAAAGCCAGGAACACTTTCTCTTTAGAGAAGATCTCACTAAGTAACTTACGATTGGCCTTGAACTCAAGCTTCTCAAGCAGGGTGCTGGTGGCTCCCACCTGTAGTCCTAGCTGCTCAGGAGGCTGACATCTGAGGATTGTTGTTCAAAGACAGCCTGGGGGTTGGGAATGTGGCTTAGTGGTAGAATGCTTGCCTCGAATGGATGAAGCCTTGGGTTCAAATCCTCAGTACCACATAAACAGAAAAAGCCAGAAGTGGCACTGTGGCTCAAGTGGTAGAGTGCTTGCCTTGAGCAAAAAATAAGCTCAGGGACAGTGCCCAGACCCTGAGTTTAAGCCCAAGGACTGGCAAAAAAAAAAAAAAAAGTCTCTGTTGCCTTAATTCTGGGATTACAGGTCTATGCCCCAGACTTGGCTTTTATCCAGCAACTTTTGTTTCAAATGGTGACTATAAAGAACCCTGAATTACTGATATAGAAGAAATTAAGAACTGGAAATGAGTTGTTTTGGTGAACTTTGAAAGAAGAAAAAAACTAATTTTAAACCCTAAGACAGGTAAAATAATACCATACTCTGTTCCTATAGTTCCTATTTGCTCTCAAATTAACTTAGCAACATTGAGTAGATGAACATGGTTTAATTATTTCTTAAATTACACTGTAGAGGACAATAAAAGGGAGAGTTAGTAGAAACTAGATAACACTTAGCTCTTCCTTCAACAGCCTAATACTTTTTTTTTTTTTGGCCAGTCCTGGGGCTTTAAATCTGAGCCTGGGCATTGTGCTTGAGATTCTTTTGCTCAAGGTAAGCATGCTACCACTTGAGCTACAGTGCCACTTCTGGCTGGGGTGGCTTCGTAGATCTCAGCCTCCCAAGTAGCTAGGATTACAGGTGTGAGCCACCAGCACCAGACTAGTCCTTTCCACCCTACTCAGTGACCTATGTTCTTTCTGCCTCCTCTCCAGTTATCTTCAAAGTGTGTGTGTGTGTGTGTGTGTGTGTGTGTGTGTGTGTGTGTGTGTGTAACAAGGTAAGGGCTTCTTTTCTTTTGCCAGATAAATTATAAACCCACATTTGAACTTCCTAAGACAAAAGATAGAAAATATTCCTTATTACACAGGGGGAAAATCATCTCTGATATAAAAAATCCATAAAGAAAAAACAGAATCTCCCTTTCAATGTGCCATTGTTTTGAAATATTAGCAAAATCTTGAAATTACTTTCAGTCAAAAACATTTACCAAGGACTGAAATCACTGGGGTAGCTGTTCTCATGTGACTTGTATTCATTATTTAGGGAGATGTTAAAAATTACCCTTTGAAGTTTTGAACATACTGACTTGATAAAGAGAAGAGAGAGAAATTTTATAACATACATCATCTGCCTTTCCTTTTTCAAGAACATACACCACTCCATTTGCTGGTCCAATTACATTTTATGGGTAAGGAGAAGGGAAAGGGGGGGAAATGGCCAATTTCTTTCTTGTTACTAATCATATTCTTAGCTGCCTCCTGTTGGTTTTTTCCAAGAAGAAACAATTAGTCTGCTAATTACCTTGCTATCTGTAGATATTCCGCTTTATGAAATAAAAGCGTACTTTGCATTTAAATTACATCTCTTTTGTTATTTGTTCAAGGGCTATGTGAGCCCTAAACTGTAATCGGGCCTCCATGGAATAGTCTTTGTAGTTCTTGATGTTGTCCAGGCTTTTGGTTGCACTGGCGTAATTTCCATTTAGATAGTGTAGAATTCCCAGTTCATAGTAAGTATATGGTACCAAATAGTGGTCGTATTTTAACAATTTCTCATTCTGAAGAACACAGTTGAAATAATGTTCAGCCTTCAAATATTTGCCTAAGTGTTTCAGGCATAGACCTTTAAGCAAATTTAATAAACTGATGTCATCTGTCCCATACTCCTCATTTGGATTTTCTTGCAAAAGGTCTTTTCCTCTGTCAATTATGGATAGCCAGCTTGCAATAAGGTCCATTTTTTTGCTCATGACTCGGAAGCCACTCCAGGCATAAATGAATTCCAGAAGGGGCTGTGCTGTAAACCAGCCTGAAGTAGTACCATAGCGCTGACCTTTCTCAGCAACAAACTTTTCTATGGGCACAGAATTGCCTAAAATTTTCACTCTCAGGCTGTCCACAGTTAAAAAGAGAGTGCTGATGTCCTCGCTTACTGATTTTGCAAAATCGGAAGGAAGCAAAGCCAGTAATATAGCTTTGCTATACATATATATTGCCTTGGACCATTTGCTATTCTGAGAGAGTAGATTGGCATAGTGGAATGCCTGCCTCCAATTCTGCAGAAAAATGTGGCACCACATGATTTCCCAATAACAGAGATGATGAATCTGCTTCCATTCATTCTGAGTAAAAATGCACTCCTGTAATTTTAACTGTGCATTTTCAAAATTGCCTTTTAACATGCTAAAACGTGCATGAAAAAATTTAAATACAACACAGTTTGGAAATTTGTGGAGGTAGATTAGGAAAAGATTTTCTGTAGCAGGACTGGGGATCTTTTCAATACCAAAAGCTACATGGATATAGTTGTAATAAAAGAGTAGAGTGAAAACACTTAAGATGTAATTTATATGGGGTTCAGATGCACTCTCATGCAGCAAAGCCAAGCCTAGATCTCTATTACCAGAATAGCCAACGATACTGAGAAGTCTTAGTATCTTCGGTGGCACAAGTGATAACATCAAATTGAATGCTCCAAGTCCAAACTTTATTCCTCCATCCAGGTGTCTGTGGGCTTTGCTTTGGTTTTTTGGCATAAGTGTTAGTACATGTTCACAGTCTTTGTATATCTGATAACTTGACCCAATGCTGATGCTGCTTTTAAAAAAACCAAGCAAACTGTCATCCTGTATAAATGATATGGAGGACTTCAAGATCAAGCACTCAGCATAACAGACTTCTGCATGCAATTCTTCTTCGTTGACAGCCTTTATTCCATGCCTATTCACTAGATATGATAAAGTCATTATTCTAGGTCTTTTGCGGAAATTATTGCAGGTTTTCAAAGCTTCCTTAGAGACAGAAATTCCAGTCTCAATATCCTGTGGATCAAAAGTCAGGATGGCCCTGACAATCATAAGCATACTGTACATTAGGGCATGGTATATGCTGTTTTTAGACCATGGATGAATGAGACTTATTGCCTCTGAAAATCTGTTATTAAGGAATAAGTACAACCCAGTTGTACATTCTTCCAAGGAAGATAACAGATTCATGGACGATGCCACAGGGATGATTTCATAGGCATCTTCAAACTTGTCCTCCTGATCATTTTCTTTTTTGTTTACAGTATGTTGTCTACTTAATTTGGCCTTGTGGCCATTTTCTCCTCCAATTAGAGTGAGTGACATGTTTAGCTTGTTCTTCTGCTCATTTTCAGGTTTTCCTAGAATAAGCGGCATATTTGCTCTTAGAAATGGCAAGTATCTGAAGTGAAGCGATGGGGTTGCAATGTGTAGCTGCTCTCTCCTGACCAGGGGCTCTTCTTCCACACAAAGTTCAGTCTGTGGTGTTGTTCTTAAAGTGGAGCTAACAGCATCTCTAGATATGTGGTTCAGCACCAGAATATTCTCATCTGTATCAGACAAAGGAGGAGAAAAAAAATAATTTTATTTAGCTGCCTTTCTGAAAAGTTCAAATTATCTGGGATGTGCTAAAGAAAACTTGCTTAAAATACTGTGAAAGCCAATCCTTTGCAAGCAGAAGTCTCCTGTATTTCTTACATATATCAATATCGTAAGATCATGCTTTTATGTATTTTGTTGTAGAACTATACTGTGATACTGTGATGCCCATAAAAATCTCTCAATAGGGGGCTGGGAATGTGGACTAGTGGTAGAGTGCTTGCCTAGCATGCATGAAGCCCAGGGTTCCTAGTACCACATGCATTAAAAAAAAAAAAAGCTGGAAGTGGCGCTGTGGCTCAAGTGGTAGAGTGCTAGCCTTGAGCTGAAGAGCTTAGGGACAGCGCCCAAGCCCAGAGTTCAAGCCCTACAACTGACAAAATAAAATCTTTCAGTGGGAAAGCCTTCCGGGGGGAAAAAGGTCTGGCTAGTTAAGACAAAGGAAGTTGTGAATTGTCTAAAGAGAATAATTATGGAAATGAGAAATTTCCTTGCTATTGTAGTAACATTTGCATGTTTTTGCATGTATTTTCACAGAAAACGAAATCTTACTGAAATTAAATATTGCAGTCAGTCATATAGAATTTGGCATAGAGAGGAGTATAAATTAAAAGGATGTGCTGGGCGTCGGTGGCTCATGCCTGTAGTCCTAGCTACTCAGGAGGCTGAGATCTGAGGATTGCAATTTGAAGCCAGTCCAGGCAAGAAAATCCATGAGACTCTTATCTCTAATAAACCACTCAGAAAACTGGAAGTGGTGCTGTGGCTTAAGAGGTAGAGTACTTGGGCTGGGAAGGTGGCTCAGTGGTAGAACACTTGCCTTGCATGCTTGAGACCCTGGGTTTCATTCCTCAGCACCACATAAGCAAAAAGAAAAAAAAAGCCAGAAGTGGCGCTGTGGCTCAGGTGGTAGAGCGCTAGCCTTGAGCTGAAGAGCTGAGGACACCTTGAGCTGAAGAGCTGAGGGTTAGTGCACAGGCCCAGAGTTCAGGCCCCACAACTGGACCCCCCCAAAAAACCAAAAACAACAACAACAACAAAAAAGAGGTAGAATACTAGCCTTGAGCTGAAGAGCTGAGGGACAGTGCCCAGGTCCAGAGATAAAGCCCCAAGACCAACAAAAATAAATAAATAAATAAGTAAATATGTGTGTGTGTGTGCTGGTCCTAGATCTTGAACTCAGGGCCTTAGGCTCTCCTCTGGCTTTTTCACTCAAGACTCAAGCTCTACCACTTGAGCCACACTTCCACTTCTGGATTTTTGAAGTAGTTAGAATTACAAATTGAGCCACCAACAGCTCAGACTGAACCAGAAATTTCATTTGTGGAATTTTTCTAAAGAACTACTGAGAGAGCTGGACACTGGTGGCTTATGCATGTAATCCTAGCTACTCAGGAGGCTGAGATCTGAGGATTGCAGTTCAAAGCCAGCCCAGGCAAAATCCATCTCCAACTACTCAGGAAAATCTGGAAGTGGCACTGTGGCTCAAGTGGTAGAATGCTTGCCTTGAGTAAAAGAAGCTCAGGGACAGTGCCCACGCCAAGTTCAAGCTCCAGGACTGGCACACAAAAAAAGAGAAAAATTAGGGATATACCTGTATACAAGTTAAATTTATATCAGCATTTTTTTGGGGGGGGGTCTGGTCATGGGGCCTGAACTCTGGGCTTGGGCACTGTCCCTCAGCTGTTCAGCTCAAGGCTAGCATGCTACCACTTGAGCCATAGCACTACTTCTGGCTTTTTTTTCTGCTTATGTGGTGCTGAGGAATCGAACCCAGGGCCTCAGGCATGCAAGGCAAGTGCTCTACCACTGAGCCAACTTCTCAGCCCCATAAATCAGCATTCTTTAACATAAAAATGGACAGAAATCCAAACTTCTTACAACAAAAATTACTGACAAAATTGTTTGCATACTCTGCAAACATTACAGTGTTATAGAATACTTAATGACTCAAAAAAAAAGGTTTTTTTTGTTTTTCTTTTTAAACTTTGATGCTGGGCTTAAACTCAGGGCCTCCAGATCTTGTGTGGCTCTACTACTTGAGCCACACCTCTATTTTTGATTAATTGGAGATAAGAGTACCTCAAAATTTCCTGCCCAGGCTGGCTTTGAACTTTGATCCTTAGATCTCAGTCTCTTGAATAGGATTACAGCCACAAGTGGCTGGCTCCCTGGAAAATCCTTTATGACACAATACATTGTACTGTAAATGCCTCAGGGTTCTGCACAGAAAAAGAACCAAGGGAACACCTATCTGCTCATCCACACATCCACCTCATTTACTATGAGGGATTTATTGACTTATTGTAAACATGTATTATAAAGATTGTAAATAATTGCCTTACATAGTTCTAGGACTGAGAAGTAGTAGGTAAACTGGAAACTCAGGAAAGCCAGTGGGGTAGGTTGATCCAGTGAGAGTCTGAAGACCTGAGAAACAAGTGAGACAAAGTTGTAAAATGGTGATCTAAGAAGAGCTCATTTTTCAGTTCTATTTGATTCTTTTTGTTTTTTTGGGGGGTGGGGGCGGAGGGGAGTGTTGGTCGTAGGGCTTGAACTCAGGGCCTGAACACTGACCCTGAGCTTCTTTTGTTCAGGCTAGCTCTCTACCACTTGAGCCACACTGACCCTAGAGGCCTTTTCTGTTTATGTGGTACTGAGGAATGGAACCCAGAGCTTCATGCATGCTAGGCGAGCGCTCTACTACCACTAAGCCACATTCCCCGCTCTTTCAGTTTCATTTGGAAGACAGGAAAAGATGGGTGTCCTAGCTCAGTCAGGCAGGGGGCAATCCTTCTTACTCAGCCTTTCAATTCTATTGAGTTATTCACATGATTGGATGAGAACCATCCACATTAGGCAGGGCAATCTTCTTGTCTCAAATGTTAATCTCATTCAGAAAAACTTTCACAGACACTTCTAGACTGATTTTGACAAAATGTCTAGGCACTTTGTGGTCCGGCCAGATTGAAACATAAAGTCAACCCATCATATGTACAAGTAAAACAGTAGTTGGGTTATTTAAGTTTTTTTAATAAAACTGTAAGTTGATCACCACTAGCTACTCAAGAGGCTGAGATTCAAGGATTGTAGTTCAAAATCAGCCTGGGCAGAAGAGTCAGTGATACTCTTATCTCCAATTAACCAGCAAAAAAGCTGGAAGTAGAGCCCATTCAGTAGCTCACCCTTGTAAGCCTAGCTACTCAGGAGGTTGAGATCTGAGGATTGAAGTTCAGAGCTAGTCCAGACAGTAAAGTCCATGAAGCTCTTATTTCCAATTAATCACTGAAAGCCAAAGTGGAACTGTGGCTCAAGTATTAGAGTGCTGGGCTTGAGCAAAAGAATTCAGAGACAGCACCCAGGCCCTGAGTTCAAGTCCCAGGAGCAGTATATACACCCCCCCACACACAAGAAAATCTAGAAATAAAGAGCTGTGGCTCAAGTAGTAGAGTGCCCATCTTGAATGAGAGCACCAAGACCCCTGTACCACCCACATCCAGAGCCACACCCATACTACTTTCATGACTGGAATATTCCTAGGTACAAAATTACTTACTCCCAATAATGGTAATGAATAAACTGCTAAACTGTAAGTCAAGGCTAGTCTAGTTTTGTAGTTAAGATATCGGCCTGACCAAGTCACTCTCAACAATATTCTTTCTTTTTGGGGGATTGAACTCAGGAGTTTTGAAGGTGATCTACCACCTGAACCACTCCTCCAGTCCCTCTTTACATTGGTCATTTTTTTTGGTCATGGGACTTGAACTCTGGGCCTGGGTTCTGTCCCTCAGCTCTTCAGCTCAAGAGCTACCTCTTGAGCCACAGCACCACTTCTGGTTTTCTGAGTGGTTTATTGGAGATAAGAATCTCATGGACTTTCCTGCCCCAGCTGGCTTTGAACTGTTATCCTCAGATCTCACTCAGCCTCCTGAGTAGCTAGGATTACATGCGTGAGCCACTGGTGCCTGGCTACATTGGTCATTCTTGAGGTAAGGTCTTGTTTTATGCCAGGGCCAGCCTGGGCTTTGATTGTGCTTCCTCCCTCTGTTGCTGGGGTCGGCAGGAATAAACTACTGTCCCCAGCTGTTGTGCTTTCCCTGAAGTTGGTCTAACACTGAGGGATGGAGTCTCTTGAACTTTTTTTTTTTTTTTTTGGCCAGTCCTGGGGCTTGTACTCAGGGCCTGAGCACGGTCCCTGAGATTCGTTTTGCTTAAGGGTAGCACTCTACCACTTGAGCCACAGCACCACTTCCAGCTTTTTTAGTTTATGTGGTAGTGAGGAATCAAACCAAGGGCTTTGTGCATGCTAGGCAAGCTCTCTACCACTAAGCCACATTACCAGCCCCTCCTGAACTTTTGTTTGCCTGTGTTGGCCTTGAACCTTGATTCCCTGATCTCCACCTAAGTAGCTAGGATTATAGCCTTGAGCCATCTCTTTGGCCACATTCTATTTTTAAATAAAGAACAACTCAATTTAGTTTTGGGCTTCAAGATTTCATACTTTCACACTTTAAAATACTATCAGTTATTCCTTAGAAAACCTCATTAGGGCCGGGCGCTGGTGGCTCATGCCTGTAATCCTAGGTACTCAGGAGGCTGAGATCTGAGGTTCGAGGTTCAAAGCCAGCCCGGGCAGGAAAGTCCATGAGACTCTCATCTTCAATAAACCACTAGAAAACCGGAAGTGGTGCTGTAGCTCAAGCAGTAGAGCGCTTGCCTTGAGCTGAAGAGCTGAGGGACAGCGCCCAAGCCCAGAGTTCAAGCTTCACGATCGACAAAAAAAAAAGAAAAAGAAAACCTCATTAGGAAGTTGCTTTACTTATTGCTTTCTCTACCCCTCATACTTTGTAGCCTGGTATTTGGCTAATGAAAGTTAATTCGTTAATAGAGTATAAAAGAATTATGAACATTACTCATTAAACATATTAAAAACAGAGATGGGGCAAAACATTTATACTTCTTTCTTCCCTCCCCGCCTTCTTTGGGGTGGGGCAGTGTGCTGGTTCTTGGGCTTGAACTCAAACCTGGGCACTGTCCCTGAGCTTTGTTTGCTCAAGGCTAGTGCATGGTCACTTGAGCAATGGCTCTTCCAGCTTTTTTGGTAGTTAATTAGAATTACAAGTCTGAATTTCCTGAGTGGGCTGGCTTTGAGCCACAATTTCAGATCTCAGCCTCCTGAGTAGCTAGAAAAGTGAAATTACTTTCCCTCCCTTCCTCTTCCTTCCCTCCTTCCCTTCTTTCTCCTTCCTTCCTTCCTTCTTTCTTTCTTTCTTTCTCCTGGGTTTGAATTCAGGTTCTGGGCATTGTCCCGAGTTTTGTGCTACCACTTTGAGCCACAGAACCATTTTTGGCTTTTTTTTTTGTAGTTCATTGGATTTTCACAGATTTTCCTGCCCACGCTGAGTTTGAACCATGACCTGCAGATCTCAGCCTCTTGAGTAGCTAGGATTACAAGCATGAGTCACTGGTGCCAGGCAATAGCTTTTTATAAGTTGGAAAAACACTTATTTACACCATTGCTTACTTAAAAGTTCTCTGTACAGTAGGCTGTGGCCTACGTCGTCTGTAATTCTAGCTACTCAAGAGGCTGAGATTTGAGGATTAAGGTTCAAAGCCAGCTGGAGCAGGAAAATCCATGAGACTCTTATCTCCATTAAACCACTCAGAAAACTGGAAGTGGCACTGTGGCTCAAGCAGTAGAGCGCTGGCCTTGAGCTGAAGAGTGCCGGGACAGCGACCAAGCCCAGAGTTCAAGCCCTATGACCGACCAAAAAAATATATATACACATACATATATTTATTAATATCTATTAGAAGCTATGGGGTACAAAGTAATTTATGGTAAATCTAACAGAAATTTTCATAAATTCTTAGAAGAAAGTCAAATTAGTGAGGCTTATCAGAATTAATCCTCTTTTTCAGAAAGTTTATAAAAATCTCTACAATTAGCCGGGCGCTGGTGGCTCACGCCTGTAATCCTAGCTACTCAGGAGGCTGAGATCTGAGGATCGCAGTTCAAAGCCAGCCCGGGCAGGAGAGACCCTGAGACTCCTATCTCCAATAAACCACCAGAAAACCGGAAGTGGCTCTGTAGCTCAAGTGGTAGAGCGCTCGCCTTGAGCTGAAGAGCTGAAGGACAGTGCCCAGGCCCAGAGTTCAAGCCCTACGACCGACAAAAAAAAAAAAAAATCTCTACAATTATTAATACTTTTTAGAACAGTCCTGTTGATAAAAACAAAAATCAGTGAGATTTTGAGAGAACTAATGTAATATATTCTATAGAATGTCTATTTTCTTGCTATTTTCTGGAGACAGATGATCCTTTTCATAATTTGATAAAATTTAAAAACTACATATAAAATTTGTAATATTACTTGGAGACAACCTATATTTTATTCACCAAGTAGGTCTGCTTTTCCGGTATTCTATACTGAACATCTATATACATAGGGTTACAGCAGATGAAGATAAAAATATTCATATCTAAGAATTTCTTTTATGTCTTATATTTTAAACTTTATATACCAAATATTTAAGTAATGTCTAGTGTGTGTGTGTGTGAGATTAAAAGAACTTGAAACTGTATTTGTAGAACCTGTGCCTGGCAAATACATCGTATAAAATCAAAATGGGATTTTAACTCATTCTAATATAAAGAAAAGGTTTTCACTTATTTGATATCTACAGTAAAAACTCCAATCTCTACTGAAAGACTAAGTCCTTAAGTTCTGGACGTATTATTAGTGCACGAGGTGCGTTGCCATCCAAACTTGAAAGCTCTTGAAAGGAGGAATAAATACATCACTCTGTGATTCGGGTACTAATATGTTCAGAACTGCCACTGGCCAATACACTTGTTCGGATTTTAGGATTTAGGGTTTTGCCAATCCCTCCCCCCTCAACTCTGTTGTCCATCAGATTAATAATCCTCTCCAATCCTGTTGGTGACAAAGAGTTGACTAGTTCTGAAGGGGATAAAGGGTCAGGTCAGTACACGGGTGTGTGTGTGTGTATGTGTGTGTGTCTGTGTGTGTGTGATCATCTCCCCCCCCTTTGACGCCTGAGGTGCAAAGACCACGATTCTCACCCTGATCACACTTGGGGTAAGGTCACTGATTGAGGAGCAGACTAGGCCAGGTCCCTCAACAGAAAGGCGGCGACAGCTTCTAGGCGAGCGAGTCAGTTTTACATTCTCCCCTAGACGGCCCTAATGCACCTGTACGCTGAGGGCTGCGAGTGGGGGGGGGGGACGAATAGCGGGTAGAGGGTCACGGTTGGGGGGAGGGAAGGGAGACTTGGAGGGGTAAGGAAAGGGGAGGGAAAAAGGGGAAGGAAAGGGAGGGAGCTGGACGCCGCGGGGAAAGGCCACAGGTTTATCCACGAGATCGTGGAGTTCCCATAGTAACGTATCCCTCCGCCCAGCATCCGAGGCGGCCTGTGAGTTCCCTCCGCGTCGCTTCGCGGCTGTTTCCGCCCACCTTCTTTGTGCCGCGCAGAACGTTGAAATGACGCATGCGCAAAGAAAAGAATCCCAGCCGCCGCGTATATAAGCGCGGGCCGGGACTCTTCCTCGTAGTGCCGCCGGGACCGTTGGCGAAGGAAGGTGCGCAGTGACTTCCGTGCCTACTCGAGTCCCGGGTGCTGCGAGCTACGGCGCTGAGCACGCGGGGCTGGTCAACATGTCGCGTTACGGGCGGTATGGAGGAGGTGAGCGGCTGGGGTCTGGTGAAGGACGGGTGCGGGGCCTGGAGAAGAGTGTGGCGGGGCCGGGGCGGGCTGGCGCGGCGGTTGGGAGACGGTTATTCCGCGTGCGTAATGGCGGCCTCTGCACGCCATGCGAAGCCGGAGGCTGCCGCAGGGGTGAGCGGGCGGGCGGGCGGCGGGATGGCGGGGGTCCGCGCTGGGTTTGCGTGGCTTGGTGC
>NW_012267253.1:851636-864745 GCF_000151885.1 Dipodomys ordii | reverse complement strand
CGCCGCGCCGAGGCTGCCGGGACTCGGGGGCGGGGCCGGCGGGCCCGCCCCACGCCGGGAGTACGCTCTACCACGCGTCTGCGCTGTTTGCAGAGTCGCCCCGCTGAGACGGGTCCCAAGTCTAGCTTCGCTCTTAGAATTTACCGTTTCGTTTTTTGCCCCCCCAACTCTCTCCCCGCCCAGAGGTTCAATCTTAAGACTCATTTGTTGCAGCCCTGAAGAGCCACCGCATTAAAACGGGGGTTCTCGGTACGGTTGGGATTTTGGATCAGGATTGCCCCAAACATCATAGGATTTTTGTTTTTGTTTTTTTTGTTTTGTTTTTTTTTTTAGCAGCATCCCTAGCTTCATACTCCCATGTCATAGCTTCGGTCACGGCAAAAACACTGTAGTTAAAGGGTGCTAAATATCTCCTTGGTGTAAAGGTTTCTGGCTAAAAACGCCTTTTGTTGAACGACTAGCTTTTAGGGCTGGGAATGTGGCTTTGGTAGAGTGCTGGCCTAACATGCATGATTGAAGCCTTGGGTTCAGTACCACATAAACAGAAAAAGCCAGAAGTGGCGCTGTGGCTCAAGTTGTAGAGTGCTAGCCTTGAGCAAAAGAAGCTTAGGAACAGTGTCTGGGTCCTGAGTTCAAACCCCGGATTGTCCAAAGGAGAAAAAAGACTAGCTTTAAAAATGCCTCTCTCTGTCTTTTTTTTTTTTTGCAAGTACTGGGGGCTGTTCCTTAGCTTCTTCACCCGATACCACTCTGCCATCTGAGTTGCAACTCCACTTCTGGCTGCTTTCCTGGTTAATTATAAAACAGAATCTAGGCTGGCTTCCTGAAACCTGATCTCAATTCTCAGCCTCCTGAGTAGCTAGATAAGAGTTACAGGTGTGAGCCATGGGCAATTGACCTGTTCCAATATATTTTTTTCTCCATAATGGATAGAAATGGAAAAGATCCATACATCCCCCCCCTTTTTTTTTTGCTTTTGGGATTGTTTTCGTGCTGTTCCTGGACCTTGAACTAGGGTCCTGGGCTCTCTGGAGACACTTGGCTTTCTTCTCAGGCTAGCACTTTTTGTCATTTTGAAGATGATTACCAGGGGGGGTTAGTTAAATAAATCAGGTTAAAATTACATGTCTTTCTGGACAGTGTCACCCCTTCCCTCTCCCAGTTTTTTTCCCTCCTGTTTCCCACCCACAAGTTGTATCGTTTTCAGCAGTGCCTAGTGAGTACCACTGCTACATTTGTTTGACTTTTGTCTGGGTACTCTACCTCTTGAGTCACAGCTCCACTAAGGACTTTTTGGGAGTTTGCAGGTGTTTCTGCCCTGGCTGGGTTTTTGGACTGCGGTTGTCAGCCTCCTGAGTAGCGAGGGTTACACATGTGAGCCACTGGCACCAGGTGTATATCTGGTTTTTAGCATTAAGTTGGATCCTTAGCAGAGAGCACTAAATAATGCGTTGCACAAGCTGAGTGTGGTGGTGTACCCCTGTATTTCCAGCATTAAAATGTTGGAAGCTGAGATGAAAGCATGAGGCTACTCTGGGCAACACAGGGAGACTGAATCAGAGACTGTACATACAACACACTGGGTAGACCCTGGTTTATCTCCCAGCACTGAAAAACAAAACACATATTTGGCACAGACTTTGCACCGAATGGTTTTGTTTTAAGGGATATTATGCATTACAATTTGAGTCAAACATTGCCTAACTTTTTTCCTGTTTTTAAACAGAAACCAAGGTGTATGTTGGTAACCTGGGAACTGGTGCTGGCAAAGGAGAGTTAGAAAGGGCTTTCAGTTACTATGGCCCTTTACGAACTGTGTGGATTGCCAGAAATCCTCCAGGATTTGCCTTTGTGGAATTTGAAGATCCTAGAGATGCAGAAGATGCAGTTCGTGGACTAGATGGAAAGTAAGTGAGATGTTAAGACATGCAAATACTCCTGTGGGTCTAGATAGTCACCTAGGTGTTCCTAGCTTGGATGCTATAGTCTAGAGACATTAAGTACCTGATTATGATGTTTCTTGAGGCAGCAAAGGTGGAATTATTAAGAGTTCTAAATTTAGAAGATACATGTATAAATAATTTTTTTGAAACATGTTCCTTTATTTTGTTTTTCTTTTCTGGGGTTGCTTCAAGCTCTTTCTTAACTAGGGAGGGACTGAAATGTCATCAAGATGGCAGGGACTGCAGAGAGTTTGTGTGGAGGGAAAATACAGGCAGGCCTAAGTCAGGGGAAAGGACGCCTTCCACAACACATCCTTGAGATCCTTTTATAAAAAGCAATGGGGCTGGGAAGGTAGATCAGAGCTATAGTGCTTGCCTCATGCATGAGGTCCTGGCTTCGATTTTTCAGTACCATATAAACAGAAAAAGCTGAAAGTGGTGCTGTGGCTCAAGTGGTAGAGCACTAGGCTTGAGCTGAAGAGCTGAGGGACAGCACCTAGGCCCAGAGTTCAAGCCCCATTACTGACAAAAGCCCCCGAGGCTTTTGGAACAGGATCCAGCATATGAGGGGGTAGTAGACTAATGGACAGTGCGGGGGGTGGATGGATAGTTTTTAACTGTAGAATCTGGTTAAAATTGTTTTGCAGGGTGATTTGTGGTTCTCGAGTGAGGGTTGAACTATCGACAGGCATGCCTCGGAGATCACGTTTTGATAGACCACCTGCCCGGCGTCCCTTTGATCCCAATGATAGATGCTATGAGTGTGGCGAAAAAGGACATTATGCTTATGATTGTCATCGCTATAGCCGACGGAGAAGAAGCAGGTATTTAAATTAGTAAAGGAATGGTTGGTATTCTAGTTAATCAAAGTAATTTTTTTAGCAAGGCAGAAACTAGTGTTTTTCTATAAACTTGAATGTTAATTGTACAGGTGTATTTTACAATTTTTGTTTTAATTAAAAATGTTAATATATTAATAATCAACCTGGTCAAAACCTTTCAGGTTTCTTCGTTTGAGTCAGTCGCCTTGATTCAGAATGTCACGAGCCTTATGATATCATGCTGAGGCGCCTTGCAAATCCGACAATTAAGATCCTCCTAGACCTTGAGGTGATCAGCATAAGAGGCCAGATCCCCTCGAGTCATCTACACCTAGCTTCACCTTATTCTTTAAAGGGCAGAAAATTTGAGACGGTGATCGCCGTAACAGTAAATTTGGCTTACAATTGGGGCCCCCTCCGCTTTAGAAAGAGGAACACCAGATTGACCACATTCCCAACTAGAAAAATCTTCTTGCGTCAATCAAGCCTCATCTGGCTCTTTTGGCTGTCAGTTTGATCGTCGTTAGATTGAAGAAAACATCTAGATGCAGCGATCGGCTATAGATACTTCTAGATCGTCTAGATCTTCTAGACCACTACTAGACCATGGGCCAAAGAGGGTCGACCTGCAAACTTGCAAGGTTTATTTTAAATACACATTATGGTGTTTTATATTATGTAATTCTAAGTTGTAATTCAGCTTTTAACAAATCTTTTTTTAGGTAGTAAAAAAAAATACTCAACTAATAGGCCCAGAGTTTGTTTCCAAATGAGACATTAAATTTTAAATAGTTTTTTGAGATTTGATTTCAGCAGAGGCACACAAACTCTAAGAATGAATTGTTGTCTAATATTTTGTATTTTTCTAACTTGAAAAATAGGTCACGGTCTAGATCACATTCTCGATCCAGAGGAAGGCGATACTCTCGCTCACGCAGCAGGAGCCGGGGACGGAGGTGAGATAGCTTGTCCAGGTTAAGCCTTCATAAGTGAAAAGGAACTTTTGGAAGATGGACTTAAATTTCTTAACTTATAGGTCAAGATCAGCATCTCCTCGACGATCAAGATCTGTGTCTCTTCGTAGATCGAGATCTGCTTCACTCAGAAGATCTAGGTCTGGTTCTATAAAAGGATCGAGGTATTTCCAGTATGTAACACTTTTTTCCTCCTTATTTGTAGTTAGATTGTCCTGTCTTAATGACAGCACTAAAGGACATAATTCAAATGAAATGCTTCGGGGAATTTTTGTTGAGTTTTAAAACTTGAATTTGTAGCCAGATTTGGTTTATACCTGGCCTTGAGCCATTGCAAGCTGAGATAATAGGAGCACTTGAGCCTGGGAAGGAATGAAAAGATCATACCAGACACTGCAATGAACACTAGGTATGTGTTCTAATGCCAGACTATATTTACTATATAACTAAATGTTGCTAACTTGAAAAAGTTGTAAGACTCAGTAGAATCAGGAAACACTGGAAAGTTGACAGTTACTGGTCCTGAACCACGATAAATTCTGACTACACAGGATTAGTGTTATCCAGTAGTGACTTTCATTGGTATCACCAGAACAGTTAAGTTTGTTTAAGGCTTGGCTTGTGATGGTGGTCAAGTCTGTGAGACTTGATTTAATTTCCTTTAACATCAAATCATACTAGTCTTGAAAGCAAAAATTCTATCGTGTTATCCTTGGATATTACAGAGCTTATTTGATTATTTGTCCTTTCCCTATCCTGATGTTCCTAATGTTATGCTCAGTAGTAAAGGAATCCTAGAGACTAATTTGTATAATTTTCTCTTAAGATCCCGGTCAAGGTCAAGATCAAGATCCAGGTCTCTTTCAAGACCAAGAAGCAGGTAGGGTAAAAGTCTGATTAGATAACTGTTCTAAGTTATATGGCACCAATATCCAAAGAGTTCAAAGTGACTTGAATTGTTGAAATTCAATTATTAATCCAATACTCCAAAGCCTTATGTGTTTGAAAAAACATGTATTTTTTTAACCAAACAAGAAGAGAAGCCTGTTGTCTTCTTGAAGGAAGGAATGTTAAGAGATAGAAGGCATTGAGAGGCCCTTTTGAGAACTGGTAGGTGCATGGAGAAACAGAACGTCAAGCCAGTTCAGTTATGTGAAAAACAATTTTTGGGAGATTGGCCGTTTTTTGTTTTTTGTTTTTTAAGAAAAAGAAAATGGTTAAAATTCAACTTCAATATTGATAATTTTACACTGAGCACAATTTGGGGGTTTATAGTATTTTTATAGTATTACAAGTATAAAAAGGTATTGGTTAGTACTCTCTCTTACTAGAATTTCTCATGTTTTAACAGCCGATCAAAGTCCAGATCGCCATCTCCAAAAAGAAGGTAAGCTAAACTTAGAATTGTCAAATCTTAGAATTGTCAAGTATGGCCTCTGTAGAACTTACTTGCTTACTGCTGGTGTAGCAGAGCAGTCTTTGAGCTCTTTGGAGAATTGGTGCTATATAGATTAGGTATTTAGTTTCTGAAATGATTGTTTTTCCTTCCCTACTTACTATTGTTTTTTGTGGAAATACTTAGCCATAAGGTGTCAGGTTATTAAGATTTGTTGTAGAAATTTCGTGCCTAAAAAAAGATTGTTTTCTCTATTTTTAGTCAGGGGGCTGGAATTCAGGGCCTGGGGCACTGTCCCTGAGCTTTTCCCCTCTCCCATTTTGAGCCACAGTGCCACTTCGGTTTTCTGGTGGTTAATTGGAGAGAAGAGTCTCCTGGGGTGGGGCTGGGAAGGTGGCTCAGTGGTACATGCATGAGGCCTTGGTTGGATTCCTCAGCACCACATAAGCAGAAAAAAGCCAGAAGTGGGACTGAGGCTCAAGTGGTAGAGCGCTAGTCTACATCTGAAGAGCTGAGGAACGGCACCCAGGCCCAGAGTTCCGGCCCCATGACTGACCAAAAAAAAAAAAGTCTCATGGGCTTTCCAGCCTGGGCTGACTTTGAACCCCTGCCTCAGATCTCAGCCTCCTGAATGAATAGGATTACAAGCATGAGCCATCAGCGCCTGGCTTAATGCTTTATATTTACTGACCAGAAAACATTTAGTTTTCTTTCCTTAAAACTTACACTTTTACAAGAACTAGAATTAAGCAAGGGCAAAAAATACATGTCATTTACTTGATTAAGTTTTTGCTGTAGGAATTTATTTAATGCCTTTTTCCCTGGCATGTATATGAAAAGCATAAATTTCAAAAGACACTAATTGGTTCCAAACCTAATTTTTTCTTGTAGTCGGTCTCCATCAGGAAGTCCACGCAGAAGTGCAAGTCCTGAAAGAATGGACTGAAGTTCTCAAGTTCACCCTTTAGGGGAAAGTATTTTGTTTACATTATTATAAGGGATTTGTGATGTCTGTAAAGTGTAATCTAGGGAAGATCTTTCAACCATCTAATCAGAATGGATCTGGATTATTACTCTGTAAATTCACAGCAGTAAAATATGTTTTTTGTTGAATGTATTAACATCTTATGGTCTGAAAATGTGGGTTTTTATTTGGCACATTTAAATAAAATGTTTCTAACTAGATTTTGATTTGTGTTCAATATTAATTTGGTGACCAAGTGTCAGACTTAATCATTGTTAGTTATATTTCTCCAGACCTACATTCGAAGTTAAATGGTGTTTTAAATCTTGAGCATCATTACCTGTTTATAGAATAGCACTTGTTAAGGACCTTAAGGGACTTTGAAAATTCCATTTTACCTCTGGGTAAAATGATCTTGAGTCCCCTATAGTGGTAACATGAAAGCATCATAACATCCCTAAGTTAATTTTGAAGTTGGTGTTGAGATATTGTACAACTAATGATCTCCATCTGTCAGACCAGAGGGACCACTGATTTACCTATCAATGAGCATGACAGGAACTAAGCAAAACTTAAAAGTACATGTGTGGTATAAGATGTAGGGAGAAAATTATTTCTGGAGGCTGTTTAGTAGTTGATTGGAGCTTTCAGGCTATTAGGTAAGATGGTTTCTATTCAATGTTCTTTTGTTTCTTTGCTTTCAAACATTAGCCAATTTTTACCAAAAAAAAAAAATGCATGCTTGCTGCAGAATTGTCTGAGTTTGGAACAAAACTTTGTAAACCAGCTTTGCAAAATTTTCAAGCCCAGATTCCCTCTATTTCTTTGAAATAGATTGCCTTATTCTGTGCAGAGACCTGTTATCCAAGCTCTATTTGCAGTTCTCAACAACATTCATTCTTATTTTGCCAAGCTGGTGTGAACTAACTGAAAATGTCAACCAGAAATGTTAATGAGACTAAAACAATTCTGTAAACCTCACACAATTAGCAACACTTAATGTTTTTTGCTAGTGTCCGGTAGACCTTAGAATGGTATAGCCAATAGGTTCTAATTCAGACTTTATAAATAATGGGGGCAGTAATACCTATTTGAGAGTTTGGATAAGCTTTTACTCTAGCCTTGGTGTGAAAACAAAGGTGAATGGAATTGCCCTTTATTTTCTTAGGCTTTCATACAGTTCTGGATGGTACTGCAATTTGGGAATACCGTTCTGCCTCAAATTTG
The DNA here is from genome assembly GCF_000151885.1 of Dipodomys ordii. Classification (NCBI taxonomy): domain Eukaryota; kingdom Metazoa; phylum Chordata; class Mammalia; order Rodentia; family Heteromyidae; genus Dipodomys; species Dipodomys ordii. The sequence goes on along the minus strand of NW_012267253.1, from coordinate 857,420 downwards.
TTTGATCTGATCTTTATGTTGGAAGTCTTTTGGATACTTTTTGGAATTTTGACAACTGGTTTAATTACATGGTTGGTATAAAGCTATATGTAATTGGCAGGCTTATTTATCTGTTGCATTTGGTTTAGCTTTAATTGTCCTGTATTATATAAAGATAAGTTTGCTAAACAATAAATCTGCAGAGATTGAACAAATAATCCTGATACTCAATTTTTGGAAGTCTGAGATAAAAGTATTGGAGGAAGCCTATAGCTTTTTAGGGTGGGTAACTAGTAGCATCCTAGGAATTAGTGTGAAAATACGGGTGTAAAGGAAAGGATCTTGCAAAAATGGTTTTAGGATACAAGCAGCTGGGAGAGGGAGGTTAATACAAAGTACAGCTCTCATTCTGCTTAGTACTATCCATCTCCGTGAGCGATTTCCATACAGCACATCATTTTGCCTTAGTTGTGTCGGTGTGTGTGTGTGTGTGTTAGAGAGAGAGAGAGAATGAACTCATGGCCTCAGTGCCCTTCCTCCCGCCCATGCTAGTGCTCTACCACTTGAGCGACAGCTCCACTTCTGGCTCTTTGGGATGCTTAATTGGATATCTGATTATTGGAAATCTAAGACCTGAGTCTCATGGATTTTCCTGCCTGGCTGGCTTTCCACATTTCTCAAATCTTAGCCTCCCGAATAGCTAAGATTATAAGCCTAAACCACCAACACCTGCCTGGCTTTATTTTTTGTGTTCTGGTCTGAGGACTTGTACTCAGGGCCTGGGAGCTGTTACAGCTTTTTCACAAGGCTATTGCTCTTACCATTTGAACCACAGCTCCACTTCCTGGCTTTTTGCTGGGTTAATTGGAGGTGAGTCCCTTTCCAGGCTGGCTTTGAACAGCAGTCCTTTGATGTCAGCCTCCTTAGTAGCTAGGTTTATAGGTCTGTGATACCTGCCTTGGCTTTTTTTCTTTTTCTTTTTTTGGTCAGTCATGGGGCTTGAGCTCTGGGCCTGGGCGCTGTCCCTCAGCTCTTCAGCTCAAGGCGGGCGCTCTACCACTTGAGCTACAGCGCCACTTCCGGTTTTCTGGTGGTTTATTGGAGATAGGAGTCTCACCGTCTTTCCTGCCCTGGCTGGCTTTGAACTGCAATCCTCAGATTTCAGCCTCCTGAGTAGCTAGGATTACAGGCGTGAGCCACCACACCAGCGCCTGGCTGGCTTTGTTACTTTTTTAAAAAATTACTACTGATTTGAGAACTCTTAGCACTGGTAAGTCATCAAACATTTCTGTTTGAGTGCTTTAAAAGTCATTGCTTTGAATGACTGGCCATATCTTGCTGTGTATGCCTAAGGCCAAAAAAGTACCAAGGATATCTTGAAGAGTTAGTGCATGAGAATTGTTTGGTAAAATGAAATATAGTGTACTTTTCAGACATCTTTTGTAGCTTATTTGGACGTATAAAATGATTTCCTAAGGTAAAAAACGAATAAGACCAGAAAGTATTAACTTGATAAAATGGCAGAATTATTAAGGTAAAAAGAAAATGGCAAATACGGAGTAAATCTTGGGAGGCTGATAGGAACTGGAGGGAAACCAAAATTATAGGGAAAGGGTAAATACATTTAATTACACTGAAAACTAACTTTACCAGGCTTTGAACTTGACCTAACATTCTTGCTTGTTTTGCCCACAACTGGTACATTACTAATTGTTGAGTCCAATGAAGCCAAGCAAATTGCTCATTAATTGGAGATGGAACTTTGCTGCCCAGATTGGCTTTGAATCTCAGCCTCTTGAGTAGCTAGAATTACAGTCATGAGCCACTGGCACCTGGCTTGTTTGGGATGTTTCTGAAGTGGTCTCGCCGACTGAAGCTAATTTTGATCCTCCTCCCTTGTCTCAATGCTGGGTATATAATATCATGGTATGTATCACCATATCCTGGTCAGAACTTTATAAATGAAGGGAAACAACTAAATTTCAAAGCCTAGGGTAAAGAATTGCTTTGATCATACCTGAAGCAGATAAGTCATGTTTAAATTCGCCAAATGTGTTTTTCAACCTATTGTTAACGACAAAATTGCTACTATTGCCATCTCATAGAAGAGGAAATAGAGCCAGGCGCTGGTGGCTCATGCCTGGAATCCTAGCTACCCAGGAGGCTAAGACCTGAGCATCACAGTTCAAAGCCAGCCTGGGCAGGAAAGTCCGTGAGACTTATCTCCAATAAACCACCAGAAAACCGGAAGTGGCTCTGTAGCTCAAGTGGTAGAGCGCCCGCCTTGAGCTGAAGAGCTGAGGGACAGCGCCCAGGCCCAGAGTTCAAGCCCTACAACCAACCAATAAAAGGGGGTGGGGGAAGGGGAATAGGCTCAGATAAATTGGCAATTTATTTAAAATACTGATAGGAAGTAATTTTTAAATACAACCTGTGTTTTGGTGTGGATTCTGTGGCTTGAACTTGGCATGGGCAGAATCCTCAAGCTTTTGCTCAAGGCTAGCTCTACCACAGTTCCACTGAGGGCTTTCTTTTTTTTTTTTCATTGGTTGGCTGGTGATAAGCTTCACAGACTTTCCTGCCCAGGGGCTGGCTTTGAACCATGGTCCTCAGATCTTAGCCTCCTGAGGTATGAGCCACCGCTACCCACCCAGCTTTCATTTGTATTTTTTGATGCATGGTGGTAGTTCGCTAGCAGTCTAGAGTGCCAGTTTCTCTGTTCTATGGCAACTTGTTGATTGAAAATAAAATCATGAGTTGAAAAATAGTATTGCAGGCTGGGTACTGGTGGCTCATGCTATAATCCTCAGGAGGCTGAGATCTGAGGATTGTCATTCAAAGGCAGCCTGGGCAGGAAAGTCTGAGACTTACCTCCAATGAGCTCTTCAGAAAAAGTTGGAAGTGGTTGTGTGGTATAAATGGTAGAGTGCTAGCCTTGAGCACATACTTTTTTTTCCCTTTTTTGGGGGGGGAGCAGGGAGGAGAGCCAGTCCTGGGGCTTGAACTCTGGGCCTGGGCGTTGTCCCTCAGCTCTTCAACTCAAGGTGAGCGCTCAACCACTTGAGCTACAGCGCCACTTCCATATCCGAGTTTCTTTTGCTCAAGGCTAGCATTATTTTACCACTGGAGCCACAGTGCCACTTCTGGCTTTTTCTGTTTATGTGGTAATAAGGAATTGAACTCAGGACTTCATGCATGTTAGGCAAACTCTCTTACTAAAGTCACATTCCCAGCCCTATCTGTTTTTTAAGTAATGGGGGTTGAACCTTGAGCTCTGGCTTGCTAGACAAACTCATTTAATCTAGGCTGCATTCTCTTGCCGCAGCTCCCTACCCCAGTCAATGGGGCTTTGAACTTGGGGCCTGGGTGCTTTCCCTAAGCTTTTTTGCTTAAAGCTAATGCTCTCACACAGCTCTACTTCCCATTTTTGGTGGTTAATTGGAGATAGGTCTCACAGACTTTCCTGCCCCTCACAATCCTCAGATCTCAGCGACGTTAGTAGCTAGGATTGCAGGCGTGAGATGCCAGCACCTAGCTCCCCCAGCCTTTCTGTATTGAGTTCTTGAGATAGTTTAACTTTGTCTAGGCTGGCCTTGAACTTGAGATCCTCCTGCCATCATGTCTCAGTAACGACAGGATTGTAGCTGTAAGTAGTGCTTCTTAATTATACAGAATAATTGGTTTGTGGAATTTTTTATTTCCTGATAGTACTGGGGTTTGAACTTGACCTTGTGCTTGCTTAGGCAGGTAATCTACCACTTGAACCATTTCATTGTGATATTTTCCTACATGATTTTAACTTATCCACCTACCCTAATACCTTTCCTGTACTTCTCAGCCCTATTTTTCCTTTTTTTTTTTTTTTGGGTCCGGTTGTGGGGCCTGAACTCTGGGCCTGAGTGCTGTCCCTCAGCTCTTCAGCTCAAGGTTAGCGCTCTACCACTTGAGCCACAGCGCCACTTCCGGCTTTTTTTGCTTATGTGGTGCTGGGGAATCCAACCCAGGGCCTCATACATTGCAAGGCAAGCGCTCTACCACTGAGCCACCTTCCCAGCCCCTATTTTTCCTTTTTTTGCTGTTAGCAGGATTTGAAAACAAGGCCTCATGCTTGCTCATCTTGCTCTGTTGGACTGTACTACCTGAGCCACACTTCCAGCTAGCGCTTTGCTGGTTATTTTGGAGACAGAATCTCACAGACCTATTTGTCTGTTGTGGGACTGGGTGCTGTCCCTGAGCTAAGTGCTAGTGCTCTACCACTTTGAGCCCCAGCACCACTTGTGATTTTCTGGTGGTTAATTGGAGGTGAGTCTGACTGACTTACCTGCCCAGACTGGCTTCTGTGATCCTCAGATCTCAACCTCCTGAGTTAGCTAGGATTATAGGTTTGAGCCACCAGCATCCAGCTCCAGACATACTTATGATCTGGAAGATTATAAGTATTTTGTGAATGAATAAATTCTAACTAAACACCTTTATGTGCTTAGTGAATGTGAGTGACAACTGGCAAAGCTGTCGGGGCAGTGTCCAGGGAATTTAACCGGTCACTGAGAGTGAAGACTAGGCTAAAAACCTCTCTACTTCCCCAGCGATCCTCATGAAAACTGGCAGACTAAGGAAGTTTGTTGCCATAGTAATAGGAAAGCATTCATTGATTCAGGGAGATTGCTATGTATCCTCTAGGTTACTCTAATCCCCTCTAACCAAATCACTCCATGTTTAGATGGAACTTTTTTATGAAACAGGCAGAAGTGACATTGAATTGCATTTCAATTCATATTACTATCAGTAGAGGTCACTATGTTCAAAGAAATAATCTTTTTGTTTTGTTTTGTTTCGTTTTGTTGGTCGTGGGGCCCGAACTCTGGGCCTGAGCACTGACCCTCAGCAATTCTGCTCAAGGCTAGCGCCTTACCACTTGAGCCAAAGCACCACTTCCAGCTTTTTCTGCTTATGTGGTGCTGAGGAATCAAACCCAGGGCCTTATGCATGCAAGGCAAGCACTCTACCACTGAGCCACCTTCCCAGCCCCAAAGAAATAATCTTAAAATACAAAGTAAAATTCTATTCAGGAAATTTGAAGCAGTGTTTGCCTAGCATTGTCAAGTGTTTGATACTGAACTTCATTTATTCATGATTGAACTGCCATTGATTACCTAATCGCTATAACAGTTCAGTCTTCAAGGTATAACTGTGTGTCTGTGTCTGTGTCTGTGTGTATGCATGCATGTGTATGCTAGTATTGGGGCTTGAACTCAGGGCCTTGTGTGCTTCCTTTTTTTTTCTCCTCAGGGCAGTCCATCTACTGCTTCAGCCACACCTCTACTTCCAGCATTTTGCTGGTTAATTAGAAATAAGAGTCTCTGGGATTTGACTGGCTTTAAACTCATATCGAAGCCTCCTGAGTAGCAAGGATTACAGGTGTGAGCCACTGGTGCCCAGTGAAGGTATAATAACTTTGGTTTGGTTTTTGAGACCCTATGTAGCCCATACTGGCCTTGTATTTGGGATCCTAGTTATATTTCTTGATGAGGACTTCAGTGATTTAATTATGAAACAGTAAAATGCCACAGACTCACGTAATGTCACAGTCTACATTTCTCATAACAAGAATTTTTTTCCCCAGAGTTCTCTATTGTATATCTCATAAAAGCATAGGTTGGCTACTTTCTTTTTTTGTTGTTTTTTTTTTGGGTCCGGTTGAGGGGCCTGAACTCTGGGCCTGGGTGCCGTCCCTCAGCTCTTCAGCTCAAGGCTAGCACTCTACCACTTGAGCCACAGCACCACTTCCGGCTTTTTTCTTTTGTG
>NW_012267253.1:832842-851586 GCF_000151885.1 Dipodomys ordii | reverse complement strand
TGTGGTGCTGAGGAATCAAACCCAGGGCCTCATGCATGTAAGGCAAGCGCTCTACCACTGAGCCACCTTCCAGCCCAGGTGGCTACTTTCACACAGAATAACAACATCTAAATTTTTATTTTCATCAGATAAAGATTTGGTAGGGAGCCTCCCCCCATTTATTTATTTATTTACTTATTTATCAGTCATGGGGATTAAACTCAGGGCCTGGGCACTGTCTCTGAGCTTTTTCCATTCAAGGCTAGTACCACTTTGAGCTATAGCACCACTTCTGGTTTTCTGGAGATAAGATTCTCAAGGATTTTCTTGCCCGGGCTGACATCAAAACTTGATCCTCAGATCTCAGCCTCCTGAGTAGCTAAGATTATAGGTGTGAGCCCCAGTGTCCGGCCCCTAGCCACTCTTTAATTAAACAAAGAGGGCTGGGAATGTGGCTTAGTGGTAGAGTGCTTGCCTAGCATGCATGAAGCCCTGGGTTCGATTTCTCAGTACCACATAATCTGAAAAAGCCTGAAGTGACGCTGTGTGAGTGCTAGTCTTGAGCAAAAGGAGCTCAGGGACATTGTCCAGGCTCTGAGTTCAAACCCCAGGACTGTGGCTAAATAAGTAAATATCAACTGGGTGTCTGGGGTTCACTCCTTGTAATCTTCGCTACTCTGGAGGCTGAGATGTTAACATCTTGGTTTGCAGCCAATGCCAGGAAGAAAAATGTGAGTCTCTCATCTTCAGTTAATCACCAAAAACCAGAAGTGGAGGTATGGCTCAAGTAGTATAGTGCCAGCCTTTAGTGAAAAGGGTAAGGGACAGGGCCCTGATCCTGAGTTCACACACCAGTCCTGCTACAACAAAACAAAACGAAACCACACAGAATCCAGAACATACAGCACATACTTGGCCCATTTCTCAAAGTTTGTGTCTTGACACATAAAAACCTAAAGATGAGTCAAGGAGCTGGAGATGCAGATTTTAGTTTTATTACAACCTGTTATAGTAGATAATAGTATAGAGTACATTCATCTAAAAATCATCGTCCCAGACCCATGATTGATTTGATTATCCAGGAAAAGAGGTTCTGGCCTTCCCTACTTAACATGACATCTGTCCCCTTGTGCTTTCATGGAAACAGGTGAGGCCCTCAGCCCATCTTCCCACACCGTGTCTGTGCTGGCGTTCTGTTCACCCCAAAGGCCGGGAAGCTAGATTCTGGATAGTTGGATCTTCTGCTTTAAATCATACCACCTCTTCAGCTAAAAAGACAGTTCAGCTGATCCTTATGCAGCTTAGAAAGGTGAATCTTAGGCTGGATTTAACAGCAGGGGCCTTTTTTTGTCTTTCAGTGACACTAGAAATTACTCTGGTAGACTAAGAAGAAGCTTACTTGAGTTTATATGACCTGAACTCAAGTCCTGGCTTCTGATGGGTGGCTTGAAGAAGAGGGGAAGGGACAGAAAAACAGAAGCTGGACACTGATGGCTCACACCTGGAACCCTAGCTTCTCAGAAAGCTTGATCTGAGGATCATGGTTTGAAGCCAGCCAAGGCAGACAAATCCCAGATTATTATCTCCAATTAACCAGCAAAAAAGCTGGAAATAGAGGTGTGGCTCAAGTGGTACAGCACCAGCCTTAAGAGAAAAAACAACAGTTTAGGGCCTTGAGTTTAGCCCTAATACCAGTACAAACACACACACACACACACACACAAAGAAAAGAGTAACAGCAAAGAAGGAAGGATAAGTAGAAAAGAACAGGGCAATGTGGAAAGAAGGCATAATACTACCAAGAGTCCCAGGCACCACTTTGGGGCTAGGGTCAGGCCTTAGACGAGACGTCACTTGACTTCTACACTGCACAGAGAATAGTCATTAAACATGACCTGGTCATTAAATGTGACCTGGGGCTGGTTATTGAAAAACTAATATTCAGACTGATGATCATGTCAATCTACCATTTGTATGATTTAACACACAGGATCACTAGCAAAACCTCCAGATCTTCTGGATAGAAGACAGGCTGCCAAGGAGTCACTCTTCCTTAAGCCACGGAGAACTTGAACCAGGTGGTATGGTTGTATTCTTCCCCAGGCCTCAGTAGCACAGGGGGGAAGTGAGGCTGTAAAGGGGGAAAAGAAGACAGTTAAACCCTAGCCCTGCTTGCAAGGTGGTATTCTGCTCTGTGGACCAGTGCTAGTGGGCCCAGTGTATTACTGGTTTGCAGTGAGATGAAAAACAAACTATAATGAAAATCTATCCTACCATGCACACTTTGTCCAACTAAGACTCTCCGGGAAGAAACAATGTGTTGATTTATATTCTGGTACATGGTGTGCAAGCTTCTTGTTTTTTTGGGGGGGGGCGGGGTCTGGTTGTGGAGCCTGAACTCTGGGCCTGGGCGCTGTCCCTCAGCTCTTCAGCTCAAGGCTAGCACTCTACCACTTGAGCCACAGCACCACTTCCAGCTTTTTTCTTTTTGCTTATGTGGTGCTGAGGAATCGAACCCAGGGCCTCAAGCATACAAGGCAAGCGCTCTACCATTGAGCCACCTTCCCAGCCCCTAAGCTTCTTGTTTTGTTTTTGTTCCTAGTACTAAAGTTTGAGCTTGGCCATACACACTCAGCCCTTTTTCCCCCTCAAGGTGGATGGTCTCTCTCCAGCCACAGCTCTACTTCTGGCTTTTTGCTAGTCAATTGGAAATGTCTCACCAGCTTTTCTGCCCTAACTGGCTTTGAACCATGACCCTCAGATCTCAGCCTCCTGAACAGCTAGGACTACAAGTGTGCACCACCAGTGCCCTATCAGGCCCTAAGCATCTAATGGTGGGCTGACACTTTGGGGAGCATTAGCTTTAAGTAACAGCTAGAAAAGAAAGCTATTAGGGAGAAAACAAACACAAATAATGGAGGATCTTAGAAGTACTGTTGCTGACAAGGAGAAATTGACTCAGAAGGTGGCAAAGGTACAAGACAAGCTTTTTTTTTTTGTTGGTGGTGGGGCTTGAACTCTGGGTCTGGGCACTGTCCCTCAGCTCTTCAGCGCTCTACCACTTGAGCCACAGCACCACTTCCGGTTTTTTTTTTCTGCTTATGTGGTGCTGAGGAATCGAACCCAGTGCCTCATGCATGCAAGGCAAGCACTCTACCACGGAGCCACCTTCCCAGCCCTCAAACAAGCTTTTTAAAAACTTGTGAAGCCAGGCGCCCGTGGCTCATGCCTGTAATCCTAGCTACTCAGAAGGCTGAGATCTGAGGATCAAGGTTCAGAGCCAGCCCCGGCAGGAAAGTCTGTGAAACTCTCTTATCTCCAATAAGCCACTCATAAAACCAGAAGTGGCGCTGTGGCTCAAGTGGTAGAGCCCTACCTAGACTTGAGCTGAAGAACTGAGGGACAGCACCCAGGCCCAGAGTTCAAGCTCCATTTCCGACAAAAAGAAAAAGAAAAAAGCTCAGGTATAGTGCTCAGGCCCTGAGTTCCAAGCCCAGACTGGCAAAAAAACCCAAAAAACCAAAAAACAAACAAAAACTTGTGAATGCCATATTAGTACTTGGTTTCTTTTTTTTTAAAGCAGGATTTACTGAGAACAATTCATGGATTTCTGGATCCCATAGCGTGGCTTGCATGACTTTGAACGTAACAGCCCTCTGATGGGCCAGCCTTTGTGGCTTTACCTGATTGACTGCATCAGGCCAGCTCTGGGTCTCGAGGCAGAAACCAGAGTGCTTGGGATAGACAGCTCCATTCTTGCCCTTCAGTGTGCCATCCAGGAAGTTGCCTGTGTAAAACTGGACGCCAGGCTGGGTGGTATAGACTTCAAGGACTCGGCCGCTTCCAGGGTGCTGCACCCTAGGGAGAAAGACAAGCCACATGTAAGGCCTCGATTGAAATGCGAGATAAAGGTAGGAAGACCAGTATGATAGTGATTCTTCGTGTGTGTGTGTGTGTGTGTGTGTGTGTGTGTGTGTATGTGTGTGTGTTCTAAGGCCTGAACTCAAGGTCTCTTACTCTTGGCTTGGCCTTTTCTATTTAAGGCTGGCACTATACTGCTTGAGTCACACCTCTACTTCTGGCTTTTTGCTGAGTAACTGCAAATAAGAGATGGAGTTTTCTTCCTGGGCAGTCTTATAACTGTGATCCTCCTGTCTCTACCTCCTAAGTAGCTCGGAGTACAGGGCACCAGTATCATGGATAAGTGGATGGTTTTGAGGATCAGTAGCAACTTCTCACTCTGATCTTGGCTTCTTTGAGGAATTACAAAACAGAGTGACTCCAGCCCATGCAAGGGTAGAGAAGTTAGGTAAGGAGGGAGCAGCCAGGTTGGAGACAGGCAGTTTTAGGGTTTTGGATGGATCAAGATTATTATTATTATTGTTGTTGTTTTTTGGGCAGTCGTGGTGGGGCTTAAACTGTAGGCCTGAGCGCTGTCCCTCAGCTCTTCAGCTCAAGGTGAGCACTCTACCACTTGAGCCACAGTGACACTTGCAGTTTTCTGGTGGTTAACTGGAGATAAGAGTCTCATGGATTTTCCTGCCCGGGCTGGCTTTGAACAGCAACCCTCAGATCTCAGCCTCCTGGGTAGCTAGGATTATAGGCATGAGCCACTGGCGTTGGGCCAAGATTGGTTTATTGAGGGGCTGGAACTAGAGCATGCTAGGTTAAGTACTATATATATCTCTAAGAAACATTACCAGCCATGGGGCTGGAATTCTTTTTCAGAGTTCTCTGCTTGGCCTGGAGAGGCAATCAATCCTGTCTTACGAGACAGAGATGTTTTTCTCTGTTTTCCTCCTAGAGACTTGAGCAAGCTATTTTGTAGGTATTCCCCTTAACAGTCCTACTGTGGATTTCTACTTAATTACTGTGTGCATGTGCATGCATGTGTGCGTACGTGCATGCATGTGTGTGCATCAGTCCTGGGGCGTGAACTCTGAGTCTGGTTCTCTCAAGATTTTTGCTCAAGGCTAGTTTTCTGTTACTTGAGTCAGACCTCTATTTCCAGCTTTTGGTGGTTAGTTGGAGATAGGCATCTCCGTGGATGTGTCTGTATGGGCTGGCTCCAAATGGCGATCCTCGGATCTCAGCTGAGTAGCTAGGATTAGAGGAGTAAGCCAACAGCACCTGACTATTGTTTATCTTTATTTTGTTGTTTTCATTACTGGATTTTCTTTCTTGCTTGCTTTCTTTTTTGTCAGTCATGGGGCTTGAACTGTGGGCTTGGGCGCTGTCCCTGCGCTCTTCAGCTCAAGGACAGCACTCTACTGCTTGAGCCACAGCACCACTTCTGGTTTTCGAGTGGTTTAGTGGAGATATGTGTCTCATGGACTTTCCTGCCCAGGCTGGCTTTGAACCTCAATCCTCAGATCTCAGCCTCCCGAGTAGAGTAGCTAGGATTACAAGCGTGAGCCACCGCGCCCGGCTTCATTACTGGGTTTTCAACTCAGAGTCTAGAGTTTGTTAGTCAGGTGATCTACCACTGAAACACGTCTCCAGCCCTGTTTTGCACTGATGATGATGATTGTTCTGATGATGCATGTGCTAAGCAGGCTCTCTATCTGAGAGCTCTTAAGCCACTCTACCAGGCCCCTTTTGCATTAATAATTTTCAAGATTGAGTCTTGCTTCATGCTTGGGTGGCCTGAATTATAATCCTCCTATGTGTGGCATCATGTCCAGTCATTGATTGAGATGGAGTCTTGCTAATTTTTATACCCAGGCTGACTGCAATCCATGATCTCCTTAATCTCTGACTCCCAAGTAGGTAGGTTACAGGTTTGAACCACTGAGCTTGGTTTGCACTAATTATTTTTGAGTTTCTTTTCCAATCTCCACCTATTTTAGGCTTGTCATTGCTGGGATCACAAGCACATACTAACATTACATACAGTTTTCCTGATGAAGTATTGTGGATTTTTCTTCCTTAGCTAACCTGGAACCACAATCATCCCACTTATATAGTTTAGTGTGACATGAATGTGTTCCTGTGCCCAGCTATGGATTGAGAAGAGGTCTCAAAAACTTTTCTGCACAAGCCAACCCTGAACTGCAACCCTAAGTAGCTAGGGTTATAGCTATGAAGCCATGGGTGTCCACGCCTCACACAGGTGTGAACTGCAACCCTAAGTAGCTAGGGTTATAGCTATGAAGCCATGGGTGTCCACGCCTCACACAGGTGTGCTCCTTCCTGGTTTCTGTGCTTGATAATAGATAAGGAATAGATAAGAGGTTGAGTTTTCTTTCTTTTTGAACTCTGTGTGTGTGTGTGTGTGTGTGTGTGTGTATGTGTGTGTGTGTGAGAGAGAGAGAGAGAGAGAGTGTTACTGGGAATGAACTTAGGGTCTTGCACTTTGCTAGGGCCATCCCCCTATCCCAAGGCTTCCTGGGTCTTATAGACGCAGGTATATCTATATAGGAAATAGTAAAAAACACAGCAAGATGGGCTGGGAATGTGGCTTAGTGGTAGAGTGCTTGTCTAGCATGCATGAAACCCTGGGTTCAATTCCTCAGTACCACATAAACAGAAAAAGCCTGAAGTGGCCCTGTGATTCGAGTGGTAGAATGCTATCTTTGAGCAAAAGAAACTCAGGGACGTGTCTAGGCCATAAGTTCAAGCCCCTGGACTGGCAAAACAAACAAATGAACACACAGTAAGTTGTCAACCAAGGGGTTAAGGAAAGAAGGTCAAAGCTTGAGGAGAAGGCAGGGAGGGGAGGGGAAGCTGAGAGACACAGGTGGATTCTTGAGCTAGAGAAACACAAGGGGCCTTTGGTGCTGAGGCTCTGAGCAAGGTTTGTGAAATTCTCTGTCACTATTAAGAGTGTGAATCATGCCAGGTGCAGGTGGCTCATGCCTGTAATCCTAGTTACTCAGGAGGCTGAGATCTGAGGATTGAGATTCAAAGCCAGCCTAGGCAGGAAAGTCCTCGAGACTTTCATCTCTAATAAACCACTCAGAAAACTGGAAGTGGCACTGTGGCTCAAGTGGTAGAGCGCTGGCCTTGAGCTGAAGAGCTGAGGGACAGTTAAAGCCCCATGACCGACAATAAAATAAAATAAAAAATAAATTGTGAATCATTTTCTCTGCTTTCCTAAAAATCCATTGATTCTACAATTATGTACTGATAACTTTGTTTGTTTTTTGGTCAGTCGTGGAGCCTGAACTCTGGGCCTGGGTGCTGTCCCTCAGCTCTTCAGCTCAAGGCTAGGACTCTACCACTTGAGCCACAGCACCACTTCTGGCTTTTTCTGCTGAGGAATTGAACCCAGGCCTCATGCATGCAAGACAAGCACTCTACCACTGAGCCACCTTCCCAGCCGTACTGATAACTTTACAAAGAGGAAGTAGGACCTGGAAATTTAGTGGAGAGAGAGTGCATGCAAATCTAGGGTGTGAGGGCCACCAAAGAATGGAGCCCTCGGCTTCACAGGGAAATGGGCAGAGTATAAATCACACATTTGAAGTACAAAGGGCTCTGGAAATTCAATCAAGGGAAAGGGGAACAGTTGGGGAAATTAGGCCTTCTGACAAAACGTGCCTTAAAGGACAGGAAGAGATGGGGACAAAGAGGATCCTGAGTAGGGGGCCCAAGGATGAAGGCAGATCGTACAGAGTTCCCCTGTGGTATGGGACCTTTGAAAAGCCATGGGATGAGGTTTTGGTTCCTATCATCTAGAACATGCTAGCATTATGGGTCAGGGGAAGAAGCTGTTAACTAAGAGTTGGTGTCTCTTCTAAAGAGGCGACAAATGAGAAGTTCCCAACCTTGCACAGAAATGCTTCTCCTTAGATCCCTTGAGACAAAAATTGTGGTCAAAACCATTGATGCCGAATTTCTGCAGGTGTTTTCCAAGCTCCACTGGTTTTCTCAGGTCGAATGCAGTTCCTTGCACTGGAGCTACATTTCCTAGTGGGAAGAGTTTGCAGTAAGTAAATAAGTAAATGAATAAATAGGTGGAACATGTACCTTATCATTAAAATAAATAAGTAAAAGCAGAACTAATGTTGCTATTTAAAGCCTTTGGTTTTGCTTTTGCATGTTTCCAAATGCTATGAGGAAACACAAATCTTTGGACAAAAGTGGACAATGCGGGTCAGAGATGCAGCCTTGCTGCTGTGGGAGGTCTGGGGTCCTGAAGTTCATGTAGGGCTCTGGGGCTGCTGGGGGGCAAAACACTTCATGGTCTCAGACATGCTAGACAAGCGATCAACCACTTAGCTATAGTCTAACTCTGCCTTGTCTTATATTATATTTTGTGCCAGTCCTGAGGCTTGAACTTAGGTCTGGCACTGTTCCTAAGTTTCTTTTGCTCAAGGCTAGAGCTCTACCACTTGAGTTGGTGTTTAATTGGAGATAAATGTTTCATGAACTTTATTGCCTGGGCCAGCTTTCAACCATGATCCTGAGATCTTAGCCTTGTGAATAGCTAGGATTACAGGGGTGAGCCACTGGCACCAGGCTATTTTATTTTTTATTTTTTATTGTGAAAATACCGTACAGAGGGGTTACAATTACGCGGGCAAGGTAATGAGTACATTTCTTATCAAGCATTGTTGCCTCCTCCTTTGTTTCCCCTTCCCATCCCTTCCCATCTCCACCCTCCGCCCCCCCTCATTTTTTTATTTTTATTTTATTTTTGTCAGTCATGGAGCCTGAACTCTGAGCCTGGGCGCTGTCCCTAAGCTCTTCAGCTCAAGGCTAGTGCTCAACCACTTGAGCCATAGATCAAAAGCTCCAGCTTTTTCTGCTTATGTGGTGCTGAGTAATCAAACCCAGAGCCTGATGCATGCAAGGCAAGCACTCTATCACTGAGCCACCTTCCCAGCCCCCTGTTGTTTTTATTTAAATCCCTCCATTGTAGCAGGGCACTGTGGTTTCCACTTATAATCTAACTACTAGAGAGGCTGAGATATGAAGATTGAGGATTGAGGTTCAAAGCTAACTGAGCCAGACAAATCCCTAAGACTTTTATCTCCAGTTAATCAGGAAAATGATGGAAGTGCACATATGGCTCAAGTGGTAGAGCACTAGCCTTGAGTACAAGAACATGAGGCCCTGAGATCAAACCCCAGTATTTACACACACACACACACACACACACACACACACACACACACACACACACACACACACACACAGGAGAGGATATAGCTCAGTGGTAGAACTCTTGCCTAATATGCATGAGGTCTTGTGTTTGATCCCCCAAACCTCAAAAAGGACAAAAAGAGGGGCTGGGAAGGTGGCTCAGTGGTAGAGTGCTTGCTTTGCATGCCTGAGGCCATGGCTTTGATTCCTTAGTACCACATAAGCAAAAAGAAAAAACCAGAAGTGGCGCTGTGGCTCAAGTGGTAGAACGCTAGCCTTGAGCTGAAGAGCTGAGGGAAAGCGCCCAGGCCCAGAGTTCAGGCCCCACGACCAGACCCCCCCCCCAAAAAAAAAAAGGACAAAAAGAAAAAGACTACTTCTATTGGGTTTTGCTTTGAGATTCAATCTGAGGGACTGTCTAATATAACATTCAGATGGAATTAATAAGCTCACATATATGCTGTTTTCTTAGAACATATCATAGTTTATAATATGCTTTCTGTATTTATAACTTCCAGTTGTTGACTTAAAAAAATCTTTTGCTGGGGCTGGGAAGGTAGCTCAGTGGTAGAGCGCTTGCCTTGCATGCATGAGGCCCTGGGTTCGATTCCCCAGCACCACATAAGCAAAAAAAAAAAAATCTTTTGCTGTGAGGACTTTTACCTACATGTGTGCTGCCAATAACACAGACAGGTTGTACTTTTAGTGGTTACGTATTCTATGAGTCAAATCAGCGTGATACATGTAATCATTTTTGTTAAAATCTGTTCTCAGCTCCTTACTTCCCTTTGTACCTTCCTCTAAATGAAAGTATTCCTGTAAAGTACTTTGCTTTCCAGTAGATGGTGCTAGAGATACAAAAGAAAGAAGTTAACTTGACATCCTCAACTTAGGTTGAGTCAGTCCTCTAGACCCCCCCAATAAATTCAGGGAGAATTGCTAGTTCTTGCTAGTTCAACATTTTGCACACTCTCTCTCTCTATCTATATATATGTATATATACAAACACATATATATTATATGCATATATATCTATATATACATCTAGCTACACACAGACACACACACACACACACACACACACACACACACACACACACACACACAAAGAACAAACTCGTCTGCGCAGATTAACCAAAAGTTAGAAGTACTGCATGCTCATTTTCCAAGTTCATTTTCATTTTGTGACAGGATGATGTGACTGCCCAAGAGCAGTGTAAGCTTACTTATTAACACTTCCATTAAGGCATGACTATAAGTAGAAGATTATGAGGAACAAAGAAAGCCACAGGATTTCATGAAGGAAGGACTCAGGGTACATTGCCCATCTGTTTCACTCATGTTGAGTCCAGATGTCCAGAATACATTTCACAAAACAGGTTAGAGACTGGCAGGACTCCAAAACTGGCAACATGTCCTGACTTTTGGAGCCAGGAACCTAGTGGCTCATACCTATAATCCTAGCTACTCAGGAGGCTGAGATCTGAGGATGGTGATTCAAAGGTAGTCTGAGCAGGAAAGTCCATGAGACTCATCTCCAATTAGCCACCAAGAAGCCAAAAAGTAGAGCTGTGACTCAATTGGTAGAATGCTAGCCTTGAGGACAAAAGCTCAGGGACAGCATCCAGGCTCTGAGTTCAAGTCCTAGGACCAGCACCAATACATACATACATAAATAAATAAACAAGAAAATCGGAGCCAGGTGCTGGTGGCTTATGCCTATAAGCCTAACTGCTCAAGAGGCTAAGAGGCTGAGGTCTGAGGATCACAGTTCAAAGCCAGCCTAGTCAGCAAAGTGTGTGAGACTCTTTTTTTTGGGGGGGGGAGTTGAATTCAGGTCCTGGTGCTGTCCCTGAGCCACAGTACCACTTCTGATTTTCTGGTGGCTAATTGGAGATGAGTCTCTCAACTTTCCTGCCTGAGCTAGCTTCAAACCATGATCCTCAAATCTCTGCCTCCTGAATAGTTAGGATTACAGGTATGAGCCACCAGCCCTCAGCTTCTGTGAGACTCAGTTTCTAATACATCACCAAAAAAACTAGAAGTAGAGTTGTGGTTCAAGTGGTAAAGTGCTAGCCTTGAGTAAAAAAGCAAGAGACAGTGCCTAGACCTAGAGTTCAAGAAGCCTCAGTACTAGTGCACACATGAGCGTGAGTGCACGTGCACGTGCACACACACATAAATAAAGGGAAAAGAAATAGGGTAATTCTAAAATGAGATTTTTGCTAAATGAGAAAAGAGATGAGCTTCCAATCTATCTCTTTTAGCTCTATTCTCTCATGTGCTTGATGATCAGGTGTATTGGAAAATGTGAACTTGTTCCTTAGATTCACCACGTGTTCAGGCTCTCATGATTAGACTGGCCTTACTGGGTCCCTTGCCCCACCACACTCTAGCACAGTGCAAATAATCATTTAAGAATTTTCTCTTACCTCCATTGTGAGAACTAACCCATCATACTTAGAACAGTTCCTAAATCCTTTATCACACTGTGCATAATTATAGAACTATCTCAAGCTCTGTCTATAAGGAATATGACTATCTCAATACAGGCATTGTGTTCTATTAATATTTGTGCCCTCTGGGCATGAAGTAGAGGTATAAAACACAGGCAACTATGAATATGGCAGCAGCATCTAGAAAGGTTCATTGGAACTATTTCATCCAGACCTCTGACTTGGCTGATAATAGAGAGGTTAAGCTCCAGGCAGAGAAAGGGACTTACCAGAGGTGAGGATTGCTGGTCTCCATGACTGCACAGAGACACTGTCCATGAACAGAGTGTCTGACTTGCTGCCCAGCCCCTTCCACCCCCCAAGTCCCCAAGGGCTCGTGATTTTTCTAAGAACTTGGAAAATGAATGTGCAGTTCTTCTAACTTTGGTTAATCTGCACAGATGAGTTTGTGCTTTGTGCTAAGAATAGAAGAGAGATGTCAAAATAGCTCTGTGAGTGAGCAGAGCTGAGCAAACGTGAGGCGGAAATGGAAAGGAGGCCTTCAAAGAGGATGCTACAGCATCAGACTCTAGCTTGGGGGCAACTAGAGAGCTGCGTGTGCTGGCTG
Source organism: Dipodomys ordii (assembly GCF_000151885.1). NCBI lineage: Eukaryota > Metazoa > Chordata > Mammalia > Rodentia > Heteromyidae > Dipodomys > Dipodomys ordii. The sequence continues at coordinate 839,454 of NW_012267253.1, read as the reverse complement.
AGTTGCTGTTTTCTAAAGAAGACTTTAAATTTCATATTTTATTTTGGATGGTTTTGAAGCTTGAACTCCAGGCTTGGGCATGGATAAGTCTCACAGACTTTCCTGCCTGGGCTAGCTTCGAACCATGATCTTCTGATCTCAGCCTCCTGAGTAGCTGGGATTACAGATGTGAGGCACCAGTGCCTGGCTTGAAGAGGATTGATCTTCCTACAGCTGGGTATGTCTGTGTTGAGATCTCCACAGCAAAGCCTGGTAGATGGTGATCTTGGGCCCAAAGATGTGGGGGGATATGGAGGCAGAGGAATGGTTTAAGGCAGTATGTCTGCTTCCTCATTCTAGGGAAAAACTGGCTTCAGGCAAGCATCAAGGACCAACATGATTTTTTGTTTTTTGGGTTTTTTTGGCATGGTTGTAGGAGACTGGAAGCTGCTCCTGGGGGTTGGGTTTAGTCAGGCATGTGTTTTGGCTAGGAGAACATAAGAGAGGGGAGAAGAACAAGAACGTTGAGCATATGCAAAGGGTTGATAATAATGGCTTTTTTTTTTTTTTTTTTGCTGATCCTGGGGCTTGAACTCTGGGCCTGGATGTTGTCCCTGAGTTAGTTCCTTTTGGTGAAGGTTAACACTCTAACACAGTTGACTTCCCACTTTTTCTGTGATTAATTAGATAAGGGTCTCATGGACTTTCCTGCCTGGGCTGGTTTCCAACTTTGAACTCAGATCTCAGCCTCTTGAGTAGCTAGAATTACAGGCATAAGCCACTGATGCCCAGCTCTAATGACCAACTTGATCTAAAGCTGGGAGTGGAGGGGAGGGAAGGGAGGTCATGCCAGGATAAGGGAGAATGAGAAGGCGGGAGGGTCAAAGACCTATAGGTTCTTGGTGAGGAATAACTGGAGCTGAAAGACAGACATCTTTTCTTTTTTTCTGGTCATGGGGTTGGAACTCTGGGCCTGGGCGCTGTCCCTCAGCTCTTCAGCTCAAGGCTAATGCTCGACCACTTGAGCCACAGGGCCACCTGCAGCTTTTTTTTTAAATGTGGTGCTGAGGAATGAAACCTCATGCATGCAAGGCAAGCACTCTACCACTGAGCCACCTTCCCAGCCCAAGACAGACATCTTTTTTTTTGTCTGTCTTGGGGATTGAACTCTGGGCCTGGGCGCTGTCCCTGCGCTCTTCAGCTCAAGGCAAGCGCTTGAGCCACAGTGCCATTTCTGGTTTTCTAGTGGTTTATTGGAGATAAGAGTCTCATGGACTTTGCTGCCCGGGCTGGCTTTGAACCTCAATCCTCAGATCTCAGCCTCCTGAGTAGATAGGTTACAGGTGTGAGCCACCGGCGCCCAGCTAAGACAGACATCTTAAGTAGTGATCATGGAAACTTCAATGAGAGGCAATGACAAAATTAAATGTATGTCTCTGGGACTAAAAGAGTGAGCAGCTGAGAAGGATTTGGGGAAAGATCAGTTGAAGACAACCTCTCAAGAGGCTGACAGGATAGGTTATCACCAGTAAGAGCAATAGAATGATCAAACTGTTGTGTAGAGCAGTGAGCCCGGAATAATGGGGACAGGAAGGGTGTACTGATTACCTCACAAAGAGGAATCAAGTGAATATCACTCTGGAGAATATTTACGTGAAGATAAATAGGGTAATTGAAAACAGGACTTTGAAACATACTAGATCTCTGTTACAAGGGGTTAAATATTTCTGTTTTTTTGTTTTTGTCCATTGTGGGGCTTGAACAGGGCCTGGGCATTGTCCCTGAGCTCTTTTTGCTAGCACTCTACCACTTTTGAGTTTTCCAGTTTTCTGGTGGTTAATTGGAGATAGGAGTCTCATGGGGACTTTCCTGCTCAGGCTGGTTTTCAATCCTGATCCTTAAATCTCAGCCTCTCAAGTAGCTAGAATTAGAGGCATAAGCCACCAGTGCCCAGCTTCTGTTCTGATTCTTGGCAGAGATCTAATTGCCTGCACTCTGAAAGTGGAGGAAAAACTCACTGCCTTCAAAAAAATGTAACTGCCTTGATTTCTTTTTATCTCACTTAAGCGATTCATGCCCACATTCTATGATGAGGAATCTGGCCTTTTCCCCAGGCCTGCTTGTAGCAGACTGCAACAGTAGCCTACATCCTCTCCCACACATGTTCTTTACAATGTGATGCTAGCACTCCTTCACATTGAGGTGGAGCCTTTTTTAGTTTCCTCAACCAATAGATTGTGGCACAAGTGATTCTGTGTCATTTCTAAGGCAAGGTTGTAAAATACAAAGTGGTTTCAGCATGGGCCACCATGTTGTCTGGAAGCTCAAGTTACATGGAGAAGCCATGTGTGCTGTGTTCTAGCTGACAGCCCCGCTAGGCTGCCAAACAAGGGCCAACATCAACTGGTAAACATGGGAGGGAAGCAGCCATCTCATGGCTCTAGCTCCTGCTCTGCTCTTTAGTGGAGGCCTGAGCATTGAGTAAATTCCTATGACTAGAAACACTGAGAACAAATGAAGGGTGCTAGAAAGAGTTCTTAGTAGCCTGTGATAGGATGCTTTTACCTTTCAGCGCTGATGTAATAGGTCCTGCAGGAGGCTAATCCCAGTCCTGTCTCCATCTTTCTATATCATCACAGTGCCCTTTAAACGATTCTATACTATGAATACTAATCCTCACAATTTCTTTGGGATGGGGAAAAGGCAACACGTTTCTGAATGTTTTCTATGTTTGGAGTTAAATGTAACACTGGGTGGAAGTTACAGAATTAGAAAATAAAAACTTACTGGAGACTGCTGCAAATGCAACGAGAGCAGCTTTCAGACACTCAAGGGTCAGGAAAGGTGTGACGGTAGTCTGACCTTGAAGGCTGAGTCAGATCTGGCAAACAGCACAGGAAGAGAAGGGACATAAGAAAGGACTCCCTTCTATAGTGTAAGGGTAAATCACCAAATAACAACAAGATGAAATGCATGAAGAACAGGAACAGAGAGGTTTTCATTGGCATCAAAAACCAAACAAGAGAAATGGTTCTGTGATTCATAGTGGTAGAACACTAAGCCTTGAAGGCAAAGCTCAGCGATGGTGTCTGTGCCCTGAGTTTAAGCCTTAGGAGCAGCACACAACAAAAGCAAAACTGAAAATAAATCCAAACAAGGAACAGGCTTGGAAGAGTACATCTGTGATACTAGTACACAGGAGGCTGAGGGAGGAGGATCACAAATTCAAGGCCAACTTGGGCTGTAGAATGATTTGAGGCCATTCCGGGTTACACAGTGAGATGCTGTCTCAAAAGCAAATACACACATGCCTACACAAAACAACAAACATGGGCTGAGACGGTGGCTCAGAGTGCTTGCCTTGCATGCATGAGGCCCTGGATTTCATTCCTCAGCACCACATAAGCAGAAAAAACCAGAAGTGGCGCTGTGGCTCAAGTGGTAGAGCACTAGCCTTGAGCTGAAGAACTGAGGGGCTGTGCCCAGGCCCAGAGTTCTGGCCCCATGACCGGGGGAAACAAACAGACAAACATAAGTGTCAGAGCAGTGTTTAGCATGTATAAGAACCTCTCTGGGTTCAATCTCCATTAAACAACAACAACAACAAAACAAAATAAACCAAATAAGCAAAAGAACAATGCTCAGGTTTAGATTCAAATCATAACTTCGTGCATAAAACAAGGTTTTGCAGTTCCATTTCCTCATTTGTAAAAATGGGATAATGACAGTCCCTACATCATGAAGCTACGATAAGGATTAAATCAGTAAATGCAGGCAAAGTGCCTAGCACAATAATAATGATTGGTGATGGTGGGGTGGTAATGATGGTGATGGTGATAGTTAACACCTACGTGGTGCTTAGTGTAGTGCTTCCCACCCACAGTCTTATTCCATAGTTTGTGTTTGTCACAATCATGCATATTTCTTTCTTTTTCTCTTTTACGAACTTGGGGCCTGGGCACATTCCCTGAGCTCTTTTGCTCTATCATTTTGAATCACAACTCCACTTCAGTTTTCTGATTAGCTGGAGATAAGAGTCCTGCAGACTTTCCCACCTGCACTGGCTTGGAACTCTGATCCTCAGATCTCAGCCTTCTGAGTAGTTAGGATTACAGGCGTGAGCCACCAACACCCAGCTCTAATTTTCTCTCCTTCTCTCTCTCTTTTTTGTCAGTCCTGAGACTTGAACTCTGGGCCTGGGCACTGTACCTCAGCTCTTCAGCTCAAGGCTAGCGCTCTGTCACTTGAGCCACAGCACCACTTCCGGTTTTCTGAGTGGTTTATTGGAGATAAAAAGTCTCATGGTCTTTCCTGCCCAGGCTGGCTTTGAACCATGATCCTCAGATCTCAGCCTCCTGAGTAGCTAGGATTACAGCCACCGGCCCCCAGATCTCTAATTTTCTTAAATATAATTATTATTAGTATTATTGACAAGAGAGAGATGTGTGAAAATGACATCAAGAATGTAGCCTGGCAGTATATTCAATAAAGATGACATAAAGAGCATCTGTAAAGAGGTGGTAACGATCCTGGGTTATTTTTTGAAGTGTAGGCATCACGGAGGAGGGGCCTAAAGACACACAGAGCAGAAGTGGAGGAAAATGATCAAAACAGCATAAGAACAGCCAATGGACCTGAGATGTACTGCCTTGAAGAAAAGTCTTAGGAGGGAGAGAAGAGCTGCCTTTTAAGCCCACCCTGGAACAATCTAAGAACTAGATTCTAGAACAAGGCCAAATGAAGATCAGCTCTAGGCAGATAGATTTCAGCTCAGCATTTGAAAACTTTCTGATCTGATGACTCTGGACAGACAATGAGCATCCTGTTCCAAAGGCATCTGTCTGGGGAGCCCAGAAGACTGAGGTTCAGATATGGGACAGATGATTGGCAGTGTCCAACCATGACGTCACAGGATTGTAGGCCTATTGGTCCATGTAACAAAAGTAATGAAGCAGGTAGTTTCTCCTTGAATCAACCTGTGATATTTTGGTTATTTCTCTTCTCTTAAAAAAAAAAGTTTGTTTTCACTGTGTGTGTGTGTGTGTGTGTGTGTGTGTGTGAGTGTGAGATGCATGAGTACTGGGGCTAGAATGTGCAGCTTGGGTGTTGTCCCTGAGCTCTTTTCCTCAAGCCCAGCACCCCATCACTTAAGCCATAGCTCTGCTTCTAGATTGTTGTGGCTAATTGGAGACTTTCCTGCCAAAGCTGGTTTTGAGCCATAATCCTCCTCAGATCTCAGCCTCCTGAATAGCTAGGATTAGAGAGGCATGTGCCTTTGGCACCTTTATATTTTTAGTTTTTTTTGTTCTTTTTTTTTTTTTTCCTCTCTTCAGTACCAGGGCTTGAACTCAAGTCCTCATTTTGCTTCAGCTTACTTGCTCTTAGACTTTTCTACCTGACTGGCTTTGAGCTTTTATCCTTCAGATTTCAGCTTCCTGAGTAGCTAGGATTACAGATGTGGGTCATCATTGTCTAGCTTATTTTATTTTACTTCTTTATTTGTTGAGCCTAGGTTTAGCTATGCTGCTCATACCTACCTGGAATTTCCCATGTATTCCAGGCTGGACTTGAATTTATGATTCTCCTGCCTCAGCCTTCTGAGTGCTGGAGTTACAGGCATGCTTAGAAATTTCATTTTATCTATGTAGATCATTGTTTTGAGAGCATCTTGCGATAGAATGATCTATGGATTTTTTTTTTTTGTACTAGGGTTTGAACTCAGGGCCTTGAACTCAGGACCTGCCCTTTGAACTCAGGGCCTTGAACTCAGGATATTGTGCTTCTTGCCGGGGTTTGCACAGGCTGAAATCCTCCTATCTACGCCTTCTGAGTATCTGAGATTACAGAAGCCACCCGCCTCTCTCCTGGCCCTGAGACTGGATTTGAGCGAACCAGAGCCAGGAATGTGACATGTGGGAGGAAGGAGGGGGGGGGGCGACGAGGCAGTATGAAGACACCAGGGAATTGGAGAAAGGAGCAAAATGGGAGAAATAAGTGTCAAAATGAGGAAAGCGACAACTCTCCCTTGAAATAGAGCTTTTAAGGGCCTGGTACATAACTAGTTGGAGGAGGAACTTTAGGACTACAGGTACATTTATCACCTCGGCGCTTGTTAGAAACCTGGACCCCAGGGGCTTTAATGGAGACCACTGAGACAGAATCAGCATTTTAACAAGTTCCCCAGAAGACTGGTGCACGAATGAAGGCTGGAAAAGCATTGATAGGGAGATCTGAGCCTCAGATGGGCTTCTGCACTTCTCTCTGAAAACTGAGCGGGGAGGAAGGCTGGGGGAACAGGAAGTGCTTGGCTCTGGAGTCTAGTCTCCATGGGAACGGCCCAGCTGCGCTTCCAGCTCAGCTGCTCCCATTATGTCTGTCTTTTATCTAGTCAGGTTCAGAACAGTCATTGGGATTTGCATAAGGAAGCTGGTGGTAATGGGCTCCTGGGCACAGGTATTCATCTGACACCTAATTAAGCCATCTTGGTAAATCATCTCTAGAGTGTCAGTTATTATTTTAGGAAACAACATAAAGAGAATGATAATTAAAAGTAACACTCTGGGTGGGAATTTTTTTTACTTCATTCCAGTGGTTGGCAAGTAAAGCACCTTGGGATTTTTTTTTTTTTTTTTT